>NC_089752.1:101009719-101147219 GCF_040412425.1 Macrobrachium rosenbergii
AAAATTAAGGTCGTGACAATCGCTTGGTTACGAAACTCGGGTTTCTTACCAAACTAAATAATTCACTCAGCTACCTACAGAAGCTGTTTCTCTCCTAAAATGTTACTCCTAATAAAGCACTCAACCTTTGGTGACTCCAGATCCTAAAGAAATCTTCTGAAATACAGACAGGCGCCTTGAACATCAAAGACTTAAAATTTTCATCTCTCATCACCTCTGACATTTCACAAGTATAAATCCGACGATTCCTTTAAAGGACAAGTCAATCAAGGTGACTTTTATTCAACATAACACTAATATCAGTCTTTCAAAGTCTGTTATTTGTTGTTTGCTGAATGCCTCAACTAGTGTACCCAAGTACTATGTTATTATTATTATTATTATTCAGAGGATGAACCGTATTCGTATGGAACAACCCCACAGAGGCCACTGACTTGAAATTCAAGCTTCCAAAGAATATGGTGCTCCTCTGCAAGAAGTAACAGAAGGTAACAAGATATACAGGGAAGAGAGATCAGTTATTAGAAAAGAAAAAATAATTAACAAACTAATATATAAATAGATAAAAATTTAAGTAAATCATACAACACAACGAGTAATGCATTGCATCTTCACGGGAATTTTGAAGTTCCAATTGCATATCGTCTGGGAGGGTGTTCCACAGTCCAACGGTGTGAGGAATGTGAGGAATAAGGGACCTCTGTAACTGAGAAGTTCGACAGCGAGGCACATTTACTGAATATGCACAGAAGACAGTCACGTTATTCATATCCAATTTACCAAGAACTGCCAAAACTTTCAGTTTAATTCATAACTGACAGACGATTAAAGCTGAATGGTAAGCATTTCTTGAGATAACATTTACGGATGAATACGCAACACATCCCCAAAATAATCTAGATGCAATAAGAAATATCAGTCTACGCCTTACATAACTAACTGTACCATGATCATCATTAGATATTTTTTGTTTACTTTTCCTGACTATTGTTTTTGCCATTCACACTTTCACTGCAAACATTTAATCAATCTCGAACTTCACGTCCATTATTTTGTTACCTGTAACTTATAAATCGAACAGTAACAATGGCGTGTCGGAATAACAATCTATAGCATACATACATGTACAAGAATCCATTAGAATAACATTGCATACAAAGCTAAAAACATCTTGAAACAAAGCAAAAGGGAAGAAAGGATCTCTTAAAGTCAATTCCTTCAACTGAAAGGGGAGTCGTATGCACCTTGTGGTAAAGTCAATATCAGGTCACGGAACGGCGAAAAGATGATTAAAACAAATCCAATAAATGTTCCTTTTGATAAAAGCTACGACTATCATTCAAAAAGAGTGAAGTTATGTGTCCTATTAAGTTTATACTAAAATAATGATTTCATGGCAAGTCACTGATATCTTTACGCTTCTAGCTCATCGGGAGGGTGGGTACCGTTCTCAGCTAGCACTCTGCTGGCCCCGTGTTCGAATCTCCGACCGGCCAATGAAGAATTAGAGGAATTTGTTTCTGGTGATAGATATTAATTTTTCGCTATAATGTGGTTCGAATTCCACAATAAACTATAGGCCCGTTGCTAGGTAACCAACTGGTTCTTAGCCACGTAAAATAAATCTAATCCTTCGGGCCAGCCCTAAGAGAGCTGTTAATCAGCTCAGTGGTCTGGTTAAACTAAGGTATACTTAACTTTTTTTTAGCTCAAATACCTTATTATAACTGAAAGTAAAGTCAACACATTTAGTAACACGAAAGCAAAAAAAAATTGAAATATATATATATATATATATATATATATATATATATATATATATATATATATATATATATATATATATATATATATAATGCATATATACATGTGTGCGTGTTTATGTATACATATAAAAAAATCAATATTTAATCAAATTACAGCTGAAAAAAGCACAATCATTTTTTATGTGCTAGTTGCATACGAGTATATCCAAAAATAATCTCAACTCCCGGAAATGAAGCTTTCAAATTTCTCTCGAAGTCGGTCATCCCACGGAACGAAATTTTCATATACTTCAATCAAGCTAAAGATATCTGGGAAAATTACCATATTCTAAAATGATACTTATCTATTTGTGGACAGGACTTACAAAATATTAAAATCTCATGGAATGGAATATAGACCAATATATTCTAGTACGCTGAATAACCAACAGATCATAAAACTCTGTTCTCTACTTTCCACCCTTCAAAAACCTGAAAACATTATTATTTGCCGAAATCACTGTCCACCCTCCGGAAAAAGGCTAAAGGTTAATAGTAGGAAGAACTTCATAACCGTCTCCAATAATCCTAGAAGCCCCAACATTATCCCCTAGTGCCTCTTCATCACCCCCAAGAACGGTTGGCACTCATTTCTGTTCCCAGGGAACGTCATCAATCATTCAGAGGGCCAAAAAACACAACTTAACTTTCCCCAACGCCTCTTACTCCTCATAATTAATCACCAACCAGGGGCTTCATCGTCGTGGCCAGCCAGATCGAGGATACCTGAGGGAAAGATTTATTTTTTGTTCCTTTTCCCAACCCGTTCCTCGAAACTTTCGTCACGGATTTGCCGCTACTATTTCGGAAACTCTCGCCTCCCGCTTCTCATAGTTCTTATCGCAACAAGACGCACCAGGTAGGGTCAACTTCCCCCGGCTGAAAGGCGAACCAGAATGCTCCTTGGGTAATCTTATTACTTTTGATAAAGTTCGAAGTAACGAGAAAAATAAGCTCAAAAACATTAAGTAAAACGAAAAATCAAAGTCAACCAAATTGCTGAACGATAGGTACAGAAACAATGTAAAAAAACACGAGGCTCAACAATGAACATTCAAAACAAATACTTAAGTCTAAAGACGGCGTGATCTCCCATTTACTTTATTTGACATTCCTGGAAAACCAAACGAGACGAATCCACGGATACTCGCATAAAGAATAAAGCTTACGGTTACAGACCAACAGAGTCCCATGACCAGGACCCATGAGACTCTGCTATTCATTTCACAAAACAAATACTGGACAAATCATAAACTGAAGAAATATCTCACAGAGAAGTTTAACTGCCTAATATAATACTTGAAACACTAACAATCCCAAAGTGTAAATATTTTTTATTTTGACACACACTGCAAACGGGCTCTGTATACAAAATGCGTCGATATACACATACTGAATGAGCAATGCAAAAAGCGTTGTTAACCACTTTGAATTAAGAATAAATTTATTTAGTTCTAAATACATGCCTAAGATGGAGAATATCTCATTTCACACAAGCGAAACGCAATAGTGAGAATATCTTGAAATTACGCGACCTCGACGAACGGTTTCCAGGTCAATAACTTGAGAGGAATACAAACACCTTCTTTGCCGGAATGATAAAATACCCAATTTGGTTACAAAAAGGAAATGGGAGTCGGCTTTACGTTATCTATGGCGTCTAGGTCACATAACAAGGCCATGGTCTCCGCAATGCAGAATCTCCTCAATAACAGAGTTGCACCTCTGCTTCCCATTCAGGAAAACTGAGCATCATTCCCAAAAAGAACACCCATTCATAGCGCACTCGCTCTCTCTTTAAAGAAATTCTTTGCTGTGTTTTATAACACAGACAATTATAAAATTAATTGCTATGTTTTATTACACAGACAGTAATAATAATAATAATAATAATAATAATAATAATAATAATAATAATAATAATAATAATAATATATCAAGAGAGATCACTTACAACCCCTTATTGTGAGTCCAGAGAACAAGAGGAAGATACAACATTCCTATTTCTTCCTATCACACGGCACAATGGCATTCTCCTATATCGTCCAGTAAATAAGTAATGAATGTGCAGTACCTTCGTCTGCGATTCCGTGGCAAGACATAAAATAGTCTTGGGAGCGGGAACGTTATAAATGAACAGTAAATAAACATTGCAAATTTTTTTTATGTCCTCAGAGTAAGACATACATTGAATATGAAAGAACGGACCCTGTGCAAAGGCGTGGGAGCGTCTGAAGCCTTGTGGTACTTTTTATGATTTAGTAAACAGTAATGTCCTGGGATAGAATAGGACTATAGACTTCAGGCCATATGCGCTGGGACCTATGAGGCCATTCAGCTCTGGAAGGGGAAACTGAGAGTAGTTAGGTTTGAAATGTGTAACAGGAGGAAAACCTCGCAGTTGCACTATGAAATAACTGTCAGGAGAGTGTGGATAGTAAGATGGAAGAAAGAGATTATGAACGGAGGCACAGTCAAAGGAATGAAAGGGGTTGCAGCTAGAAGCCGAAGGGACGCTAAAAAGAACCTTCAGTAATGCCTACAGTGCAACCTGTGAGGTTCACTGACGGCACTACCCCCCTACGGGATAATATCTTGGAAATTAATCTTTAGGTTAGTTCCTTTACCTATCGTTAACCTTTTCCAAATATACTTCCAGGTATAAATGGTTAGGAGGATACGACTTCTGGCAAACTTTTATTATCTAAAGTATTTTGATAATCATCATGGGCACCACTACTTATGCCGGATATAAGTTGGTATTGATAGCTTCAGTGAATGATAACCGAAGTATGAACTACATTTTTCCCAGTTTAGGAAAGACTGCATTCGTCAAGCAAAGCAACGGGGAAAGTCTATGACAGAAGTGAGCAAGATGAAACACTGAGTGCTGGCCAAGTAAGGTAATCAACGCGAAATGAAAACGATTTTTAAGGGTTGAAGACTTTTTACGAATCTGGAAGGATGCTTAGATGGAAAATCTGGCCATCGCACGAGTATCCTGTGCCCCGTGACTGGCGAGCGTTTACATACAGAGGCTGATTAAAGTAGGGAGGTAACAGGCATCGGATTTGGAGTAGGCCTGCGCGATGTGTAGAGTTGGTGGTGAGTGGGAGTTGGAATGGCTTACATGTTCGGATAGCATAGAGTTAACTGGGGCAATTTCAAGTTACATTTCAACCCCCAAGATACATTTCAACCTGGTGAAGAGCGAGGTGCTTTTCAAAGCCTGCTAAAACAATGATGGCAAAAGTCATTTAGGTGTTGCTGGTGCAGAAAATTAATGAAACTGGAGCCATGCTTGTCAGTTAGGAAAATGTTTATTTTACAGGTAGTTTGGAGGCACACCCATAGACTTGTTTTGGAGCACACGTTACAAGCGACGGTTGAGCATGTACGAAAGGACTGGTGAGACAGCCGTTCTTCATGAAACTGCTACTGAATGTGTACGAAAGAAAACAAGGGAAGTTGTTGAGACGAAATGTCCGCATTACAAATAAGCAAACGGAAGGGAAGAAATGTCACAATACAAAGATACGAACGAAGTGGCGATAAAACAGCCTGTTTAAAAACATTTTCGTGTTGTAATGAGACTTGTCTATAAACAAATGGATTTACAGGTAAGAAGGCTATAAGAAAGATAGTGAGCATCAAGGAGTTGTGGATAAACGGTAACAGAATAAATGTTAAAGCGTAACGGCTGGAATTTCCCTAAAGAGTTTCGTGTACAGTAACGCAGTAAATGTACTGGAATTCACCTGTTGCTGATGAAAAGGTTGCAGGGCCTTTTGCGCCGACGGGCTTCAAGTTTGGCTGAGAAGTTATTAATAAAGGAGGTGAAGCTACCGTCATTCAGAGGAAACCTCATTTTGGATAGGAAGAGGAAAACAATACCCTACTATATGAAATAACGTTTACAACAATGAAAAAGCCATGGCAATGTTGCAGTTAATTGCAAGACACTTATTACTTACTGACTAGAGATGGCTTTCATAAAACTCGATGGCTCCCTTTATACTTTGTATAACTTTTTATACTGATATACCTAGGTCCCTTGGTCACTTTACATTATATGTGACTTTCAACCAACATATGCATTGCTGTACTTATCATAGTATAACGTACGCAATATATATATATATATAGTATATATATATATATATATATATATATATATATATATATATATATATATATATATATATATATAGAGATAGATAGATAGATAGATAGATAGATATATAAACATACATACATATGTCTCCTATACCACGAGGGAGTGGCAGAAGGGTATAGCTTTCCTATTTTTCTAAGCAAGTTGAGGTTGCTGTCCTCACTCCTGTTTTCATGACCCCCGTAGATCCTGGGTAAACTGGTAGGCGGTACGACATAAGTGGTTCGCGAACCACTCATGTCGTACCGTCTGCCAATTTACCCAGGATCTACCGGGGTCATGAAAACAGGAGTGAGTACAGCAACCTCAACGTTAAACTTGCTCAGAAAAAATGGAAGGCTATACCCTTCTGCCACTCCTCGTGGTATAGGAGACATATGTCTGTATGTATATATATATATATATATATATATATATATATATATATATATATATATATATATATATATATATATATATATGTGTGTGTGTGTGTGTGTGTGTGTGTGTGTGTGTGTGTGTGTGTGTGTGTGTGACCAAAAGGAAAGTGAAACAACGGAGTGCAAGATCTTTCGCCTTTATGCTAAGAATAAAATGGCCATATACTGTTTATGTTTATATCTTATAGCACGTTGTTATTCCAGCGATAGGAGATACATGAATTTTTCAACATAAATAAATATATATAGATAGATAGATAGATAGATAGATAGATAGATAGATAGATAGATAGATAGATAGATAGACAGACATAAAACAAAACAAGCACGTGCACAGACAACAGATTTCCAACAATGCTTTGGCTTAAGTAAATAATAATCAATAGTGATCGTTAAAAATAAAACAATTAATAATCACGACGAACACAGACTACGCGACCACAAAACTGCTCAGTTTCGTAATTTGCTTCTCTGACACATGACCCTCAAATTCTTAAAAGAAAAGAAACTTGAAAAGACGATACAATTAAGACAATCATGAAATTTCCTCTGGCCAAATATTGTTTAATGGGCGCTGTTAATTCCCTGGAAGAGACCCTCTGACCTAGTTTCCCCCTCGTATTTCCCGCAGTTGCTTGCGCCCTCGCCCTACAGTTCGTCCCTCTCGGAGTCAACACCTTATCATCAATAGCCGTCGTCCTCCGCCTACTCCTCCTCCTACATCCCTACACGACTTCGTGGCGCCATATGCCTTTAACCCCGCCCATTTCGCCGCTCCAAAAACTCGGGGAGGGAGGGGGAGGGAGAGAGGGTAGGGGGAAGGAGACGCCGCCCGGGCCCACCTTCTCCTTTACCTCGGTGTTCTGTCGCCACCCCTTTAAAATCTGGGCGAGAGATGCCTGGCTTCCTACTCCAGATCCCCCAAAAACCCCAGCCCCACCAAAAGACTTTGAAAATTTCGGCAGAGGAGGATTTGTGCTCTAATTCTGCTTGGCCTTGAGGTCGTCCTCGGTACACGGTGCAGAAGCTGGGGTTAGCCAAACTTTATTTAAAAGTTTCAATGATGGAGGACGAGAGCTCTAATCCCGTTACAGAATGTATGACCAAAAAACAACCGTCCCACCGCCTCAGTACGATTTCAACATAGAAAAAACTCCACCACAAACCCCAAGAATATCTTACCTTCGGGGAATGAGAAAGACTTCAAAAGAATACACTGAAACACAATACGTGACAAAACCAAAGCAAGAATGAAGATGACAAAAACAGTGCATCATTTAGTGCACAGATTTTAAGAGATGGTAACTTTAAAATACACTGGAAATAAATAGTTATACATACTTAAGTAAATGTACTACATATATTTGTAAGCACAGGCAAACGACCCCAATACAAAATTACATCGGTGAAAGATGTGCCACTCTGGTTTCACATCGCACGAAAAATTATATCTGAGATTTGTAGCATTAGTTTTATCAACATTATACAAACACTCATACATGCAAACACACAAACATAAGTCTTTCATGTTATATGCCTTAGACGATCAGCATCCACTAACTTACCAATAGCTGAACAAAAGGGCCATTTTTGATGGTCCTTTTGTTCAGCTCATGAATGTCAGTAACAAAATACCTAAATCCGGAAGCCTAAGAAACTGTGTACGGGAAAGATGCTTCATTGGAGAGTATTCTCTCCGGAAGTCCTTATTCAGGAGCAAGTCTCTTGAGACTTCCATGGCTGAAAAAAACAGAAAAAAAAAATGCCCAAGGCTGCACAGCATAACCAGGTGGAAAGAACTATTGACGGGATTTTCCTTCTCAGTAACAGCAAAGCCGGCCAGAGGAACCTTTTCAGAACCTGCCACCTGTAAACTCGATGTAATCAACACGTCCTCAACAGATCCGCTCAGCCGAGGTCCTCTTCCTTCCAAAACACACACAGCTATTATTCTTCGTGCAGCCTCTTATTTGTTTTCGATTAATAGGTAACTGAACGCAATTTCTCCCTCCCCTTCTCTCTCTATCTCTCTCTCAGCAACTCATCCATCTGTAACTTAATTAAATTTCCCTCTCCTTTAACATATCGCCAAGAAAATCTCAACCCTAAAATATTGCAAAGAGTCAATAACATCCATTTAAAGGACTACCAATTAAGATCACCTGACACGTTATCAAGTCTTCAAAAGCAAAAAAGACACGCGCAGAGTGCGTGCTTGCGTCCGTAACAGAGAGAGAGAGAGAGAGAGAGAGAGAGAGAGAGAGAGAGAGAGAGAATTTATCCGTCGGTGCACTTTTAAACATTAATTTAATCCTGTAATAATGTATAATTCCATGCATTTATCCCCGTAATACGAATCTTAAAGAAGGTATAAAAAGTGACAATCTTAGTCCCTTCTAAGCATCCTTCCTTTACAGGCCTGTTCTTGTCTATTTTAATATACAAAATAGTGAGAGCGCTCTCAATCTCTTTCTCTTGCACTTTTTACTGTCAATCTTCTCAACATTTAATAAAAAGAATGACTCTCTCTCTCTCTCTCTCTCTCTCTCTCTCTCTCTCTCTCTCTCTCTCTCTCTCTCTCCAGTTTATTCAATTCTCAGTCAATATCAAGACAAAATTTAATAAATAAAGTGAATTAAACTTAGATCTCCTCAATAAGGCTGCCAGAAACAGAAAATGTAGTGAACTGCATTAACACATGATTAGTAGACACCCTTCAAAACAATGTAATATACAAGTAACATGGGCATTTTACACAGACAAATAACCACAATGTTTCAACGCAAATATACCAACAGGTCACTACTGATAACAAAAGTAAAAGGAGCAACTTAATTGATATTCATTTAACCTGACACCAGTAGAACATTTGATACATTTGTCTAATTAAGGTATAGTCACAGAATTATCAATAGGTAAGGATTACAGTTTATACTTTTTCTAATCTCTCACTGCAACTCGGGACCACAAGTCAAACCAACAGTTTGATCTCGGATGAAATGATACCGAATCCAGGGTCATATTCCAATCCCTCCGATGTTCACTACAACGCTCGCGTAGAGCGCTCACCTCTTCGTTGCCCGATTGAATAATGACAATAAATTGAAGTCCATGAATCACCAAGGGTTATGAGTCATGTGTCATTAGAGGCCACTAGCCGAAATGTGCGTGATATTTCAATTATCACACCACGGAATCAGTCTCAAGTAACCGGCTTATGTATTCACTGGAAATGATGAAAGGCGTTCGCATGATGACGGATATTTGAAACAGACAAGGTAAGGCAAAGAAACAGTATCAAAATCACACCACTTCGACGAGATAACGGTCAAATCATCATCGGCATATCATCTAGTAAGCGCCAAAGCCACTGTACAGTCGCTGAGATCACACACACACACAGCACCAACTCAAAACAAAAACACAAAACACGCACTTTGGTCACCAGTCGAATTCAAACATGTTTCGCGTGATCGACACGCTCGGTTCTTCGAAGAAGCGAAACGCTAACTAGTGATAGCTCTCTCTTTTGTGTGTTGAAGCAGCGAAAGAAGGGAAAGAGGGAAGGAAGGAAGGAAGAAGCCTTGAGAGAGAAACGAGGTGGTTTAGGTCGACAGCGACCCTCAGCACACAGCCTCCCCCGCCAGCCAACCGTCAGCCCACCACACACACTGAAGAGCCAACGGGACGCAACACCCAACGCTGCCTACCAACCCACTCCTCCTCCTCCTCCTCCTCCTCCACCGCCTCTCCTCTTCACTTCTCCTCCACCGCCTGCCTCCACCACCAACTCCTCCTACTATGAATCCTCTACCAACTCTTCTTCCCTGGGTCCTTCATAAACTCTCCTCATTCCCAGGCAGCACTCGTCATTCCTCTAGATGGACCCAAGACTCCTCGATCCTGTTCACATCCAAATTAACTGACTTATGCTGCCACTCAAGACCCTCCTTTCGGCCCCCACATGGAAGACTTCAACTGGAATCGAAAATTTGGCATCCCAGTAATTCGAGTCTAATTATACAAAGGCACTTATCTAGAGGAGTTTGAACGATCTCTTTTCCATTACCAAACTTTCTATTCAACATTTTTTATTCACGGGAATATAAATAATGCTGAGGATTCCTCGAATACGATCGAATGCATGACCTACCTATTATTTCACTCAACAATAAACATCAAATAGGCAACTGGCTTACCAAACCTAATAACGTGGAAAATTTATTGTGTAATTCCTAACACGATGACACACATCCTCACTGGAAAACAACAACTATAATAATAATAATAATAATTCTACAAGAAACCCTGAGCAGAGCAATGTTTCTTCGCTGGGAATGCTGTATTAAAAACACCGAAGCCAAAATTATTCAGTGAGCTACCTTTTCCAAATCCCAGCCTCCACGGGAAGGTCAAATTCAATCAGCGAAAGGGGGGGGGGCAGAGGGGAAGAGAGGAAATGCATGACCAGGTGACACTCAGGGCAACAACCCAATGAATAAACCAAGGGTTCAATAACAGTGCGCTGCCAGCAGCTGCCCGCCTCCCCCAACTCAATAATAAATGGAATGTACATCGGATGGATGACCTCTGGTCTTTAAGCGACCGACTGACCTCTTGAACCTCGTAATGGGTACAGAACGGAGTGTCGGTTCTGCAGCTATTACGCTTCACAGACAACAACAGAACACATTTAATTCAAATATATATTGTCTATTACGCTCTCCTTAGACGGAAAAACGACTCTGCCAGTGCAAATCATTATTTGATAAGCCAAGCAGCCATAATGTATGAGATTTGCCTTTGGTATCGGTGCCCGATTCCAAATGATTTTTTTTTTCCTCTGTGGCACTGATACCAAGCAGCGAGAATCTCTCTTATGGTACTGAAATCAGCAATGGTTGTTTCACCTCTGGTTCTTATATGAAGCAATAAGATTTTTTCCCTTAAGTACTGACATCTGGTAATGACAAATTTTCTCTTCGGTGATACGACCAACAGTAAGACTTTCCCTTCTTGTAGTGGTGCCCTGTTTTTTATTTTACCTTTCCGATATGACGAGAGAGAGAGAGAGAGAGAGAGAGAGAGAGAGAGAGAGAGAGAGAGAGAGAGAGAGAGAGATGAACGGGGAAGAAAGAACAAGAGAAACCTATTCAAACTGCTGCATGAAAACTATGAAAAGAGCTACAGAGATAAAAGGACCAAGTAAATCCTCCACCCAGGGCGGAAGTAGTTATGTTTGGTGCAAATGTAAAAACACCATTTAACTTGTTAAGGAAAACACCTAAACATAACTGCCAAGTTCACATTCGAGCTGCCTATGAATATGTATGCGAGTATCTATACAAGTAAATACAATTCACTAATATATCAATAGTGCGCAACGATAAAAACTGATAAAAACAAATGACATTCTGACCACTAATGGCCATTTGTTGATCTCTTCTGCCGAAATGATCTGTAAATAAACAGTTATTTCTGCACAGTTTCATAAATTTATGAATTATTAAAAAATTTCTAATTAGCTGTACATTATAGAAAGCTAGTTATGATTACGCGAACTGTCAGTGTACACTGTACATCAAATAATGCATCTTTGTAATCGTGGATGTAAATATACATCCAAATAATATTTCTGCTTATGAAACTACAATGTGCAAGACAAAGATCATAAAATTGAAAAAGATAAAAATGTAAATATGATTCAAGTGCAACCAACAAACGGGGGAGGGAAGGCTCAAGAGTAAAGAGAGGAAGTAAAGAGGGGCACTGTGAAGAGATAATGCCATATGGATTAGTGCAATTAAGACTCTCTCTCTCTCTCTCTCTCTCTCTCTCTCTCTCTCTCTCTCTCTCTCCCCTCTTCTTTCTCGCTTCCCTCCGTAGACATCAACAAAAACATTAAATTCGCCCCTTTCTTCGAAACCCTGACTTCCCTGATCTCCCTCCACCCGTGCATCATTTTCGGCGCTCTTCTCTTCTCTCCTCTCTGGTTCTCTAAAAGCTTTACGGAAGCGAGCTCCGCCACAGCTAAACAAAAGGGGGGGAGGGGGGAGGGGAGAATACAGCGTAGAGGGAAGGAGAGTTTCCTCTAAAGCCCTGATGGGAGAGCGACAAAATTCTCCCTCTCTCTCTGATGAGAGAGCGACAAAATTCTCTCTCTCTCTCTCTCCCTCTCGTTTCAGCTTGTTGGAAACGGACTTAGGCTTATGGTTTAATGCTTCCTTACTTCTCGTTCTTCGTTCTGACACAGGATTCCAGGAAAAGCCTTTGACGTTCTCAGAAGATTCTATGGAGTAGTTCATTTTTGGTTTTCAAAAATGCTCTCTTGTTTGCGTTGATGACACGTTTCTCCTTTTACCACATTCTTTATCACTATTAGTACCGTTATCCAACAGTTTAAGGGGAATTTTCTCCTTGGCAAGTTTCTAATGTTAGCCCTGAGTCATGGAAAGCAACATGAAGTACATATCCAAGATATAATTATTTTCTTTTATATTAAAAAACAAACAAGGGAACATTTGAATCATATTTCATATTTCCCTAAATGTAAGAAACAGGTCATCTCATTCTTACAGTTAACTTTTGTCCTAAATACTTAGTAAGATTCTAAGTCTCACATCCGAAAAAGCTTACGAATATTGATCTTGCAATTTTGTTACAAAATCAATTCTGAGCGTCACGATAAACTTTACTGTAGGTAACTCGTAGCCTCCATTTTCATAGCCAATCTAGAGTTAATTTTCCTTTCTATCTCATTCTTGCATATCGATTAGGTCCCTAAATATCAAAATTCATCTCTTTTTAAGTTCCCGAAATTACTTGGTACTTTCGCTGCATCTGAGATCCGGTTCCTTCAAGTTTTCACTACGTTTGTTTTTCTTTGGTTTACCCTGCTATCACTCTGGACGCTGCAACATTTTTGCAATGCATAATAATTCTCCGTTACGTATGGATTCTATGGATGTCTATAATAGTAACATTTTACGGAGCAGGTCCCGAGTCTTGGTAAACTCCTGCCATAAAAATATGACAGTTACTGAATCTCACAAAATACATTACTCGGGTGGATTTCATACTGCCGAGAGGACGAATAATGGAATATTCAGATGGAAGACTCCTCTAAGTTTGCTTATTAAAATATCTATAGCATATCTATGACAGGGTGTAAGTACAGAAGTACAAGACTGGAGCAACAGGTGGCCAGGAAAAAATTATGTTAGACAACCATACAATGTCATATGACAGTAAACATGATGGAAATCTTCATCAAGGAGCTGATGAATACAGAATACAGAGGCTTCTGAATCAGAAGGCTGGCTCAGATCAGAGTACGCAGCAAATGGCTTAAATTGTCCATGATAGTAGCATAGGACTCGACGGAAGACCGTGGCAATGAAGATAAGGATAGTCTGCTGTACGTGACTACACAAACTCAACAGAAATTCATGGGTTGCTTCCTAAACACTTAAAACTTTATTCAATGATTAAGTGACTTGGTAACGAAAGGGAAATAATTAAGCATACTTGGAATCATTAGTAACAGAGAAACGAAAACATAAGCATTCTAAAATTTCAGGTTATTAATAACTGAATGATGACTGAGTGTTTAAAATACCGGGTATATGAAAACAACAATAACTACGTAGGCTGGAATACGGGTAACCATAACTGACAACGATCAACATATCTGGGTGAAAGGGTAATTTTAACTTAACAAAGCACATCCTAACAAACAAATGCAAGGCATTAACAACAATGGTAGAGTCAGGATTTATAGATTACTAAAAATAACGGATAAAATCACGAAACGAAAGAGCTTCAAACTGCACATGGAAGAGCACAAATAATCTACGGGCATATCCTGATTCCTTCACTGGCCGTTACACGAGTAAACTGCCATCTTATTGTAAGCCGAAAGTCCTGAAATAAAATAGAATTAAAAAAAGAATTCCTATATATAATTTCTGATGTTCGGCAGTTCCTCTTTCAAAACCAAAATTACAAGGTGAAAGAAATTTTCCACGACAAAAGAAAAAAAATTAATGAAATCAACAATACAAAAATATAATAACGATAACTGAGAGAACACTTTAGAATCGCCGAAGCACTTGCGCTCTAACTCCACAGTGTTCTAATCATCATCATTCGCATCCCCTGAAGAAACGGGGCTGCAATAAGAACATTTCACTCAGAAATGTACCCAAGTTTTGCAGTATAATTTCAATAATAATTGAATGACTGGGCACGTGGAAATTCCTTGGCCCAGAACTCAATTCGAGTTATATAAAAAAAAAACTACTTCTCAATTTAGTTGATTTCGTTGGATGGGAATGGAATATAGAATTTTGGCCAAAGGCCAAGCGCTGGGACCTATGAAGTCATTCAACGATGAAAGGGAAGTTAACAGTAAGAAGGTTTGAAAGGTGAAACAAGAGGAAATCCTCGCAGTTGCACTTTGAAACAGTCGTTAGGAGAGGGTGGAAAGTACGATGGAAGAAAGAGAATATGAACGGAGATACAGGTCGCAGCCGGGGGCCCAAGGGACGCTGCAAAGACCCTCAAGTAATGCCTACAGTGCACCACGTGAGGTGGATGGGAGAGCATTCTTTTTTTTTTACATTAGTGTTTATGCCCCGTGTTGTATGTTACTGCAGGTTAAATTTAAAAGGAGAATAAAAAGGTAGAGTGAAGTTAAAATACTCGAGACCGTTTTGCTTTACCGAAAACCCCGCGTACAAAAAACTGGATAGCCTGCTGTATCAGACCAGTCGTACCAGGTGGCTCTGTGGGTATCAAATTAAACTAAGAACATTCTCACGGAACAGGTCAGCCTTCATAGTGACCCTGTCAATCACACGATGCGCACATCGCCCTCTCCACTTCATAGTTTGTTGTTTCGTTATTATTACTACTATCGTTCATTCACTATCGTCTAAACAAAAAAATCAATTTCAATTAAGATAAAGTAATTACTTGCCATGCTTCTTATATTCGTCTCACGGGTCGGATCTAACAATGCCATGTTCTAGTCAAACTATGCTTTAATGCTATAATGAGTGAACGTCTTTACATTGTTCCTTTACCGAAAACGACGAGCAAATACGTCATATGTTTTATTTCATTCATCACTTTATTATTTCTAATGATAAACAAGTAAAAATGCGCCGAGGTTTCTTCGGTGCAATCGAGTTTTCTGTACAGCGCATAATCAAGGCGACCGAAAATATATCTACCTTTTGGTGGTCTCGGTATAATGCTGTATGAGTCGCGGCCCATGAAACTTCAACCACGGCCCGGTGGTGGCCTGTCCTAAATCGTTGCCAGTTGCACGGTTGTGGCTAACTTTAACCTTAAATAAAAAAAAAACTACTGAGGCTAGAGGGCTGCAATTTGGTGTTTGATGATTGGAGGGTGGATGATCAACATACCAATTTGCAACCCTTCTAGCCACAGTAGTGTTTAAGATCCGACGGCGGACAGAAAAAGTGCGGACAGAAGAAAGTGCGGAAGGACAGACAAAGCCGGCACAATATTCAGAAAACTAAAAGCAGCAAAATTGTCTTTTGAAATTCTGTAAAGTTCTCTGTGCTCAGTACTGTTAATCTGTCTATCTATAACAAGCGTACATTATGTTTGACAGGGTACATTTACGTTAAAAAGAAAAGACACCTAAACTCACAAAAGATGAAGCAAATCTATTAAACTTGCAACGGGGGCACCAGTAATGCACTAAGACCCAGTCAAAACAAAATAAGCCTCTCGCCTTTAACGTAATGGAATTCAAAGCGAGGAGAAACAATGGAAGTAAGTCATGTTGCCTTTTCCTGTAATAGCTTGTAATGAGAAGTGGAAAGCGAGCGACAATGAATTGGAGGAATATCAAGTGTGAGGAAAAGGAAAATTGATTCAAAAGGGGACTTGATTACTGAAACTACAGTACAACAACAGTGCTCTACGCGGAACTGCGCCCGTCGAGAATATAAAGCAGCAGATAGTGTAGTAATATTACAATAACTTGACCCATAAAGGCACCTAAATGGGACATCCATTTCTCGTTAAAAGCAAGGGAGCTGTAGCGACATGTAACAAAACATCCACGCAGGGAGATGTAGCAAAAACAAAATCCCCACTGCTATTACCAATGATGCTTTCGTTCTAATAATTACCATTTTGTTGATGCATCGTCCCTCGCACTGTTAAGTAGTTTTTGCTTAATAATACCATTTTGTTGATTCATCTTCCTCGCAGCTATTTAGGATAAAAGGGAGACAGCTCGTTACGTCGCAAGGGTTTCTTGTAACGTTGTATTCAATGATCTGTTTCAACGTAATGTGTAATTACCTGGTGATCCGTAATACCAGTAAGTCGGAACACTGCTAAGTAGTTTTTACTGTCAAAATGAATCATATTTCTCGGTGCATTAGACAGGAAGTCCGTCCGAGCCAATGATTATGTGCCAACCACTAAAAATCGACAAGTGAATGTTTAAGACCCCCTGAAGCTTTGTTACTGTTTTGCGAACAACTTTTTTTTTTTTATTGCATTACACCAGAAAGAACAAGAGCTCAAGCCTGGGCATCTTAGCGCACTCTCTCTCTCTCTCTCTCTTTATCATTTACAGTACTCATACATAAGCTACCTTAATATATTTTGGGTATTTGTATAACATGGTATGCAGTGGCAAGGCACGTACTGTTTCGTTAATTTCAGAAGCCAATTTTTTTGGTTCTTGGAAGGTAATTTTCAATTTAGCTGAAATTCTATTTTACACCAACAACTTATATATGACTGACTGACTGATTTACAAGTGTATCTTAATTGTGTCAGAGAGAGAGAGAGAGAGAGAGAGAGAGAGAGAGAGAGAGAGAGAGAGAGGCCTAAGGCCATGCGCTGGGACCTTTCAGGTCATTCAGCGCTGAAAGGAAAACTGAGAGTAAAAGGTTTAAAAATTAGAGCAGGAGGAAAGCCTCGCAGTTGCACTATGAAACATTGTTAGAAGAGGGTGGACAGTACGATGGAAGAAAGAATATGAATGGAGGCACAGTAAAAGGAATGACAGGGGTTGCAGTTAGGGGCCGAAGGGACGCCGCAAAGAACCTTGAGTAATGCCTACAGTGTACGCGTGTGGTGCAATGACAGCACTAACCCCGTAAGAGAGAGAGAGAGAGAGAGAGAGAGAGAGAGAGAGAGAGAGAGAGAGAGAGAGAGAGAGAGCCTTGTCTCGCCAAAGCGATTTTTTACATAAATAAAAAGCAGCATATAAAAATCAATGAACATACATATAAAGCAACATACCAAAGTCAATGAATATACGAATAACGCAGCATACGAAAGCAAATGAATATCCACATACTCTGGAAGGAGCATAAAAAGTCATACGAAACATCTAATGCCTCGAATAACTTTCAACGATTACCATCCGGCCGCAGTAGGTGTCCATCACCGAAAGACAGTTCAGCCACAGGCAACGCAAACGTAAACACTACCTGCCTGGAAAAATGGCCGCGATATCACCTTGCACGTTTTGCTTGTGGTGTCCGAAATTATGATAATGGCTTTTTACTTTTCACTCTGGCCAGGAAGAGAGAGAGAGAGAGAGAGAGAGAGAGAGAGAGAGAGAGAGAGAGAGAGAGAGAGAGAGAGAGAGAGATTTAAATGATAACGTAGAGCGGAGAGGACGACAGGAAAAGTGAAACGATTACGCTATCGATATTTTCTAGACATCGATAACTTACTGAAAATAGCATCGTCATTCCAAGATCAGCTCCTCACCTCAGAGCAAAACAACGCAATTCATATGAAGATATTTCGCACTAAAATTCGAAATGTATTGAACCCTCCCCCTTTCCAATTCTGTTGGTTATTTTTGCTGTTTTAAAACATATCGAGGTATTTCATCCAACCCTAAAATATAGAAAACATTAAACGTATAAAAACACTCGCTTTCTAATTCTACTGCTGTTAAGTGAAAAATTACAAGAGAATTAAAATATCAAAACAAATCACAATACTGACTGCATATAAACAGTATTACAAACACTCAAAAACGGAAAGCGTTACTTACAGAACGCTTCAGGTTTTAAAGATCTACATAATTGGAAACCAAGCTACGTCTTCCCTGATATATATTACACCATAAAGAAACACATACACCTGATGATCACAGCTTTACTTACCTGAAACGACAGAACTTTTAACTATCCTTGGCATATGGAAAAAAATCAAGAGGATAAAGTTCATATAAATGGTACAATTTGCGTCATGATTTTCGGTACACATCAGTTAAGGCAAAAGGACATCTGGTGACCCCGCAACTGAGCATGAAATATCAATCAGCCTAGCCAACGAGAGTTGCTGACACTGCTGCCTATGAAACAAAGTCGCTAAATAAGTAAACACTTGCCAAAAAGCACGCGTAGCAAAATAAAGTAATCTTATTACTATTATTATTTAGAAGATAAAACCTATTCATATGTAACAAGCCGACAGGGGCCATTGACATGAAATTCAAGCTTCCAAAGAATATGGTGTCCATTAGGAAGAAGTAAGAGGAGGTAAAGGGAAATACAGAAAGAAGACACCTCATTTGTTTAAGAAGAAAAAATAAATTAACAAACAGATAAAAATCTATTAAAATGCAAGGAGAGTAGTATTAGGGTAGTTAACAATAAGTAACGACGCTGTGGAACTGCAATATGTCAATACGCACTTGTATCCGGTGAATCTTTACCCTGACACCATCACCACCAGCAAAAGTTAACTATCCAATACCTGCGTCTGCCAAGAATGACAAAACTCCCATTTGGAAGCAGGTCGTAAACCGCCCAGGCAAACAACCAGCAAGCAAACCAGAGCGCTTTGCACTATGCATGTGGGCACAGTATTTGCTCAACTGCAGGAGATAACCACAAGGCGCATTTCCCCCAGCATCTTACGTCGTCTGGGCTTTTATGGCAGCCTTCAGTGCTTCATTCCTGGCCTTCGAAATATCTCCAATTTCTATTGTGTCTCGTACTGTTCTCTACACTTCTAGTCAGGAGACTTATCAGTGCGGGTGGATTCAAATTCTGCTCGTATTGCCGTGGTGATTACGTTCTCTTCACTTGGGGAGCTAGCTAGATCTCTCTCTCTCTCTCTCTCTCTCTCTCTCTCTCTCTCTCTCGACCTGTGTATTTCAAGATTTCAACGAATACGTTTTACAGCATCAAAATCTGCAGGAATAAAAATGCAATATTTTCATAGCAGTGGATCATCTTTGATTTGAGATCCTGAATTACGTTAAAATATAGAAACTGACCGGAAACAAAGATTAAATTTTGCATGTAAATGTCTCGATCTGGTAAACACGACTTTGATGATTTTCAGAAATGAAAATTTGAAAAATGAACGTGAAAAATACGTTTATAAACACTCTTATGGGGGAAAAGCATGCACAAAAGTGCAAACATTTTACTGGTCCATCTTATTCCGGATTATATGCTGCGGGAGATTTTTGCTTTTTCTTTCTTTATTATTGAGCCCCTTGGGAGTGGAAGGCGTAACAGGAAAACCTCATTTGAAAATGTGCCTCTGCCCGAACTCCTTCCATGGAAAAGGACACAGGGATACAAGATTATGGGTGCTCTGGTTTTTAATTACAGATTTTTAACGAGGTACGGTTCCTGCATAGTTAGAAAGTGGAAGGTCGAACCAGTACGAAATCAATTCCGTTAGACCGTTACGCGACAGGAAAAATTCCTGAAGTGCCGCGTCTGAAGTTTTATCGTTATGAAATAAGACAGTTACTTTTTCATTTGCCAATGGGGCTGTGACAATTAGAATTATTATGTTAGCATTTAAGGCCTCGGGTTCGAAAATCTCCACAAAAAATTCGTGAGCTTGTTTGTTCTATTTCCTTGAAGTGAACTGACCTTAATTGAATGATGAAATTCAGGCTACAAAGACAAGCAGCTGGGCACTATAAAAAATTCAGCGATTTAAAGCGAGTAGGAATATCTATAAATTCATTCAATGTTAAAAATTCCGTAAATAATTAAAAAGAGGACAGTGTATTACAATATAATTCGTAGTTACATCCGTTTAACAAGTTACAAATCGGGACTTATTTCCCGTCTCCATTTTGTAAAAAATATCTAAACGTGGCATGCGCAAATCTAATACGCAGTCCACTTCTACTGATGTCTGAAACAACGAACGAGCTAACAGTAGTACTGTTCCGTCCAAGTTCAAGAAGCTTCAGACGCTGAACATGTCTAGATACCTACAAAATTCAATGTTTTCATATATGTCGTCTTCACAAGCATCCTTCTCGCACACAAACGCACGTACTCCATTTAAAAAGTTTACACAGTTATTATAAAGAAAAACAAAAGGTTTTGGAGTGTAGGGCTTTTGAAAGCTTTCCCGAAAATCTAATTTTCATAGGCAGACCACTTTCTAGATTAAAACGCAACAATAAAATCATACAGTGGTAGCATTTTTCAAAGTAAATATACTTTGCTCTCTGACAGTGGCATGTCTAATTCCAAAACACTGAGTTTTTTCTATTAGTTTCTCCATCTAAAAGTAATGAAATGACAACACACAGAATAGTTCACCTTATCAGCGTACTGATATGACGAGCAAGAGAATCCAGTAGGGTTAAGTCAGAACAAGTAACATTCAGTTCCAATTAGTAATTCATCTCATGGTCTTCTTCGTCTCTACTAAGCAACAGCAACAGCCACTACAACGACGATGGCAGCATCAATATTTGTCATCTTCAATGAACAGTAAAAGTGAGGTGCTCCCTTTGGTTGTCTCCCTATTCGGTTGCTAAAAGTCACTCCTACAAGTGATCATACGAGATCCCTTATTCATACGCTTTCTTCTCCACATTTCTTTCTAAGTTTACAAGATAATAATCTAATTTCATATCAGATACAAGAAACACTATGAATTTTCTCTCAGAAACATTCCAATACAAAAATGACAGAGTGCTTTCCTTCATCACTGCCTGTTATAATGCCTCTCATTAAGTGGTACAACTTGTACAAACAAAACAAATAAAGAGCAGATAAGTTATTCATCTAGGTTTACACTGTGTCCATTCTAAAGTATGTGTAGCTGGGGTAATTATACAAATTTCCTGTAGGCTGTTTAAAAAAATAGACCAGTATCTGAAGAGTGCATGGTCTCGTTTCCTGAAGGTAGTTAGAGGAATTGAAACTATGTACTAAAATACCGTAGATTTCGTATAAACCTAGATAGCAGAGATATTCACTGCCGCTGCCCTGTCTGACAGGGGTTTAGGAAACGTTTGAAAAAAAAAAGTACTATGAAACAACTTGGGAACGCTAATAATATATGATACGAAACCTGCATTTGTCAAGTACTCTTCTCCATCATCTTTACCTTGGCTGGGTCACTTCAAATGAGGAAATTTAAGGCTCTGTCTATAACAGCTATAAGAATGTGATTAAATATTGATAACAATACATTGACAATGGCAGTCTATAAGCACTTTTTTGTCCACCAACAGCAGTGAAATCTACAACCTGCACTTTAATAATAACTCTAACAAATTTAAAAATAACCAACAAAAAGAATTAAAATGTTTGGCAAATCAGTGGTTTGGTTTTGTCTACAAAACATTACCAAAGAAAATATAAATATGTCTTCTGAAAGTGTGGGAATGGAAAACTAGAAGATTTTTGGGTGAACACAGAAAAACTAAAAAAAATCAGCAAGTTAATCACCTATTGTATACCTTCGTCTGTAAAACCAAAGTCAACGCCACCTCAAAAACAATAGCTCAAAGATCCACCTTTTTTCTTAGCATACAAATGCGATTGCAACCCCCACACCTACACTGGAAATAGGAGTCTGCATTATGTTCCTATGCACAGTACTAGTGTAACGAGGATTACGGGACTGAATCTGAATTCAAAATGTACAATACAGCCCATTATTCTTCTTGGATGAAGACTGATTACAGTTCGTTGTTATGCGCATTAAAATGACTGCTCTAAGACCTTATGTACCCTGTTCTAAGACCTCATGTAACCCGGCCTTACAGCCGTGCAGTAGAGACCTCTTGCCTTCTTGCCCCAGAGTACACTCGAGCACACTTTACTTTCCTTGCTCATTTTTTTTTCTCTTGTTTGCTCTATTCTTATTTTCCTTCTCTTACATTTCGGCTTTCTGTGCTGTGGACGCCTGAATGCAACTTGAGCTCTTTGCCTTATGAGTTTTCCAATTAATGCATACTCTTCTGTATAATAATAATAATAATAATAATAATAATAATAATAATAATAATAATAATAATAATAATAATAATAATAATAATAATCATACTCTTCTGTATAATAATAATAATAATAATAATAATATAATAATAATCATACTCTTCTGTATAATAATAATAATAATAATAATAATAATAATAATAATAATAATAATAATAATAATAATAATGAGAAAACTGTATTACAGGATTTCTCTAATTAATGAAAATCAAAATTAGTTGGAGAGAGTAATATTTCAATTGCTACTTTCGCTGGAGATGGCTGTAAGATCGCTAGCTTTTGTCGACAAAATACCCATTTAGTAAGATATTAAGAGTTATATCAACATAACGGTACGTCCTACATAGAAGTTGAAGATTCCATATTACTAAAACCCTTTAATAAAGATACCAGGGTAGATCATTAGCTTTAACCTTACGAACTTTACGAGAAAAGTTCTCTTCTGTTACCAGGATCATTAAATGTAAATTTATGCATGTATCCTTGCATGTATATATATATATATATATATATATATATATATATATATATATATATATATATATATATATATACATACACACCACACATACATACATATAAATTTCATGATCATGGTATACATACATACACACACATATATACATATATATGTATACAACACGATATAGTGTTCAGTATGCGTATGCATATCTCTGAATGAATATTTATTACAAAAACACATTTTAAATGTTTAACTTTTCCTTACACCAATGACCAGAACTATTCTGACTAACGTGTTATGTAGAACAGAGGGATTCCGACTGTTTTGTAACAGCTCGGCAAAGTTTAAGATACACAGTTTTTCTCACCGTTTCTCTCTTAGAATCTTGAACAGCACTCACCTGTAAAAGAAAAAGAAACCATTGTAATACTCCACAAAACATACATACAAAATATGCACAAAAAGTTTATACAATGCTTTACAAAACATGGGTAAAAAAATTAAAATATGGCATAGGATATTAATTTAATAATGACAAACCTCAAAGTCTAACAAATTTGCCCTATACAAAGTAAAGAAATATGATAATGAATTCTGCCATGTCAAACAATAAAAAGGTTGATAATGCTAAATAAAACATTTAATATATGATTGCGTTCATGATTTTTGCAACCGAATCCAAAAAATTCACTCTAAGTTTATCATCAATCTCCCAAATACACAAGTCGAAACAACGTTTGCAGGTAAAGCTTTTAGCCTTCTTACTTCTCCTCTGTTTTGTTCATCCTTCACCTGGGTACCACAGATACTTCCTATTTCCTTAATTTACGAGTCATCAAAGCTTTCACTGTTACAAAGTGAAACACCACTACAATGTAAGAAGCAGGCTCTGTCTGCCTGTCTCTCTTTTTCCCCTCTCTCTGTCTATATATATATATATATATATATATATATATATATATATAAATTATATATATCTACATATATATTTATATATCTATATATATATATATATATATATATATATATATATATATATATATATATATATATATATATATATATATATATATATATATATATATACTTTTATACTTTCAGGTTTACAAAGAGAACTGAAAAGCATTGTTCACAAAACATTCACAAAATTTGTTTTAATATAGATTATTTATTGTTTTTTTTTTTTTTTTTAAGATTTTAACTCTTTTTAGGTATCGTTTTACTGAATTTTTAATTTATAATTTATTTGAAGATGACGCCTAACGTCTCGAAGGCTTGGCCAATAAATATAATATGCTACGCTGGGTGTATTCCATCCTATTACTTCTATATATATATAAATGAAATTATTAACAAATCCAAATTTCATCTCGGTTTGAAAATATTAAGGTCTGGAGGATAAAACCTCTTTAGATTAAAGTGAGGTGTCAGTGAAAACGATAATTAAAGTGCACAATTAATCTTCCTAAGAGGTTTTACAGACTAGAGGAATTAAAATAATGAGAAAAATGCTTCAAATAAAAATGCAAAGTATTAATGTAGTATACATTTGTATAACAAAAACCTAAATATATACATACATACATGCATATATATATATATGTATATGTATATGTATATGTATATATATATATATATATATATATATATATATATATATATATATATATATATATATATATATATATATATATATATATATATATATATATATACACAGTACATATACTGAATTTTTATCACATCACCGTGACATTTTATGTAGACAATATAGACAGACTCTAAAATACAATGTCTTTTAATATCCAATTCGCCCTACTTCGGAAATAATACAAAAGGGGAATTACAACTGATAAGTGGTTCGTCACCCGGCGGACTCGATCCAACAAACAGCGAGGACCAACGACTTCCCCTTATCAATTGTAATCCCCCTTCGGAATTATTTCCGAGGTAAAGCGAACTAGATATTAAAAGACATTTGTAGCTTAATGTCTGTATACATGTCTGTATATATATATATATATATATATATATATATATATATATATATATATATATATATATATATATATATATATGCGTGTGTGTTAGTTGGCTCTTATGGGTCGTATTTAGGGTGGAAAATGGCATTTAGCGAGACCCTCACGTTTCAAACAAACACATATACTTACAAACAAACATACATATACCTGTATCTATACCGTACATGTAGACAAACACACATACCTGTATACATACCGTACATACAAACAATGAATACAAAATAATATGTACAAGATTAACTCTCATAAATTTTACACCACAGAAAACGGGTCTAACTTTCAAAAGCGTGCACGCGCGCGTGTATAAGACATTAAAGAACCGCCTCCATTAAAAGGGTGTGGCTACATAGATAACGAAGAGTAATCACTGTATCACTCATCCACTAAAATCCGAAGACAAGCCCAAGGCAAATTCTTCCAAAGCTTCACAGCTGCTCCGTATGTAACGAAGCAATCTGTTTGTAGAACATTCACAGGCCCTGAATCTGTCAACTTCAATTTACTCCTTCCTATCAAATTTTCAGTGGCAATTCAAATCACGAATTTGTAGCCCTGAGTCATCTAATCTATTCCAATACATTCGATATATATGACTTTTTCACTCAAATGAATATTAATAATTCTTTTTCTCTGCATGACCAAACCATCTCAGCATACTGTGATTTACAAGTTCAAAAACGATAACCTTTCGAAATCTAAATCTAGTTTCAGTTATCATTCTTTCCGCACATCTTGCTCTGTACACACCTAGTATGGCATTTCAACAACTTCAATTTACTATGGGATTTCAACAACTTCAATTTCTCATGGAATTTCAACAACTTCAATTTATCATGGAATTTCAACAACTTCAATTTCTCATGGAATTTCAACAAACTTCAATTTCTTACGGAATTTCAACAACTTCAACTGTTACAGCATTTCAACAACTTCAGTTATTATGGTATTTCATCAAGTTGAATTGCTATGATTATTTCAAGAACTTTTATTATTATGGTGTTTCAACAAATTCAATTTTAATGGCACTTCAACAACTTCAATATGAAAGGCATTTCAACAACTTCAGTTATTATGGCATTTCAAAAACTTCAATCATTATGGAATTTCAACAACCTTAATTATTATGGCATTTCAGCAACTTCAATTGTTACGGCCTTTTAAAAACTTCAGTGATTACTCTTTTATGAGCTAGTAACGCGCACATTTCACCTCCACCACATTATATGGATCATCTCAACAGCCTAAATGTTGTTACGACTGACACTGCTTTGACTTCTACAGCTCTCCTTATCTCCAGATTATTTTCCTATTTCACTGGTCCATTCATTTTCCTATACTCTATAAAGCTAAATCTTTATTTGCATCTTAGTCTTTATTTCTTTCATCGTCTGCATTTTGCATCGCCGGCAACATTGCATTTGCTTCTTTCAGTTACATTATCCTTGACCAACTTGAGTATTTGAAAGGAAATTGTGGTTTCTGATTGTCACGTTAAGTGATGGTTTTGCGGGAACTGCTGGTTCCCCGCTCGTTCCCTTTTGTGGATTGCTGCCTCCTTACCTTCAAGTTTTTTTTGTTTTGATCTTTTCGTTGGTGAGCTGCCGTGTTTCTTGCTTCAGTCGGGTCTGGTAGGGCAGCAAAGGTAGCGGCAGTGGCAGTAGCAGCAGGCAGTTTTTGGAGTCGACGTTGGTCGAGTTTATGAGCAGCAAATTGGAGCACGCCTACGAAGTGGAGCACGTCGTAGAGGTGGAGTGTGACCATGAGTAGTCGTGTGACCACGAGCTGCTCATCTTCGATGACAGCGTGAGGCTGTCCTGACGTCTCCATGGGGTTTTCTGGTTTGTGGGTTCTTGTCCCTGTCGTGCAGCTGAGGGCTGTCTTGGTGCCCCGATGGAGGACGTATGTTTGTTTTTTTTTTTTCTGCCTGCTGTTGTGGATTATGAAGTTAATCGTTTATTTAACTTTAATTTGTTTAGTGCTGCCTCTTGGTTTTTTTTATGCTTATGGTTTTATCTTTTTACCAGACCTGTCTCACTTGTAAATATTTGTAAAAATAAATTAATATTAAGATCTTTTTATTGTTTTTGTTGTTTTCTCCTCCTTTGTTTGTTGCATCTGCCGTCAGTCATGACAGCCCCGTCCTGAGTATGTTAAAGAACCTGCATAACGGCCCACTCGGGTCGTTACAAATGGCGACCGTGACAGGATGGCTCTTTTTGGCTGGCGGGGTTGTTACGGCATTGGAGGAGAGCATGAGTGTAAAAAAAAAAATAATTTTTTTTTTTTTCTTTTAGGTGGGGAGGTGTCACTTAAGTGATGGTTTTGCAACTGCTGGTTCCCCATTGCTGCCTCCTTACCTTCAAGTTTTTTTTTGTTTTGATCTTTCGTTGGTGAGCTGCCAAGGGCAGCAAAGGTAGCGGCAGCAGCAGCAGGCAGTTTTTGAGTCGACGTTGGTCGAGTTTATGAGCAGCAAATTGGAGCACGCCCTACGGTTCAGAGGTGGAGTGTGACCATGAGTAGTCGTGTGACCACGAGCTGCTCATCTATGACAGCGTGAGGCTGTCCTGACGTCTCCATCGGGGTTTTCTGGTTTGTGGGTTCTTGTCCCTGTCGTGCAGCTGAGGGCTGTCTTGGTGCCCCGATGGAGGACGTGTTTTTTTTTTTTTTTTTTTTTTTCTGCCTGCTGTTGTGGATTATGAAGTTAATCGTTTATTTAACTTTAATTTGTTTAGTGCTGCCTCTTGGTTTTTTTATGCTTATGGTTTTATCTTTTTACCAGACCTGTCTCACTTGTAAATATTTGTAAAAATAAATTAATATTAAGATCATTTTATTGTTTTTGTTGTTTTCTCCTCCTTTGTTTGTTGCATCTGCCGTCAGTCATGACAGCCCCAGTATGTTAAAGAACCTGCATAACGGCCCACTCGGGTCGTTACACTGATATATCTCAGGTGCACCACTTACATGCATTAATCGCGGTGCCTGACCATACGACCAACGTTTTCAAACACTGGGTTATGTCTTAGCCTCTTTAGTAAGTGGTTCAGCTACCCTAACGCAGGAGACTCCACCACCCTTTGTAATAAAATGATTTAATTACAATATAATATACACACACACATATATATTATACACATATATATATATATATATATTATATATATATATATATATATATATATATATATATATTATATATATATATATAAAATATATATAATTATATATATATATATAGAATATATATTATAATTATATATACATATATATAAAATATATATTATAATTATATATACATATATATAAAATATTATATTATATATACATATATAAATATATATTATAATTATATATACATATATATATATATATATATATATATATATATATATATATATATATATATATATATATATATATATATATTATATATATTATAATTATATATACATATATAAAATATATATTATAATTATATATATATATATATATATATATATATATATATATATATATATATATATATATTATATTATAATTATATATATATATATATATAAAATATATATTATAATTATATATATATATATATATATATATATATATATATATATATATATATATATATATTATAATTATATATACATATATATAAATATATATATAATTAAATATATATATATATATATATATATAAAATATATATTATAACATATTATAATTATATATACAATGGCCATTATATATACATACATTATATATATAAATATATATATATATATATATATATTATATATACTATATATATATATATATATATATGTGTGTGTGTGTGTGTGTGTGTGTGTGTAAAATATGCGTCACAAATGGCCATTGTGAAGTTCCCTTTCCCATGCTTTTCGTTCACAAATCTTCACTCATCTTCAGCCTCTCTTCTCACAGTTCTCATCTAAGTGGGCTTAGGTCTTCTAACTCCTCTGGTGCCCACATGCAATTGCAAAAGCGACTGTAAAGCTGCAGAAGCTTTATCATATCAAACATAGATCTTCTGTTAACTTTTTTGTTGGGTGGTTTTAACTTCAGATTTATAATGGCAGTGAGGAGGTGGTCATCTCATACTTTTTTTTTCTCTATCCATTAAGAGCTATATGATCTACTTCTTTTCTGTGACTGTCATCTTCTGACGTCCTAGTATATTTGTGGGGATGTCCTTTTGTTGGGAAAGAGAACCTCCAATTACAAAATATTTGTAGAACAAAAACCAATAACTGAACCACATTTTCTTTTGGAGTTTCTCCGGGCCTCCCTTACAGCCTTCATACCTACATTGTTCCTACCTAACTCTTTATTCATAACACCACTAACAATTGCCATAACATTTTCTGGTATGTCATCTATAACATTCTGTAGTTCTAAATAAAGCTGATCTTTCATTTCTTCGGAAGTATGCATACATACATACATACATACATACATACATATATATATGTGTGTATGTATGTATAACTGAATCACAAAAATATGGAACGTGATGAATATATAAATTAAGATAAAATCCCTTTCCTTTGTGGATTTTATCTCTCTCTCTCTCTCTCTCTCTCTCTCTCTCTCTCTCTCTCTCTCTCTCTCTCTCTCTCTCTCTCTCTCTATATATATATATATATATATATATATATATATATATATATATATATATATATATGTGTGTGTGTGTGTGTGTGTATATATATGTGTGTATATATATACACACACAAACACTAATGCATTTTTTAAATAAATACAAGCCTGAAAACTTTCCTCCCTTACACACGTACGTATGAATATATCGATGTGCGTGTGTGTGAGTGTGTGTATATGTGCTACAAAACAAGGTCAAAATCAATTAAAAGTCTTAAATTCACCTGAGACTGTTAAAACATGCCAATAGATAAAAACTTTCCTCCTTTGTATAAAAAATCCTTCAAATGCCAGTCATACATCGAATCAAAGCACAGTATTGGGTTCCTGCTATTTTGAAAAATGATTTTGCCCTAAAAACATCATATTAACTTAAAAATATGAATATCTACGGAATAAACAATTTACAGGTCTTTGAAGACTACAGAAAAACTATACATAATTTGTGCTCCACAAACTAAAAATTCTCCCTGTACCAAACTACACAGGTAATGCAACCAAATTAAAACGAGAGAGCGGTAAAACACGGCAAAACTACGACCGTAAAATTTTTTGTGTGTAAAATATACCAGGGTAAAAGTGAATAGCTCTTCACCACATACCAAGAGACCGCATTAACGAGTGAAGGGAGAAAGAAAACATAAATAAAATGCGGAGGAAAGTAGCAAAGAAACCGCTGGAAGACTCTTGAAATTTCTTTGTTGTTCCCGACTGACACCTGAACATGATGGAGAAAGCAGGGAAGGGGTACACCTGGGGTGGTCAGGGGGTGGGCGGTGGAGGTAACGGGGTCACAGGCTGTACAAAGGATGAGGGACACAGAACAAGCTTAAATCGGGAAAATGAAAGAACTGGAGAGAGAGAGAGAGAGAGAGAGAGAGAGAGAGAGAGAGAGAGAGAGAGAGAGAGAGAGAATGCCTTTCGGGAAATAATTACTGTACTGTATGAAAACGTTCTCGTTAACAAAAATCATCTTGAGAATCTAAATGCATGTGAAGAATGACACAAAGTGCGATAAACATGCAAGCATGCATATGCATATACACACTTTCTCTCTCTCTCTCTCTCTCTCTCTCTCTCTCTCTCTCTCTCTACACACACACACACACACACACACACACACACGAAACTGGACTAAAATTCTACGAAACCTCAATTCTATATGATTGTTCACTTGTGTACAAAAAGAGCATTATTTCTTTGACCAGTTCTACCTAAAAATTTATGTTGATTTATTCTGACATTTAATTCCTTACTCGTCTGGTCCAAATAAAACGAATCTGAAGCCATGCATAAGACTTAAGAAACAAAGCCGCTACTCTGCTGACGACAGTTTCATAAAAGAATGTTTTTTTTTTTTTTTAACTGAATGTTTCCCGACATTGATTTGCTCGACTCACAGCCATTGGAATAAGGGAAACATTACGATTTCTTCGGTAATTCTGGGATCTTGTCACTTTTATGATAAATTTCTTCACAGCTTTATTACTGCAAGTAATAAAGCTGGGGCATGCAGTCTTCACAGCTTTATTACTGCAAGTAATAAAGCTGTGGCATGCAGTCTGCTTAAGAAGGCCTTAAAGTAAAGGCAAACAATCTTGCACTCTGTTGCTTCACTTTCCTCGAAGCCACACACACACACACAGGATATATATATATATATATATATATATATATATATATATATATATATATATATATATATATATATATATATATATATATATATATATATATATATGTGTGTGTGTGTGTGTGTGTGTGTGTCTGTGTGTATGTATTTATGGTTTGTATGTATGTATGTATGTATGTATGTATGTATGTATGTATGTATGTGTGTGTGTGTGTGTGTGGGAGTGAGTGTGCTTCTACAACAAGACTAAGACCAAAACAGTGTCTTAAAGGACTAAATTATGGTAACCATTTCTATAATGTTTAACCGCAACGTTTTCCATGCAATATTCTCCAAACAATGCCAACAACTGCACAATTAAGACAAGCTTCCGAACATAGACATTTACAACATTAATTTCTTTCAATTCATGACATTTATGCACAGATTATGGAAAATAAAGTAAATTCAAAATCAAAATGTTCATCTGCATACCTCAATTGAAGGCACTACAATATTTAGAAGGCAAATGGACGATAAACCTACTCAAAGTTCACAATTATAAACTCAGAGATAATAAATGAAATATCTGCTTAGCACCATGTAGCAACCGATCGCTGGGTCCAACGCAACTAATCTGCGGATAAATATCATGACATTTCACTAAGTTCATTTCTGGGAAATGGTCCAAAGATCACGGAAAATGCTATTCAATAATTTCATTTCTGGGAAATGGTCCCAAGACCACGGAAAATGCTATTCACTAATTTCATTTCTGGGAAATGGCCCCAAGATCACGGAAAATGCTAAAGTAATCGAACTTCAGCGGTCATTTGTCAAGTACCGATTACCTCCCTCTTCCTAAATGATCCACTGTGAATATCAGCATCGATCGCTCGCCCGAACGACACATTTCATTAAGCGAAGAGCGAAACACCAATACTTTCCGAGCTTCCACGGACTGAACGAGTGAATTGACAACGGTTACAACATACCTTTGCAATCTTTAACATTATTCTGTTGCAGAAACGTCTCTTAGCCAATTTCACTACTTTTCAATATAAAACTAAAAACTTACAAAATCAACAGAAGACGCGGTTAATTGTTCTGGTGCAATGAATGTAATCTACATTAGGGGGATAGCATCATCCAGTGACGGTATGTAAATAATAAAAAGGTCGAAAAATTCTAGTTCAAAAAATAGTAATTATTGTGAGTAACTATCAACCTACAAAATCAGCATTTAATTACTGACCTAAAGCGGGCTTTAAATTAATACAATTTGACATCTAATATCGATTTGATCTTTAAAGTATTAACATGAAAAAAATTCATCCCTAAGAATAAAACTGTCAAGAAACGAATGGTACGACTGTGCAGCTTTAGGTTACTTCCGCCCAAATAAAGATGCCAAACACTGAAAAAAAAAAATCCAAGCCATGATTCCAACGTACAAACGAAGCTGATATAAAACTCAAGAAAATGATGATTTTCAATCCCTTCAATAAAAAAAATTTTTTTTTATTCCCTCACGACTCTGTAGAATACCTACGTATGCTCAAGATTCATCCACCTTGATAACTAACGAAAAATTTCTTGAACATACTTGATGAAAAATTCAAAGGTTCCACACTTTTCGGAAGACAACGAAAAAGAAACCAACAACGACCCCGTTTTGAGCAGACTTTCTAAATGAAACCTCCGGAGCACCGCAAGTCTTGATCATCGAGAGCAATTCAAGTGTTGTTGTGAAGCTCAAGGACCATCGAACCAGCGTTTACAGCAAACACTGCACCTGATCTAAAGAAGATAAGACGATGAGCATCATATAAGCAACTGACTGTCACTGGCAAGTCACTAATAACATTTACTCCTTATGAGAACACCTCAAAACTTACTAAAAAAAAACGCTTGTCAGATGCAGGCTGGTTGATTGGCATGAAATTCGCATTTGATGCAAGGCTTCAGTCATTTAGTGTTCTATATTGAAATGAAAATTTCAAGCGCTCTTCAACACATTACTTCAATTTAGTTTTCTCTTCATCCTCATTATCGTCACCAATTATCCTCCACCCGAAGGAGAGCTTCAAAATAAGCCTAGGGTAAAAACAGGAAAAAATATAAATGCCACAAAATATTCTCGTCCATTATTCCTTACCACTGTTTTCCGTCCTTGAAAAAAACGTATTTTAATTCAACATCAGTAGGAAGCAACCATTACACCACTGAAGATTTCTTTTCAAAATACTGAATGCACTATATCCATCACCATACAAAACTTGATACAAGAGATACTCCAGTTTTAGAAGCAAAAACAGGGATGCTGCAATTTTACATTACGAGGGCTAATCTTACAGATTTTTCTGTGACATATAACTTTGACTATGAACACTTGCATATCTCAAAGTAAGGTAAATATGCGTAAGGATGCGGTCATAATAAATCATGTATAAACTCATGTAATTTATCTACTTTCAATGTCATCCTACAAAATCTGTTTTCACTGTCATCCTACATATACTAGGTGTCATTACGACCATTTATGGCTCAAGAGAGCTAGAGAGAGAGAGAGAGAGAGAGAGAGAGAGAGAGAGAGAGAGAGAGAGAGAGAGAAAATAATAAAATCACTGAAAGAATGATGAAAATATATAAGGAAAATGTCACCTCTAAAAAGACAACACTTGACGAGTATTAGCAAAAAAACCTCAAAGCCTGACATGAAACACACATACTCGAAAAATATCTCTGAGTGGACAAAATACTCCGTCTAAATTAGCCATTCTTTGCAGGAAATTCTTCTCTAACAACTGCTGTCAAATCAGGGTGACAGAAACTTCATAATCACAAAAACTCCGCCCTCTCTCTCTCTCTCTCTCTCTCTCTCTCTCTCTCTCTCTCTCTCTCTCTCTCTCTCTCTCATAAAAAAAAGCATCTCTTCACTCAACTCCTTTCACTTTGGAAATGCATGATGTTAGCCGTGCCGTTTCTAAATTCGGTGCGTTCATAAAGACTCCAAAACCGCAGCGCTGCGACTAAATGGAAATATTACATTGGCATGCCGACCCCGAGGTTGCATGTAAAACCTGGGCCTTTTAAACTAAAAAGAGGTAATGAACGGAACATGATAAAAGGGGAAGGCACGGCATGGAATATCCAGTGTAACCTCGTTGGGCAGAAGACTGGTGGGACGTTTTAGAAAGAATAAAGTACAGAGAGAGAGAGAGAGAGAGAGAGAGAGAGAGAGAGAGAGAGAGAGAGAGAGAGAGAGAGAGAGAGACCTAACGACAGGTCACCTTTAAAACTTACCACGTTACAGACATATCTGGCAGCTTACTCCACCCCCACCCTACCAACAAAGCTACCCCTTCTCTCTCTCTCTCTCTCTCTCTCTCTCTCTCTCTCTCTCTCTCTCTCTCTCTCTCTCTCTCTCTTTTCCTTAACAATCCCAACCTCCTACCAAGGCCCATAGCCGCCTCTCAGCCCGTCCCACAACCCAAATCTCTCCCTTCCATTCCGTCACAACAATGACACAGCGTTAAGATATATGGAAGAGAGGGGCAAAGGAGAGAGAGAGAGAGAGAGAGAGAGAGAGAGAGAGAGAGAGAGAGAGAGAGAGAGAGAGAAACAATATTTTCTGTGACGTGTCTTCGAGTATATGAAGCTGAGGCCTCGCTAGAGAGAGAGAGAGAGAGAGAGAGAGTAACGGATATACATTCACTGGCAGATGGCTATCCGGTAGACTGAGATGTCGACTTTAGACTTCTACGTTACCCATTTCTCTCTCTCTCTCTCTCGTTTCTATATCATCCGACGCATTAATCCCACAGAAAAATCCCTCGAAAAAATCCCAATGCGAAATAATGCCAAAACCGCTCCAAATTCTATGGGTCCGCAGCAGTAGTTGTTAGGACTGCACGTACCCCCATACTCGCCCAAGTGTCCCATCATTCGTCTTTCGTGTGTTATGACCCAGGAGGAGGAAGCGTACCCACACGACCTCTTTGGCCCAGTTCCGAGATTCGGAAGAGGAAGCATATTACAGAACTCGTATTATTTATAAGCACACAGCTCGTACCTCGATTGCATTTGCAGAGCAGACTGAGAGATCTTGCAAAGTCAACAATACCCGTCTTTACTATTTAAAGCTGTACTGTGAAAGAGGATATGGCCGAAAGCCATATTCAGTTAATCTTTAGTTTTCCTTAATAAAAGTTAAAAAACTCTCAACACCGCCACCATCGCAACTGTGCTCCTGCAGAAATAAGAGGCTTTGTAAAAGTTAAGTATACCTTAGTTTAACCAGACCACTGAGCTGATTTAACAGCTCTCCTCCTAGGGCCGGCCCGAAGGATTAGATTTATTCTACGTTGCTAAGAACCAACTGGTTGCCTAGCAACGGGTACTACAGCTTATTGTGGAATCCGAACCACATTATAGCGAGAAATGAATTTTTATTACCAGAAATAGATTCCTCTAATTCTTCATTGGCCGGTCGGAGATTCGAACTCGCGGCTAGCAGAGTGCTAGCTGAGAACGCAACCCACTCACCCAACGAGGAACTAGAGGCTTTGTAGTTATATCATACACACATTAATGACAAACAACTGGTTTCTTTAATAAATATGTATGAATGTTCAATACACATTATATATATATACACATATATACATACAAACATATATATATATATATATATATATATATATATATATATATATATATATATATATATATATATATATATATATATATATATATATATATATATATATATATATATATATATATATATATATATATATATATACACATACACACAGTGTGTCTTAACAAACGACACACAAACACGCACAATTCAAAGACGGTAGCCGTAAAATTTCAAAGCATCACATTTCTTTATACAGCTCTACGAAGAACCTTACGTCCATATGAGCTCCTATTTATGTCATTATCAGCGCTGTAAACATTTTGAGAGAGAGAGAGAGAGAGAGAGAGAGAGAGAGAGAGAGAGAGTAATAGAAATGAACATGAATTTCATGTTTACATACACAAACACACACATATATATATAAATAAGTAAAATAAAATAATATATATATATATATATATATATATATATATATATATATATATATATATATATATATATATATATATATATATATATATATATATATATATATATATATATATATATATATATTTAAAGGACACATATATGCATTTCATATATTCCTCTCAGTTCAATACTAGTCGGGGTCGCTACTTCTACTGAGTCTTCTGAGTGTATTTCTATCTTGTCCTCCTTTTTCACGCTTCCTCCCCTCAAGTTCTAACACAATTAGCGGGGTAATTTACTTTTTAAAATTAATACCCACCTAAAATGAGCAAGAACTTCTGTTACAACAGCAAAGGAGAAAAAAAGCGAGAAATTCTGGATGAAGTTTTCAAAGGTAAAATCTGGCAAAATACAGATCGAAAAGCTGATGTACAGACAACCGATTAAATGAATAAAAGTGAAAGACCGTTAGTACAGAGGTTCTTGTTATTCGTAAGGTCAAACACAGAAAAAACAATTCATCAGAATTTTACATGAAAAACATTCGTTTCAAGACTGAAACACGTAAAATTTATTAAACGACAACACGTCAGAAAGCGACAAGGCTACTTAACACTAACGGATACGCCTTGGAACCGCCACCTTTTTATGAAAATTATGAAGGACTTGGCAAATCACTTAAAACACATGCACAGCATTCTGCACCTGGCAGGTTCTCAAGACACAGAAACGAATCAATATATATAAACACAGACACATATATATATAGTTTGTGTGTGTATATATATATATATATATATATATATATATATATATATATATATATATATATATATATATATATATATATTAAAATGGATATCAATCATGGTGTGACGGTATGACAAACTATATCTAAAAGATTTTATTGTTTTGAGAATAATGCATAAGAAGAATATATCAGATATCAGGATAGCTAGAAATGATACCATACGGGAATTTACTGAAGTTCCATACATAGATGGGATAATAATTAAAGGGAGATGGGGATGGTTTGGACATGTCCTTAGCACAACCTTCGGGAAAATAACGTGTGATACTGGAAAGGAGGGGCATAACGCCTAAGTAAGCGCAAGAGTGCGTGCTAGATAGCTGGACTAGCGCAGGATGAGTAGCATTTCTCGACGAACAACTCAGGAGCTTTCTGCTTAGGAGTATAAAGCCGTTAAATGTATGGAGGTTACCACGGTCCAGATATACGTGTGTCTGGACCGTGGAGTTTACTATACACGGGTTTTCATCCGATACTAGGGAGTTAGGATATGCCTTTGGAAGAGACCGTTGAGTTGTTTCTTGTGGCTTAATATTTCCGAGTACAAAAAACTCACGTGTGTATTAGCTATAAGCTATCATAAACAACCATGTCTTACAAACTTAGCAATCGTCTGTCATCGTGGAAATGGCTTCATTTCAATTCTACGTACAGATCCAAACTCGACAAGAATATGTACCATCGCAGTTGGCTTATATCTCTTTTAATAATAGCCGGAGATTAGTCTCCGTCTACTCTGCATCAAACCCCAAAAGGCAAAGGCTCGAATCCTGGCCGGGACGGTTGTACTTATCATAACTATTACCCTTTGGGTGTCAGTTCATTCCAGAGTGACGTGAATTCGATATGAAGATGATTATTGGTATATTTTCTGAAATGACTACAATTTTAATATATTTTGATGTTTTGCTATTCCTAGTGAGCGTCACCAGAAAGCAGAGATTATTAAACACGCTTAATTTTTAGTTTTAATTTTAACTTTCATCGACGAACTCTCGCTTGAAACCTCATCACCCGCATTCTTCAATCTCGTATTTGCCGTCAATGACAAGTCTCTTCCACAGGCACTCAAACTTACACTAACCCCCTCCACACTTGCATCATCCACACTGGTTCTCTTCTACCTTCCACTCTCAACATTCTCTGAGGAGAACATTTCTTCGCTTATATTTCTTACTCTGGGATCCATTTGCTCACTAACCTTTCTCTCTGCATTTACTCGTTAAGGAACAGTTTCTTATCGTCTCCAGATAGGTATATCTTTTCTTCTTTTTTCCCATCTGCTGTGAATGGACACCACTGTTAGCTGGGTGTCAAAGAAGGGGCAAAAACAAATACCAACTGAAAACCAGAAGTTAACACCTGTAAGTGAAACAAGTACACAACCCACAATACATACAAATAAATTAAATATATATTAATATACATACATATAAACACACACACACACACACACACACACACACACACACACTTTACATGTATCAAGTCACACGATTCCAAAATTACAAGTGCTTCAAAAGTGTGTGTGTGTGTGTGTTATGTGTATATATATATATATATATATATATATATATATATATATATATATATATATATATATATATATATATATATAAATGAGAGAGAGAGAGAGAGAGAGAGAGAGAGAGAGAGAGAGAGAGAGAGAGAGAGAGAGAGAGAGAGAGGTGTGAGATTATAACCCGGGCCCCACCCCACCATATCTCTCTTATCACTGAAACTGTAGAGAAGTTTGCCTAAAACTTGAAGCACTCGCAGGGCCTTTGTAAAACCTATGATGATCACAAGTAGCGGAGTTACAATTGGGAAAGAAAAACAAACAAAACCACAAATTCCAAAGTAATTGGAACTGATAACTAATGCCGGGCTTTACAAGTTGTAAAAAGTTAGCAGCCAGTGAGAGCGAAGAACTTGCTGGCGAGGGATGCGCACGAAATTAATGACGATGGAATAGAGGGGTCGGCTGTTCAGGCTATGAACACGAAGGAGGAAAGTGGAAGCAAAATCTAATTTGAAATTATGTGAAGCTATGCTTCAGTAGGCGTTATATCCGAGAGAGAGAGAGAGAGAGAGAGAGAGAGAGAGAGAGAAATTTACAAAATGAGAAAATCAATCTATTAGCACACTGTAACGGCAGTACAATAAAGGTTCAAATGACACACTCTTCTACTTACTAAGCAGATCATTTCTATATCAAACCTCAAAAAGCAAAGGTTCGAATCCTGACCGGGACGGTTGTACATATCATATATAATACACCATATTATGACACCATAATATGACACCGTATTATGAAAACCGAGAGATTCCAAAATGCAATAGTATGAGACCTGTATTATATTCGTCTCGACAGACGTTCCTTTAGCTCATCAGTTTCAAGTTTCATCAGTTTAAAAAAAATTACAATGCATAGTTGTGGTGGTATGCAGTAGTACGCAAATATGTTGCTCGAGAAGTTCACTTATTGTTTAAAACAGTACTGCAAAGCTTCCTTCCTAATTACAGCAAACCTACCCTAATAACAAGTGTGAACCTCGTAAGAGTATACTACTTAATAACAATCAGAAAGAAATGCTGGCGGCCAGAAAACAATATCATTGCACTATAAGGAAGTTTAGAAAACAGCAAGTGGAATCTTCAACTCATTTTTGAGTGACGCTATGTAAGGTGCACAAGAAGTATATCAGAGTAAAAAATCAAGAAATCTTAATGTGCGAGCGCGCGTCTGCACAAGAAAATGGTAGACAGGAAACTGCATTATGTTCAGACTCGCAAAACGGCCACTGCACTGTTTGGAAAGAAGAAATTTTTTTTTTTTTTATTTTACAAATCTAGGAGTTCTTCCAACATACAAAATTGTGAATGGATTGCTCTATACTTCGCATTTTCCAATTACAATATTCTTGACGTTACAGGTTGCAGGCTGAAGTAAACAAAATGAAAAAGAAATCAGAATCCTGGATTCGTATCAAGGAGAAACTCCTTGTGATGACGAGAATCTTTGACGAGTTAATACTGCAGCTTGCAAAAAAAAATTTAATTAATAATTTTAACAAAGTAAAACAGCTAAACGATTACACAACAGTGATTCTACCGGTTCCCATAACTTTTATGACTACCAGATTCCGAATAAAATACACTATAAGAAAATGCCATTCTATTTCTGTTGCATTCAAGGAAGATACCTACTAAATAGACGCCATCGCTATTTGCAATAACAACTAAATCCAAAAACACTCTATGAAGAAAGATGAAGTGACATAAGAAAGAACTTTTGGAAAAACCGCCGGAGCTTCCAGCATATCCCCACAAGGGTTAGGAGATTCAAGAATTAAATATTCGCGGGAACTCTCCTCAGCGTGGATGACAAGAAAGCTGAGATAAGCAGTTTTATTGATTATTTCACTTGTGAGTACGCGCACCTATGCCCAGAGAGAGAGAGAGAGAGAGAGAGAGAGAGAGAGAGAGAGAGAGAGAGAGAGAGAGAGAGGGGGTTGGAGATCCACCATGAACTCCCCCTTGATAAATGACTCTTAGTTATTACAGATCATTATTCAAATTAATCGTTTCAACCTTTGCTTCCTACTTCTGCAGCAGTATAGATACTTAAAGGATTACCTTTAAAAAGTAACAAGAGATGTCCGTGGAGGGAAAAGTTAAATATATTCACGACGAATGAGGATGTCCATTTAAAACGGCTTTCAATCTCCCTTTCCCTAATTCGCGGACATTAGGGAACAGACCAAAACATTAGCTCTAAAGCTTCTGTTGGTTTTAGCGTTGGCACCTAATCCTTCAGATTGAAAGGTTCAGTCCATTTACTAGATTAGGTATTGTGCTATATTAATCTTTGCAAGACTTAGACGCCGCGTGATATGACCCCAACAGAACGACGCTGAACTGAGAAGTTTAATCACCGGCATTTTATTTTATTTTCAAAAAATGCTATATATATATATATATATATATATATATATATATATATATATATATATATATATATATATATATATATATATATACTGTATATATATATGTGTGTATATATATATATATATATATATATATATATATATATATATATATATATATATATATATATATATATATATATATATGTATATAAAAAGAAACTTTCATTTAAAAAATATGCCTAAATTCATGGAAAAAAATATTTAATTTCGGAATATCGCCCTCTTCAAGTGAAAACATCTGCCTCTCAAGCAAAGATCGTGACCAAGACAGACACAAAAACCTCATTTGGGACAACTGACAAAGCGAATTTAAAAGTGTTGCGAACAAACGTGAAGCAGGACATAATAGGTACACCCATGCTGACCTTAAACTAGACAAACCAAATAGAGAGAGAGAGAGAGAGAGAGAGAGAGAGAGAGAGAGAGAGAGAGAGAAGGTGGCATGCATCTCATCTCATCAAGATGAGGGACATACGAAGTCAGCAACGGATTTGTGCACGAAAGATAAAAATTTTGTTTGCTAAAAAAAATTACTGCTTATTGATAATGATATGACATGCTTCTGTTTGAATAAAAAAGACCGAAGCGTTGAGTGATGAATACTAATGTTTTTTCTAGTTCCAAAACAATGGCGAAATAGATGACAAAATGGAGGAATAAAACCAGAAATAATTGAATATCTGGAATGCAGCTTGAACCTAATTGCAAAAAGAGCTGAGGCGATCCGCAAAAGCAAGAATGGAAAGAAATGCTTTGCAGAAGTTAGAGTGCAAAAAGTGCCGTTATCCAACGAAGCTGAGAATGTGGGACGAGATTCTCGTGGGAAGTCTGCTTAATGGAAGTGAAGTGAGGAGGCTGAATATGCATGAAAAAGCGGAACTTCTTGAAATGGAGTGTTTGTCATGCATGTGGAATAATAAGTCCCGCGAAAGCGAGAAAGCAAGGGAAGGGAAGATCGATTAAATTGTAAAGCTCTCGAGACTCAAATATCTGGGGAAAATGAAGGGCCCCTTTCAAGGATAACGGCACAGAATGTCTGTGCTTTCATTTCTAGAAGCACAACACGAATCGAGGGTAGTCTACAGTAAAATATCTCCAGGATGTAGTCTAACCTTCTATGAATATGAGTGGCCAAACCTATCATAAAGAAAAGCAGCAACTGGATAAGAGAAAAACTATGACCTAAAAGTATTGGAATTATCAGTAGATTAGGAGGAAGCTTCATGCGGGAGAGCTCATGGTTCCATACCTTCATGAGGCCACTCCCGTTACTCCAATTCTCAAACCTAACCTATCCTAGGGTGGCGGTAGCCCAACCTTATTCTCATGGAAGTTAGGTCCAACAAGCAAGTTAACTCTCTACCTCTGTTTTGTAGAGGAGATTATTAGCCCCGCAGTAAATGCGGATTCACGAAAGCCTCTTAAAATCATGCGTTAACTACATGTTACTCAAAACAGCGGCACGGAAACTGACTCGGGGGGGGGGGGCGCCAAGGGTAAAGCCCAACCCATATTAAACGAAAGAAGGTACCCTAAGGAAAACCATACTTGAACAGTCACCAAAGAATGTACCCTCAATATCTGAGGATTTCAATAATGGCCCATATTTATTGCAACATCAATAAAGCATCTCGTTGACTAGTGTTAAAAAAATATTCCTGACTCAAGGAATATATAATATGCAACTCTCTTTTTCTCTCTCTCTCTCTCTCTCTCTTCCCATATTCCCTTTACATAAAGGGGGAGGGGATCTAGATGGCACAGTTCCGATTATCATATACATTATTTAACATCATAATTCCGAAATTAGCATACATATTCTGTAACAAAATCTTACATACAGACGGAGACATAAAAATTAATTTAACCTGAACAAACTTGATAAGACAACGTAATTGTGATAAACAAAACAATTAAGACTATAAAAATGATAATGTTAATATCGCAGATCTTTAGCAGCGCCATTTATGGCACAAGAGCAATTCCAGTCATCATATTCCAAGCCTGATGCAACTCACAGATAAAATGTAAAAATATCAGAGCATAATGTCTTCTAGCAACTCAGGGTAAGGTGCAATATCCAGAATCTTGGCGAATTCCCCGGGATGGAAAAGTAATCCGCCGAGTATGAAAAGTTAATATGAAATGGAAATTAAAGAGAGTAATTCCTGATCTGCCGCAAAGGGTATGGTGGGGTATGGTTGGCGGGGGGGTTAGCTCTCGAATAAAAATAAGAAAGACGAACTCTACGTTTGCTATTAAGAGCGGCCATCATAAACATAAATCGAGGTCACCAGAAGTAAAGATACAGAATAACCTCTTCTGTATTGTGCGCCTTTCCGTAGCTAGTAAATCAATAAATAATACACACACGCACACACATATTATATATATGGTACTGTCTCTAGAATCTTATAATTTGCATTAATAAAGTAAAAAAAAATCATACTCCTTAAGACCAAGGTATAATACTTTTGACTCAAATTAATTCAAAAGATAATTGGTCATTCTTGTTAATATCCTTGGCTATCCTTTATTAACCCTGGACAGCCGCCCTTCGCCTGAAGACCGATCTCAAAATAATGTAATGAACGTATACACAGGATGGTTTTATGCCTCATTATTCTTGATGAAATTTCTATCTGTGCTGTATGAAGTTCGCTTGAAAATGACAATACCCCAAAAGGTATTGCAACTCAGGTGTTCCACTTTCGTTGTTGACATTATATATATATATATATATATATATATATATATATATATATATATATATATATATATATATAAAATACACATATATATACACATACATACATACAACCACAAATACATGTATGCATACTACATACATAGACACACATATATATAATATATATATATATATATATATATATATATATATATATATATATATATATATATATATATATATTTATGTATATATATATATATATATATATATATATATATATATATATATATATATATATATATATATATATATATATATATATAAAGCAGTGCAGCTGAACTTGCCATTCTTCTCCATTTGCAATGTACAAAAATAATAATATAACGTATTAGATAATCCTAAAAGCTATAACAACAATGGTCAGTAAAAGTTATAAACAAGAAAGTTAAAAACTAAATGTTATATGAAAATTATAAAAATAAAAACACAAATAGTCAAAAGTGCCGTAAGATAAGGATGGGAAATATATATATATATATATATATATATATATATATATATATATATATATATATATATATATATATATATATATATATAAAAACAAAGCATAATAACTTGAATAACTTTTCTTTATAAAAATGGAAGGGTTTGTCTCTTGAGGTGTATAAATCCCAAACACTACAAGCTCTATTTCATTAGGTATAATTTAAGCGAGAAATGAAAATACCACTAAGCCGCTTCCCATTACCGAAAGTAGAGCCAGTTCGTCTTATTGGGTGCTGAACTTAGAATAAACCTTCTGTGGAAAACACCACAAATTCAAGACCTTAATCAGTAGCATATCAACTCCAGATACATATGCTGTCCCAGTCACCTCTATCTTGCACACACTTCCTCCCCATCCAATTTCCACCTAATTTCCTCCCAAAAGTAGTATTTTGGTGCCAATGCATTCCGAGAGGAGTGCTTGAGAACTGATGTTGTCATCACAGCTAAACTGACCATTGGCAGCTTTACCCAATCTTTCTTCAATCTCTCCCCGTGCCCATCTCAAAACAATAGCTTACCCATGCTACCCTGTTTATTACGTCTTCTGCAGATCTCAATATTCCTCTCCCTTTCAAAACTTTACCCTCATGTGCTCCTTAACTCTTCATAGCTACTACAGTCTTCCTTTCATTCACATTCAACATCCAAAAGCCAAGTTCACTCTATCTCTATTTTTAGATTTTTCTTCCTTCTACGGGGACTCTCTACTGATAAAACTTCATGCTTCAGAATTCTATCAAGGTGAACCACTTCTATCCTCATTCTATTATCAACTGTTTAGATTCTCTCTTAAATACTTCATCGGACCTACCACCCCAATCTTTCCCCAATCAAAATATTCATTGCTCAATTTCCTATGCTTTCATTTACTCTCGTTTCCCTAGAGTGAGTCCACACTACAGTGCATGTCATAAACTCACGTTGACAACCTCTCCACTCATCACAAACCGGTTCAAAACAAGTCAGCGACATTCCGTGGAAAACGAGTCTAACAAATCTTGGCAATTTTAAGAAATACTAATTTAGAACAGCACTAAACCGTTTTCCAGTTGACGACATAGGTCGAAGCAGCCTACAAACTCGTATCATCATAATTCAAGCGTTTTACACGATTCTCAACTGCTGCCTTGGAATTCTGCTGAAGGATTGGGAGCACCCAGACTCTAGGCTTTTGTTTCTCGTTACTTTGGCACAAGAGCACGTTAGCTGGAGCCTCTGCAAGAAATTAACTCCTTTTCCCCTCAATGACATATCAAAGGCTTGTTGTTTGTAACAGTGACTGAAACAAAGTTTTAGACACGTCAATAGAGCTGACTTTGAGGATGGCCCATACATATTTTCCTGCATAGTTACGTAAAAGTCTAGTCTGTCTCATACATGTCTGAAGCTATGTCTACTACATGTTTTACTATAGTATGGACACACCCTTACTCTTAATAAGATTTATCTCTCCACCATCTCACCTAACAATTTTTTAACTATACCTCAAACACTCACATCTTCTGACTTTAAAAATTTTTTACCATGCAAGAAAAGGTTAGCCTTCCAGTGCTCAACAACTCTCTTGGGAAGAGGATGTTAGTCTCATACCAATGTTTTTCCTGGCTGCAACTACCACATTCCGGGTAACTACAAAGTACCTCACTCACGGGTCACGAAAGGAGCAAAACGGGAGCACTGTTTCAAAAGATCGTAGCCTTTCGTCTGTTTACGACCATGAATTTAACCTGGTTCCCCTTACTTGGTAGGAGAAAATTCTACCGATGATTCAACAAACCATCTGTGTGTGTGTGTGTGTATATATATATATATATATATATATATATATATATATATATATATATATATATATATATATATATATATATATATAAAATATATATATATATATTCTTATGTGGGACAACCCATGAAAAACTATGGTTTTGTGTTCAGATACACAAAAGAACCACAAACGTAGTAAAACAAGTGAATAAACGAACACCCTTTTCGTTGTATAGAACATTACAAGTAACTCCATCACTTCTTCATTTCTCTCTAGTTTCCTGAAGAGAGTAAGGTCTCCATAACAGGAGAAAGTTAACAACTTTGGAGGAAGAATTCTCCTTAAAACGAGGAGAGCCCGGACCTCTTAAAGCATTTCTGCTCCATTTTGTTAACCTTAGTAAATGAACAACAGTGTATTTTATTAAGTGTGTGTGTAACGGCGCCTGAGACCTGTTTCACCGAAGATGAGGAGGACATACCAGCTGTCTTCATAAATGATACAACTTTTCCAAGAATGGCAATACTTTTGTCCTTTTGCGTGCATATTCTTGCCACTGCATGAATTTCTCTTTTTTCCTTTCGTTAATCTTTGTTTAGAAATAAATTTTTGTATTTAAAATATTATATCAGTTTCATTCATTGACCACCAGTAATTTTGATTTGAATTAGGGATAGAGTGGTAAGAGAGAGAGAGAGAGAGAGAGAGAGAGAGAGAGACTTTTCTGGCTTTCTTTCAGAGAGAGTCGTTTTATGTGTGATGAGGGTTCAGGTGTCTGGCTTTTGTGAGAGAGAGAGAGATACCAGGTTTGATTTAAGAAGAGACACTGAGAGGTCAAATATAAATGGTGCGATTCATTATTTCCAATTACATGAACTCTGAAAAAAATAACGTTAACGACCAGTTTTGTAATAAAACATTAAACAAACATGTGTATGCACTATATCTATCTATCTATCTATCTATCTATATATATATATATATATATATATATATATATATATATATATATATATATATATATATATATATATATATATATAAAAAAAAACCGTGGCTGTATAATATAAAATTTATTTTAAAAGATCGTATGTGAGAGCTGAAATGAATTAACATGTGAAAGCGGCATCACTTACATATGTGAATTCAAAGGTCATCAAAGAGAACGGTATCACAGTGGATGAAAGCCGCACTCTGTTCGTTACTGATCTATTTGTCTTGGCTTTACCAGAAGCAACGAGGCTGTGAAGGACACCAAAAAATATGTATTTTCTACACCTCTCAACGATTCTACAGAAATAAGGTTATTCTATTTTAACGCTCATTACTTTAAAAGGAAGCAATTGTTCACAGTTAACCAATATTAACACCGTAATCATATGCAAAATGCCACTTTTAGCTGTGTTTCAGCTGAAACAATTCAATGAAATTAAACAAGAACACATCTACAACGGCGCGCACACACACACGCATAAACACAGAGAGAGAGAGAGAGAGAGAGAGAGAGAGAGAGAGAGAGAGAGAGAGAGAGAGAGAGAGAGAAATAAATCATAATGGGCAGATATCGAGTTGTGAGCCAACGATCGTGATGGATCATAGACGATTTTCAGAAGGCCCCAAAGATGTCTAGACGTTTCGCTGAGAGACGTGAAAAAAAAAATCTTCGTGATAAATCACATCGAGAAAACAAAACCAAAACATGATTTACCAAACGACCCGCAACTTCAACTGAAGCTCAATATTTATTACGAATTTCCCATTACTGCATGCTTCCATAAAGAACGTTTTACGGGAAGCAGTCCCGTTCGTTGAAATATTATTTCAAAGATTCGAAGCTAACTGAAGCTGAAGACTGTACAAATGACCAAAAATATTAACTGTTCATAAATACATATTGTAACTACTGTATTTTACGAATACTATGCTAATTAATTCGTCTAAAAGTACCTTTACCGGTAATAAATTTATTGGCAGACCTTTTGAAAATGGAGAAATCAAGTATATATGACAACGAATACAACAGAAATTAAAGATAAAATTTCAATTTCTCAGACTGCTAGAGGAGGTTCTTACGCCAGAAATAAGTGGTTTTCGAAACCTAATTACGACGAGATTCCACGAACGCTGTCCATGACGCAACGGACGAGGTCAAGTGACTGACGATGCACCTCTCATTAGGAGCCTCTGGACCCTGAGAGGGCCTTTGGGCTAAGAAATGAATCCCGGGCGCTAAAAGCTGAAGCATTCTCCATTCAGCTGACTATTCAGGTCCTGCCAACAATGCATCAAGTCAGGTTAGGACTTGAAGCTCATCGGAACACTGAGAGAGGAGAGAAATTTAGATTCTGAAGCAGTCTTCTGCTGCTATTCCAATGGCTGCTTTAAGCGGTGTTTTTCACCTTCACATATTATTTGTTTTCTTTTTCTTCTCGCAGATTATTATTACTGTTATTATTATTATTAAAACAGTTTTACCAGACCTCTGAGCTGACTATCAGCTCTCATAGGGCTGGTCCGAGGGATTTGGATGAAATGACAGGTCTAGGCTAGAAGCCCAGCACTGGGACCAAATAGGTCACTCGGTATGGCGATGGCAGCTAACTTCTATTTCCCTGAAAATTTGAAAGAGGGTTCACAAACCAAATACATGAACACTTTGGCGGAAAAGTTACAAGAGCGAGTGCACTTCCAGTACTAATCCTGCTGAGTATCTGAGCGTTAACAATACTTCACGGCAAAAAATTCTAATTCACCTTGTCAGTGTAAGGGTAATATTTTACTACAATTACGCATGTTGAGAGAGAGAGAGAGAGAGAGAGAGAGAGAGAGAGAGAGAGAGAGAGAGAGAGAGAGAGAGAGAGAGAGAGAGAGATGAAAATACGGAGTCAACAACAATCAAGTCAAAGTTTCCATTTTCCTGCAAGTACAATAGTTGACTTTGTAGTCTGTGGCCGTCGTTGGGAAGACACAAGAAAAGTTGGAGATTCGGGGTAAATTGTTTTCTGCCAGTAATTTTCTCAATCCTTTGCTTTAGTTTAACTACTAAAATAAGTCGACTTTTTACAGGAAATCCTAAATCGTTGATGAAAAGAAGTCTGCCACAATATATGTACAGATATGAAAGTAACGTGTAAAACTGTATAATGATCATATTTCACACTCACATGAGCATGCAAAACATAAACCTGAAGAATTTTACGTTAACTTCTGTTTTTAATCCAATATTAGAGTCCATATCACGGCACCAAGTAACACAAATTCGGTTTTCTTAGCCCGAGCCCATGATATCGGGTTTACCCATAAAAATAGCAATAGCAGTTTTACCAGGGAAAAGGGTCGTCCCTTTTTGCAAGATTCAACTCATCTAATTAAAGCTGAGGTATTCACCAACAATACCAGCAGGGACTTTTATACTGTAATCGGAATTCCGATACAAATGATTCAACGGTATATTCCCCGCCAAGACAAATAACCCTTTGTTCTCGGTCACCAAAACCTTTATTTATTTATTTTTTTATTCAGAACAGTGCAAAAAGATTATCCGTTTCAATGAAGACGAAAAATACATTATGCGCACGTAAATTCTAAGTTTCACATCTTATGTAAATATTTTGAATACATTCTTTCTAAATCTTAATAAAGGAAAACCTTACTAGGCCTTTCGTAGACATCAGATTGCTCAAACAAGGGAAACTATTTACAATGGCAAAAGAATGCACAAAACAGAAATGTTTATTCGTATCACATACATAATCAATATTCTTAAGAATCCTTTTAGCTTTCTGTAAAAGGAAACTATTGTGCCCGCTTTGTCTGTCTATCCGCCCTCAGACCTCAAAAACTACTGAGGCTAGAGGGCTGCAAATTGATATGTTGATCATCCACCCTCCAATCATCGAACGTACCAAACTGCAACCCTCTAGCCTCAGTAGTTTTTATTTTATCTACGGTCCAAGTTAGCCATAATCGTGCTTCTGGCAACGATAAAGGATATTACTTAATTAACAGAATTTGCTACTTTTGAAGTTTTAGTTACTTAACAGACTTTGCTACTTTATTTTTTCATTGTTACCTAATAGGCAACACCGGGCCGTGGTTAAAGTTTCATGGGCCGCGGTTTATACAGCATTATACCCAGACCACCGAAAGATATATACATACATATATATATATATATATATATATATATATATATATATATATATATATATATATATATATATTTCTTTTTGCCTTGATTATACGCAGTAGCGGCTTAACAGAAAACTCGATTGCGCCGAAGAAACTTTGTCTTCCAGGTACTTTCCTGACCAGGACAGAGGCGGGTGCAGCTGGAGTGGCACTGTCCTGCCACTGAGGTTGTGAGTACTGGGGTGCAGAGTCACAAAACCGTACCTACCAAGGTTTAATGCACAGGTGACCTTAACGACGTACTTCTCTCCACTGGAGAAACCGTCTGTATTTGCTAAATTGTACGTTTGTAACGAGCAGCTGCTCTTAATGTTTTTAAACTTTTCTTCTATAACGAGGCCTAATTATAATTTTGTCTTTTATTGTCACCTCTTTTAATTACTTAAAATAAGCTGCAATACAAACATTCCATGCATCAGTTAATGGAGAAACACAATGCATGCGCGGTATGACAATATTTTACAAGTTGAAAACAATTCAACATAATTTATCCACTGAGGAGTTGTAACAATCCGTGTAAGAATGGTGTGAAAACCACAGTGGATCACAACAGGGTTATTTAAGAATGAATCTTCGCATGGATAGAAACGTTGTAACGTCAAGAATAAACAAATACTTCAAGCAAAAGCAATTGCAAACTATAGTTATCACGCCTATCAAAATGTTAATTTTGGTGTTGGCTTCGATGTCACTGTAACAAAGATAACAAACGGCAAGAACAATTCTTCTGTGTAAAACACAATACGTATCCATTTGGTTTGTTGGCGAGCTACAGAGTGCCTGCAGTGCAACCCCCCACCCCTTTCTCTCTCTCTCTCTCTCTCTCTCTCTCTCTCTCTCTCTCTCTCTCTCTCTCTCTCTCGACCATGTTCGTGCTAATGGTTGTCTCTCTTTAATCGGAAAGTTAGTTTCCATACAGGGTATACATTTTGTGTCATTTCAGACTAGAATAGTTATAATTTATCGCAGTAAATTAAAAAAATAAAAAATAAAAAAACTGAACAAATAATAGATCAAAATCAACAGTTACGTTTGCAGAAAGCAAACATTTCTATAAGCTTCCGCAAAATACATTTGCCAAAAAATTAAGTAATAGCTTACATAGTTAATTTCCAGAACCATACACACCTATGGCAAACTGCCTTTCCAGTGATAATGTAGTTGACATCTGTGTATGATAACCATTGCGTGGTAAAGCCTACTATCATAATTATTTACATTATGGGTGCACCTTATGCATGATAAAAACTACCTTCAATTTTTACTACGGCAATTATTTTTATTTATATAGGAAGGGGCCAAAACAGAATCATTTTTATCATTACCTAATTTTTCCACCTAAATTTAAGACCACACAAGAAGCACTTAACTTGAAAAAGCAATATAATTATTGAATTTGAAATTCTCTGGCAAGATGCAACTTAAAAATTTTAATTTTGCCATCATTTAAAAGACCAGAGTACAATAATAATAATAATAATAATAATAATAATAATAATAATAATAATAATAATAATAATAATAATAATGTGTATTAACTCACTCACTACGTTGTTTTTCTATAGGCAACCATAAAAAAATTAAAACCAACGGAACTAGTATTGTAAATTATCTAAACGTAAAGCAGAGAAGATCTTGTATTCGTTCTAGTATACATCAGAGATCATCACCACCATTCCAGGTCTCCTCTTTCTGGTGAAACTAGAATCCCTTAATACTAATGTAACCACTTTTTCAGAGACAATATCTCTAAATATATCATAGCTTATTCAATCAATTTACCGTAACATGTCTGCAAGATGGAACCATTCAAATTATCAAATAGTATAGAATAGAATAGAATTTAAGCCAAAGGCCAAGCGCTGGGACCTTTAAGGTCATTCAGCGCTGACAGGAAAATTGAGGTAAAAAGGTTTCAAAGTTGTAACATTAGGAAAACCTCCCAGTTACACTATGGTTCAATTGTCTGGAAAGGGTGGAAAGTACGATGGAAGAAAGAGAATATGAACGGAGGTACAGCTAAAGGAATGAAAGGTGTTACAGCTAGGGGCCGAAGGGACACTGCAAAGAACCTTAAGTAATGCCTACAGTGCACCGCATGAGGCGCACTGACGGCACTACCTCTCTACGGAAATTAATTCGTATTGAAATTTGTGGCATTGTTATAAACATTTCTCTCTCTCTCTCTCTCTCTCTCTCTCTCTCTCTCTCTCTCTCTCTCTCTCTCTTTCTGGGACTCTGAACACAGGGGATGAAGCGGGAATGACTTAAACGGTCGATCCAAAACGCCCCTTAAAGCGACGAGATATCTCTCTCTTTCTGACCCCAAATTCCTCTTAGAGCGAAAAGATATCGGCCAGTAAACGCTCAAACGCTCCGGATCAAACTCTCCTAAAACTCGATCACAACCAACAAACTGCATTAGGGGAAATCATCGGTATTTTTTTTTTAAAACAACTATCTTCGCTTTTCAATATTGTCCCGCAATTTAAAAACTAGATTGAACTAGTCGATGCATAAATGCTTGGATTTATGCAAGAAGTAGGATTCATTTACACCTCGCTAGATTTTAAATAAAATAATTTAATGATAAACATGACAAATAAGCACTTGAAATCTACAGCAATTTCACAGATAAAAGGTGAGACTGTAAGTAAAAGTTCTAGCTGAATATAAGCTCAATATATATATATTTATGTATGTGTACATATATATATATATATATATATATATATATATATATATATATATATATATATATATATGTGTGTGTGTGTGTGTGTGTGTGTGTGTGTGTGTGTGTACACATACATACACATATAATATATATATAAATATATATATATACTATACATATATATATGTGTGTGTGTGTGTTAGTTAGTTACATTACACGCGCTTCCTTTTGGTTGTATTGAACTAGCAGTTTTGCTTGATGGCTAAGTGGTCTGAGGTCGTTGTCCATCGGTTTCTAAACCAGGCAGCGGTTCGAATCCCACTGGTGACGAAACACTTGTCAATTACAATTCCCCTTGGGTGTAAGTTACTCTAATGGTATAGTGAATTGGATATTACACGATAATTGTGGCTTAATATATGTGAATATGTAAAATGTCCTGGGGTATGTGACAAAAAAATAAATAAATTAATATTATATATATATATATATATATATATATATATATATATATATATATATATATATATATATATATATATATATATATATATTTCTACGATGAAGATTCCTTCAGTAAGTTTGCACAAGGAACGGCAAGAAGATTTATGCTAGTGCTAAATTGATACTGGTCTTCGCATTCATTTCAGTGGGGTAAATAACAATGCTTACCCGAAACTATACGAAACCCTGTGGTAAATTACATGAGTCTTGACTTGACTGGAGTCATGTTTAAGACCACTTAACATCATGTTCGCCTAAACCTGAACCATTCATCTAAATGTCAATGTGATTAACGCTCAAAAGGGCACATGATTTTTTTTATGTAAAAACCGCTTTTCACGACAATAACTAAAAAATCTTCTTTCTGGAGTTTACAATAGTTCTTGTATAAATAAAAACTTGAGCAACCTCCACATCAATAACAAAAAATATATCAAACTTCTTTAAAATCACGCGACCTAATTGCAATAAAAAAAAAAAAAAATACAGCTACGAGATGAAACTAAAATTACCAGAGGAGGTATTTGTGATGCAACGGTGAAAAGGAGACTTCGTTTTACCTTTCGTGAAGCTGCTGCCAAGAGCAAACTTACGGAGGCACAGATTCACAGAACAGTGATCTACGAACACCACAATCTCAGACAGGCAATCCCACAGCCTGTTGGTTCCTCGTAAGAAACCCCCCATGGGATGGATGGCATATACAACTGAATCTTACTCATGTGTGAGGTATTTCGTTATGTGAGCGTTGTTGTGGAGAGAGAGAGAGAGAGAGAGAGAGAGAGAGAGAGAGAGAGAGACTCTCAGCCACAAGTGGGACACCAGAATCAATAGCCAGCCGCACTGACCCACTCACTCACAAGGAATGGGGATATAGTGCCCTCTCCCTCCCTATCCCTATCCCTATCCCACTACCGGCCCCCCCTCACAAGACAAAACTGGAAGACACACAAGATGTCGGCATAAATGTGTGTAATTGTTGCTAATGGCATCAATGACTGCCATCGCGATGACAAAATAGTTCAAATGATGCAGGCCAACATCATCTTAGAAAGAAAATTCTTATTTCTACATGAAACTTTGCCCTATTATTACACTCCACATTTTTGTTAACGGTTTTTGGTTCAGTGGTCTCAAATTTTTAAGTATCAAAACGATACTCATGCAAGGACAGTAGTATCGTCATTCAAGAACGCTTACATATAGAGCATGAATTTTTCAATTTTTTATTAAAAATTAAATTTAAGTTTCCAAACAAATTTACGAATACCCCTTTGATTTCTAAAAAAAAAAAAAGCAACGATACTTGACTTTCACTTAGGAGCACAGATTCACATTACAAAATAAATTCTGAAGACGAGAGAAAAAAAAAAAGAACTAAAAGAAAACTCAGATGACACGCATCCTCACGGAGCTTTGTATAGAAATTTAATTTAAATTACAAAACTCTTCAGTCATACTTGAGTACCGTCTTCACGTCACGGTTTACACTAAGAGAGCGGTGTCTTGCATTCAATTCGATTCTGGTTTACTCTCTTTCTTGTTGAAACAAATGCCGAGAAATTCGGTTCCATAAATAACTCTCCCCCTTTTCCCAAACGGACATCTACTTCAGAATGTATGAAAACCTTCACAAACAATACTCCACAGAAACCAAACGCGGACAATCACTGTACATATAAATAAACTGACTAGACATAACTCTCAGAACTTGACAGCAGTAAAGGGACTTTTTTGAATCTATAAGCTTCACCTGAAAAGATCGTATACATGAAATTGTGACAAAATTGGCCTGTACAGAACCAAATCATCTACACAATATCACTATGCAAAAAGCTACATTAATCACAGGAAAAGTAATCAAAGAAAACAAAAGTGACAAAACTTAATGCCACATATATTAAATTCTTCCACAATAATCAGCGCCAAAGGATCCAATGAAACCGAGTTGCATTACTTTCATAAATATCGAACCGTAATAAAAGAATGTGCAAAAATATATCAACGGTTTAGTGCCGAAAGAGAGTAAAAACTAATACTTATATTCTCCCTAAAAGTTCAGAGCAAGAGATCCCTTTAACATGCTAAACATTGGATAAATATCCAGTCTACTGGAAAATTTTCGTCAAGGACAAAAAACAAAGACTGGTGTAACAAACAGGAAAGAAATGTCGTTTTTACACGTATGTTTATATATATATATATATATATATATATATATATATATATATATATATATATATATATATATATATATATATATATATATATATATATATATATATATATATATATATATATATATATATATATATATATATATATATATATGACAATCAGAGTAACACGTGATTCCATAATTTCAAAAGAAATTTGTAAAATGTTTAAATTTTAAGGAAGGCAGTAGATATGTACGGGAAAACGATGATCATACTTGTAAACATAGAGAGGGGGGCGGGGGTCTCTAGCACTAATGAGCTTTCTTCGCCCCTTAACGCCGGTATGTTTGTCAATATAGTCCCTTGAGTATATATTGTAATTTCCACCACTAGCACTAATGAGCTTAGTCCCCACTCCCCTTTTGACACCTGTCAGGTTTGGATTCGTGGTCCCGAACAGTTGTGTATAATCGTCCGTACTGTCTCTGTAGTACATTTGTTGTGATTTCTACCACTATGTATCAGTCCTTCGTCAATGACTTGGAAATAAAGATGGAACAGGTCAGGACCTACACCCAGTCTATCATTTTTTCACAAGCTTAGTTTACTGAAAGAGTTTGAGTGTGTTTGCAAAAGAAGACAGTCGAGTGTATACTTGAGAACCAGGATGTAACAATGAATTTTAATAAGGACAGTGAAAGAGCGGAAACGTTAGGTTTCTGTAAGTATTTAGGAGGAAATTGTTCAGCTAAAAGTAGTATGAGAGAAGAAGCAAGTCACTGTATAGGTGAATTACGAAAATTAGCAGGAATTGGACAGAATGTTAGAAAGAAACTTTTTGTGTCTATGGAAGCCAAGGTTGCAGTTGAAGGATTGCTAAACCAACTTTCCTATACGAAAGCTGGGCGGAAGTTGCCTGTGAATAAAAGAAAGTGGAAACTGTAAAGATGGATTGTAAGAAAACTGAAAGGGTGAAATATGTGAAGATACGTAAAAGGACGGTAAAAGGGGTTGGCAATGACATAGGCGAAAATTGGATAAGAATGTTTCGAGATGGTTCCGTATAACCTAAAAAGGGCTGGTCAGTTGGTGTGAAAGGGGGTACTGGAAATAGGCGACCTTAACATCCAGGCGAGACGTTATGTGCAAGAAATGTGAATGGCACAGTGGTTGGTGAGCATTTGCATAGATGTATGAAGAGGTCTGTGGTGTGGAGGTTGAAAGGCAGAGAGTTCCTCCACGAATCAGCAGTTTAAGGATGAATGTGAACGCGTACATTTTTTTTTTATTCTCAAGGACCACGCCCTATTAAAGAACCACCCACACTATATGTGTATATATATATATATATATATATATATATATATATATATATATATATATATATATATATATATATGTATTCCTTAGCTAAAAATTAGCCTGGACTCGCATTCGCAAAGTTCATGGTTTGACTCCAGCCTACAGTGTTAGCAGGGATCAAAGGAAAGTAGGTGGAACTACCAACCTCATTCTTATGAGACTTTTAAAGTACTGGGATACCCTACCCTTCTAGCGCTATCCCCTCTAAAAGGGAAATACGGCCTATGGTGGATATATATATATATATATATATATATATATATATATATATATATATATATATATATATATATATATATATATATATACATATATACTGTTTATATACGTGAATGTGTATGTGAGTATTTGTGTAATCAGATTTCAGATTTATAGATGTCTTCGGCCTTATGCTCAGCTATGTGAGGTCTAGTTAGTACAACGGTAGGTGACATACTAAATGTTTCAGGTGGTCGGCTTATATGTAAGTATTTAGACCTCAACCATCTATGGACGGTGGCAGTGGAAACCTCATCCGAAAACCCCAGCTAAGAATCAGAAGAGTGACCACCAAGACGTCTGTACTTGATCATTATGGCCTAATGTCAACTCGGGTTCTTGCTCCAGGACCAGGCCGTAACAACTGAGCGCGCTATGCCCTCGTCTACCCTGTGTCAACCACCACAGTTAACCAGTCACCAAGTACATACATCACTGCTTGAGTCAACGGGGCCGGCCGGATTTTTATGAAAACGGAGCCGAGGTCTCTTGTCATCGGGAGAAGTCGTTAACCACTACGATCTAGGGACCATTATATATACATACATACATATATACATACATACATACACACATACATATATATACACACATACATATAAAATCATTGCAAGTGGTATATATATGTGTATGTAAATATGTATGCATATGCATGTGTGTATATTGCTCCCTATATCATATTGGTTGACTTCTCCCGATGGCAAGAGACCTCGGCTCCGATTCCGTAAAAATCCGTTTGCCCCCTTTGACTCCAGCAGTGATTTATGTATCTGGCGACTAGCTGACTGTGGTGGTTGGACATAGGGTAGACAAGGGCATGGGGCACTTAGTTGTTATGGCCTGGTCCTGGAGCAAGAGCCCGAGCTGACATCAGGCCATAATGATCAAATACAGCCTTCTTGGTGATAACTCTTCTGATTCTTAGCTGGGGTTTTTGGATGACATTGCCGCCGCCACCTTCCACAGATGGTTGAGTTCTAAATACTTAAATATATGCCGACACATACACATATATATAAATATATATAATATATATATATATATATATATATATATATATATATATATATATATATATATATATATACATACATACATATATATATATATATATATATATATATATATACATATGTATACATATGCATATATTTAAGTATTTAAAAATATGCCACGGGCGAAAAATAATATTGGGTTTGGTCCTGACCGGTTTCGACTTTATTTCTAAACCACTCAGAACGACTGATACATACTGGAAGAAATTCACAATATATTTGTTCGGGGGATAGTACAAATAAACATCAAAAAGCATTGGAAACTAAAAACCAACACATGACGGATGTCAGGGGTAGGAGCAACAAACTTCAACTGCGCTTAGGTCGGGAACTATATGTTTATATGATTATCCTTTTCCAAGCATGTCTGCTACCTTCCTTAAAATTCAACCACCTTACACGTTTCTTTTCAAATTATATGACCAATTTATATATGCCTTGACTAATGTTCGTATTTTTACAAGAGCTGCTTTTATTAAACTAGACTTAATATTTTTTTCCTGTGATCCATTATTATAATGAGCTATCTTCTTGGCCCCTGCCCAGTTGACTGTATGATAGTTTTCACTATCACGTATAAAAAATTTCACTGTTCACCTGCGCATTTCTTACATATTTCTTATGATGATCTGTTTTTTTCCAATGTTTTACCAGTTTAATCAAAAGTTATCACAAGACTTCCATGGAACTTGATGTACACGCCTTTTAGTACAGTCGGGATCGTTCTTTGTAACTGCGCGTTTCTTTGTTTTATTGTTCTTAAATGCTACATTAACTCCCAAACTCTTAAGATGGGGATATCCTTCATATTATTATTATTATATGGTAGTACAAGCAAGGTTTTTGTGTTTCAGGTTTCTTTCTTGTTCTGACAAAGTCTTTTTTGCTGTTTCTGATATGTTGTCTAGTACATATTCAGGATATTTTCATTTCTTGCCTGCATTCCTAATCTCCTCTATTTCACCATCAATGCGTTCAGGAATAAATATACCTTATGTTCTCAAAAACATGACTGCGAACACTGACTTCTTAAACTTATTGTTTTGACCAGAATAAAAATGCGCATAGGCAGAATTATCAGTAAGGTTTTCTACAAACACTACATTTAAACCCATTACCAGTTAGACAATCCATAAAGGGTAGCCAACCATCGTTTTCCATTTCCATAGTAAATTCAATTGATAGAATTAATTCACTTGACTTTTCAAAAAAGTTATTTACATTTTCGTTCCCTGGCCATAAACACTTATATCGTCAACATACCTGAACCATAACAATGATTTCGTTCAATATTTTACTTTAAAAAAATTCCATATACAAATTACTTAACACTGGAGATGAAGGGTTGCCCAATGCCAGTGAAATTTCATGTAAGTCTTGTGATAAATTTTATAATGGTCACACTGGACAAGAGAATACAAAAGTAGTCCTTCGTCAATGACTTATATATATATATATATATATATATATATATATATATATATATATATATATATATATATATATATATATATATATATATATATGTATGTATGTATGTATATTTGGAATAATAGCAATTTTTCTGTGCATACAAAAATCAAAATTAATAAAGTAATGGTTAGGAGTGTTTTGATTTTTGGGCATGAGTCATGGTACAGTACAATGACTTCGGATAATAAATTCTTAGCATTTGAAAATAAGTTGCCCAGAAGAATATTAGGAATTAGTTCGAGGGACAAATAGCAGAATCAGAGAAGTAACGGGGGTGCAGCCGATCGATGAGTATGTTAGGTTCTCACGCTGGAAGTGGCTAGGCCATGTGTGTAAAAGGCAGGGAATAGTACGAGATACACCAGGGCGGGTTGTCCTTGGTAGAAGAGGTAGAGGTAGGCCAAGGGAGGCATGGCTGAGGACAATGAGGCGGGAAGCAGGAGATGAGCGCTGGGGAGATCTTGAGGAGTTGGCCCAAGACAGAATGTGGTGGCGTGAGTTCAGTGAGGCCCTGTGCATCCCGTAGATGCCACAGGAAGTGACTGATATGTATATATATATATATACACATATATATATATATATATATATATATATATATATATATATATATATATATATATATATATATATATATATATATACATATATATGTATATATATATATACCAGATGCCCTTTTCTCCTTCAGTGGATGCCTTACGATTTTTCTTGTAATTTTAGAGGTGAGGTTTTCAGTCCCCTCCTCCCATTTCTAGACTCTTGCATACACTGGTGCCCATTGACAACTTGGTGGACTGCCAAATATAGCCGATCGCTTCATCATTTAGCCACAGAGCCCACCTGGCTCACTGAATGTTCCAGGCAAAGGATCAATCTCTTTGGAAAGGGTTCGATTTCATATTGATGTCGGTATTTCTGTACTAGACCTAAACAATATTTTGCCTATATAAAAATGATGATTCCTATTTCCTTAATTTCATTTTAAGGGGATCATTTTTTATGTTCCATCATATTATTTATTTTACAATTAAGTTTATGATTTTCTCAACATACAAAAAACAAAAAGGTTTCACATGCGATGAAAACAATCGGCCACAAAAATAGGCCATGCGCACGAAGTCAGTATTTCGTTTAATATCTCAATTTAAAGACGCGTTTGCCCACCTTTTATGTATGCATACACACGAGCGCGCACGCACACACACATATATATGTGTGTATGTACATAAGAGGCAGACGCGTCTTTACATTATATATACGTACATATATATACATATATATATACATATAATATATGTGTGTATGTACATAGGAGGCAGACGCGTCTTTACATTATATATACGTACATATATATACATATATATAAATAAATAAATAAATAAATAAAAATATATTTATATATTTATATACATATATACATACATATATATACATGTATATACTGTACATACATAAATATTATATATATATATATATATATATATATATATATATATATATATATATATATATATATATATATATATATATATATATATGAGCTCTCGTCTTATCAGTGGGAAGGAAGAAAACTCGAGCAGATCGACCAAGATCGGGATGAAGTGTATTGCTTCTCGAAATAGCTCTGGTCTCATTCCTCGACCTCAAACAACAGTACCTTTAACTTTGTCAATACTTCAAAAACTCCGCCCCACCGGCGCTTTTTCTTTCCTTTCTTCCCCGTCGCTGTTCTAATTGCATTTTGTCTTTATCTCCGAGATCGGGCTGCACAGCAGACTGCCAGAAGTGGTAATTTATGATGCCATTCACGAGACAAAAATAGGAACGTAGAGTTCATGCACTGAGGCAACAGAACTGTCTCGAGCGTCAAGATGACAATCCGGGCATATGACGAACAATAAAACTTGAAGCGATCACACGATCAATTTCATGAAGAAAAGGTAAGCAACACAATTCAACGGAATCCTGAACACATGCAGAGCACCTGTTTCTCTAACCATTTCAGTTTACACATGTAAATAACTACTTCATAACAACTACATAATCGCACAAATACAGAAAATACATACACAGACAAAAATTATATATTCCAACCTCAGACACAGTATGTTGAAATTACTACTAATGACTTTCGAAAAGAAAAAAAAACCTATCAAAGAACAATTTCTGTTTCTCTAGAGGTAAACCTTGAGCATGCTACTTGAAAATTAACCTACAAAGGATTATGCTATCTAAACCTAATTTGAAAAGGAAATCTAGCAAACGTTATATAATCTTTATATCATAACGTTCAAAATATATGATTTCAAAACGATAAAATGCGGTTAAAAAAACCATGCATCTACATAGTGTCCTTGTGCAAATTGAGGAAAAAAATAAAATACATTCCTACAGATACAAATGCACCTCCTACACACACAAAGTTTTTAAATCAATGTACATCTTGAGAACTGTTTTTTTTCAAATTCTTACAACTGATTAAGTTCCTTGCTTGAGAGAGCGAAAACATTTCACCAAGCAGAATTAGAATTAGGAAGGTAAAATTAGCAGAAACTTGTGCAAAATGTTTTCACAAAAGAAAATTCTTTTCACACATTGCCTCAAATCCTCTCCAAAAATAATTTAGATCCAATTAAAACTAATATATATATATATACAGTATATATACTATTTTGATATAAAATCACAGTGAGTCAAACACCCACAAATCCATTACAAAGAAGCATACACCCCCTCACACAACCACTCTTGGAAGAATAAAAATTAAATGAGGTTGAATAAATCTGCCAACACAGAAAAACCGTTGTTTCATTTCTCCAGTAAAACAGCAAGCTGTCTGCTCCTTTATTCTTAGTTTCCTGTAGTTTGTTACTCTGTAACCACAATAAAAATACTGCCAAATTATGAAAATAGTTATCTTTTCCTTTTAAAAATCCTGCACATGACGCCGACACATTCCAGAACAGTCATGCCTTTCAGGCAGGAAATAATGATTCCTAAATATTCTTGAAAAGGAAAAATTCTGTTTAGATGGCCGTGAAACCAACCTCAGCCACGACACTATACATTAACAGGAAAAATCATTGACGAATTTTCCAAACATTACTTTTAAAGCTAAAAAGTAAATTTGATTGTAAGCCTGCTCAACCGCGACGGTTTTTAAAGGTTCCATTGATGACTTATGAGTCATACTGTTAGCTAAAGCTACAGTAATGCGAAGTTCCCATCTGTGATAAGAAAGAGTGCAAGAGGTTTATGGGGTTTATTCAATTATTTAGCAAATTCTTTTCATTTTTTCCTGTGTCGTACATCTAGTGACAAACCACTCGATGAACTATTCAGAATTCTAGTGGAATAATTTTCGGTATAATCTAAACAAATTAAATGTATTTTAATTATTTGATGACCTGTTCAGAATTCTAGTGGAATAACTGTCGGTATAATCAAAATACATTAAAGCTATTTTAAACAGTTGTCTGGTTGTCGTTCCTCAAACCTTCTAAAAAAAGATCTGGTTGGTGTCAGGGATTTAGGAATGAGTGTTGTTTATTTCAATAAAACTGTGTAGGTGCAAACTACCAAATTTGTAATTTTTTTAGGAAATCAAAATAGCAATAAATGAAATTCCCCACAAAGGAGAAAAATTGTTTGCAGCCTCATCAGCTCTAGAGTATTCGGTACTGCTGCATATCAACGTATATCAACGTAACATTTCCTACAACAGTTTGTAGTCATCATAATCCCCCCCCCATTTATTAATAAAGCAGAAAATAAGAGTTAGAATTTTACGAAATGGACCCTAGCGTTCTCAGCATATTAAAAGCAATGACAACACCATTACTCAAGAACTGTTCAACTGTCACCATTGCATGCATGGCACTGCCCTCCGAATTAAAAAAAAAAAAAGTTTTCATTGTAATACACGCTATCCATTTTCATGAGGGAGGCATTACATAAAAATGCTTGATCTTCCGTGTGGGAGGTTCAAGTATTGTCTGACGCCATTTCTGTCGAGCGACGACGCCTCGACGTCGGGAAATTTCCTTCAGATGGCTCCTGCACAAGGCGTTGCAACATTCAGCCTCTATAGTTTTCCGTCGACCCTCGGTCAACTCTCGACTTACTGGACTTCTGTAGTATGGTCCCAATTTGCTTGGGAAGAACTCCTTCCCCCAAAACCTTCCGGATCTTTCCGGAATGAAATTTAGAATATAAAATGGAATACAGAATTAAGGCTAAAGGCCAACCACTGAGACCTATGAGGTCATTCAGAGCTGGGACAGGAAACTGACAGTAAAAAGGTTTAATCAGCTGTTAGGAGAGGGTGGAAAGTAAGAGGGAAGAAAGAGAACATGAACAGAAGTACAATAAAACGAATGAAAGGGGTTGGATCTAGGGGCCGAAAGGATGCTGCAAAGAACCTAAGTAATGCCTACAGTGCACCGCATGAGGTACACTGATAGCACTAACCCCCCTTACGGGGGAAATGAAATTTAAAACTGTGCGAGTTCTTGACAACAACAGGATTCGTTGGGTAACACATAACCGACAAAATGCCTATTACTGATGGACGACATCCATGAACGGTTTATCTATAATATAAGCTGTGAAATTTGAGACCATCATATAAAATACCGCGTCAGAATTAAATGTGAGAACTTTGGGTAAGGCGTCAATTTTTGGGAGCAGTTCCCTCAGACGGATAATTGAGTAAAAAAATTATATAGACGAGAGGTTTGATCAGTGGTCAAACTTCTCTATTCGTGTTAAATTACTTCTGCCCTAATGGTAGTTTCTAAAAATCCAAATATACTAGTACAGAGAACTTTCCCCGAGAGAGAGAGAGAGAGAGAGAGAGAGAGAGAGAGAGAGAGAGAGAGAGAGAGAGAGTTATAACTTACTACCATTGGTGTGACTGATTTTCGGACAAGGCACTTACATAAATGTGTATTATATAAAAATTGCAACCTGTAACGCCTGTATACTTACTCCTTGGGAGATTACATTTACAATTTATCAAAACGAGGAGTTTACTATAAATACTTAGCAGGGAATGAAGTGCTTAAACTCTATATAATGTGTCACACTGACCTTGACCATTTACAGATTTCTTAAAAATGTTGAACATTTCGAGGTCACTGACATATATATATTCACAAAGTTTCATCAGAATTCCGTTTATTCGCTCTTGAGACATCCCGCTAACACACTAGGACGGGGATGAATACATTCCTCTTCCTACGTTCGTTGTCAAAGGCAATTACAAGAACGAACTGAAAGCCGAGCAAGTGGGAACGAGATCCCCTAAACCCCGAAATACTTGGCCAACAACAGCGGAACTGAGAACTGAATAAAGCAGGACGTTTAGCTTTATATGCATAAAAGAATACATATATAATTCATTTATTACCCAGCATAGTGAAACGTTTGGGTGTGAATACTATACGCAAATACATTTACAAAATTTTCAGTACAAACACACACACTACGCTTTATGATTTTGAGCACGACACACGTCCAGTTTAAAAGCTTTTAGACAGGGTTCTTCTGAAATTCGTGTGCGAGAGAGAAGTATTAAGAGACAATAAAAGAATCCGGAGTACATTCCAAAAAGCCCCAGACTAGGAAAAGAATCGTGGCACAAAAGGCCACAAAACCAATTTAAAAGAAGATGAAGAGCACGAGACGTGTACAGAATCGACAAGTAAAGAACTTCACGACCTACAACGTTAGACCAGAGAGAGAGAGAGAGAGAGAGAGAGAATAAAAAATTAAATAACGGGAAACGTTAACAATCTAGCAAAATAATCTTGCACAGCAATGATGAATATCTTTCAGATGTTATGAAAAAACTTTTTCAGCGATACAAGGCAGCTCCACTAAATTTCTTTTAACCAACAACACGACAGCTTTGTGTCACTGTATGAATAATTTTTTCCAAGTAACACGGATAGCCTGCAGATAACGAATAAGCGTTAATCACAATTTCCTGAGGTCAATTCTGACGTGATAGGTACAATATTTAAAGCATAATGAAAGAAATAACCTCTCCCACTCACTAAATGAATGGAAAGGTTATTTCTCTAAACGAAGTAGGTGCACATATTCAGGCGAAAGAATGTCTAACAAGGGTGTCAATGGGGGAACTAAAAGTGAAAGTGAAAAAGAGAAAGAAAACTTCTTGGGTCCTTCATGCCAACAATAGAGTAGAATAAAATACAGTAGAATATAGAATTTAGGCCAAAGACCAAGCGCTGGCACCTATGAGGTCATCCAGCGCTGACAGGGAAATTGAGAGTAAAAAGGTTTGAAAGATGTAACAGGAGGAAAACCTCGCAGTTGTACAGTACTATGAATCAATTGTTAGGAGGGGGTAGAAAGTAAGAGAATATGAATGGAGGTACAGTAAAAGGAATGAAAAGGGTTGTAGCTAGGGGCCGAAGGGACGCTAAAAGAACCTTAAGTAATGCCTACAGTGCACTGCATGAGGTGCACTGACCGCGCTTCTCTCCCCCCCCACGCCATGGGGGAAATTTCATGTATAGAAACAGGGTTACATATGTTGTCCTTAAAAAGTCTGCAGTCTCCTGGGAATTACTCCAAATTTAGTCAGCAGAGTTAAGATTAACAGGGGAAAGGTTTGTGGCTTTAAAATACTACCTTTAGTATTCAGTGCACTAACGTGGCTGCCAAACGAAGAAATGAATAAAGTAAACAAACGAGAGACGAAAAAATTAGTTACAACCATTGTATCATACTTCATATTCTTCACGAACACTTATAAACATCCACAAACACATACATGCATACATATACACATACACAATATATATATATATATATATATATATATATATATATATATATATATATATATATATATATACACATATACATACATACATATATATACATAAACACACACACCAGCGCACTTTTTTATATTCACGAACATTAAGCTACAAATATCAATTGACATCCGATTCATTATACCTTGGAAATTGCTTACACCAAAACTGAATCATAAATACTAAGCGATTCTGCCCCAGCCAGGATTCGGTCCTGTGCCTTTAGGTTCAGACACAACGGTATGTAGTCGTCTCTGACCACTCGGCTATCAAGAGATTAACGTTGATGTCGACTCCGCAGTTGTGAAACTGAGAGAAAATGAAATAAACGATATAAAACCTGACTGGTTTCTTCTTCAGTTCTTTAAGGCAACTTCAAGAGGACAAGAGTCCCCTCGACGATGTCTTAAAAATCTAGAAGACGAAATCGATCAGGCTTTATATCTCGTGCTTCATTCTCCCCACAACCCATGAACCCCTGTTCATCTGCATATTTAAACCACGTTCCGGTAATTACAAGCGCAAACATGCACAAATATAGTCATCAACACACAATCACGTGTGGAACAGAAATAAATTTCTGACTCACGTCGGGATCGATCGAACCCAGGTCTCTCAGGTGGAAAGCAAGGGCGTTATCCACTGGGCCATACAAGTCTAAAAGAAGTTGGAACCTGAGAAACTGCACCTGCAGGAATTACCTGGGCAAGCTAACTGCTTGCATACCAGAGTTTTCCCCAACTTCCTGACTCAGCAATGACCCAATAGACAACATTTCATTCGAATTATCCTTCTGAGTGAATAAGATAGAAATCATCAACACACAATCACGTGTGGAACAGAAATAAATTTCTGACTCACGTCGGGATCGTCTCTCAGGTGGGAAGCAAGGCGTTATCGATGTCTAAAAAACCTGAGAGCAAGACGAAATCTTGATACAGGACTCAGCAATACCCAATAGACAACATTTCATTCAATTATCCTTCTGAGTGAATAAGATAGAAATCATCAACACACAATCACGTGTGGAACAGAAATAAATTTCTGACTCACGTCAATCCCCAGTCTCTCAGGTGGAAAGCAAGGGCGTTATCCACTGGGCCATACAAGTCTAAAAGAAGTTGGAACCTGAGAGCAACTGCAATTACCTGGGCAAGCTAACTGCTTGCATACCAGCAGTCGGGAAGTTGTGAGTTGATGATTTCTATCTTATTCACTCAGAAGGATAATACAATTGCTGAGTCAAAAACTGCTGCAAGCAAATAGGTATATAGGTTCCAACTATATAGTGGATAACGCCTATACCTATATCCTGATATCATATATATATATATATATATATATATATATATATATATATATATATATATATATATATATATATATATATATATATATATATATGTATATATAACAGTGATAAAATCAATGCAACCTGCTTTAGGTCATTTGTACTTCCTCTACTAGAATACTGTTCTCCGGTGTGGATGTCTGCTTCTGCCAAAGATTTATCTTTTAGATAGAGTGGTTTGTGGTGGTAAGATTCTGTTTCCTAACAGTAGCAGTTATGACTTGGACCATCGACGGATGGTCTCACGTTTGTTTGTCACTTTTTAATAAGCTGTATTTCAACGGAGATCTTTCATATTCACAATTGATCCCTGACCCTCTTTTCCTGCCGAGAACAACTAGATTTGCTGAGCAGCAGCACCAATATGCAGTAAACGTGCTTCGCTGTCGACCTCTTCAGTTCCAGAGGTCCTTTATTCCCCACTCCGTCGGACTGTGGAACAGCCCCCCAGAGGGTGTCGTGCAGTTGGAAGATCAGGCGAAAATGCAATGCATTACTACCCTAATACTATTCTTCTTGCATTTTAATACATTTTTATCTGTTTAACTATTTATTAATTTGTTTTTGTCTTTTTTAATAGGTGGTATCTCTTCTTTCTGTATTTCCCGTTACTTCCTCTTGCTTCTTCCTAATCAACACCATATTCTTTGGAAGCTTGAATTTCAAGTCAATGGCCCTGAGGGCTTGTTCCATATGAATAGGTTTTATCTGCTAAATAATAATATTAATAAAAATAATAATAATAACAATAATAATAATAATCGTGTATATATACATACATACATACATATATATATATATATATATATATATATATATATATATATATATATATATATATATATATATATATGTATGTATGTATATATATATATATACATATATATATATATTCTTTATGTACGTCTGGATTCAGTACAACCAATCCAAGAAAATCAATAAAAAGAATCGGGAATAAAGTATAAATAACACTGTCTAATCCCCACTTGGAAACAACTGCAGCATCAAGCAAAAAAAAAAAAAAAAAAAAAAAAAGCGCCCGATGCAACGAGTAGCAAATACCGTACTGAATCTGAAGTCCATTACATTGTATCCGTTCGTCAGGGACAACATGAATCCCAGCTTAGTTGCTGAAAACAAAAAAGCTTTCAATCAAGTGATACGAAAATGAAACGCAACGGAAGCAACATATATTTATGACTGACATGACTCTAAACCTTCGGAACAATGAATCGATTCTACACCGTGACTTTTGTCGCAATGAATTCATTTTTCAGTTTATACTATATATCTATAAATATACATGTATATAAATATATATACACACAGTATATATATATATATATATATATATATATATATATATATATATATATATACATACATTACATACATACATACATACATACATACATACACAACCAGGCTCACCATATTTTTTGCATGAAGTAGGAAATGCAAGAAAAATTTACCGTATGAAAAGGATATTACGAAAACATTAAGATCATGCTCATATTTTAAAAATGCATACCACATGAGAAACTAAGAATTACGTATAGCTGAGTGGTTGAGAAATTTCCCATAAAATCCTAATAATTATAATTTTAGAATAACGTTGGAAAAGGCGACCTTTCAACCCCATATTTCTCCCAGTATCTAAGAACCTTGGAGAAATGTTATCAAGAACCTACTTAGGTCTTCCAGGAAAGAATGCCGGGTTGTTAATTTGAATTGGTAACCCTGCTGCAAGTTGCCACTTTTCTCTCGGCGTTGACAACTTTGAATCAATCAAGCAATCTAATTCACCTTCTTATGGGTCATAATTGTATCACTGCCCTCAACATCCGTTCAGAATAAATATATACAGTAATTCACAAGCCATGCAAATTCACACACATAAAGCATAAAATGCCATATGACGGAATGCAAGACAGAATAGCAAAGCAAAAATGGCAATATTCCCATTATGCAAAGAGGAAGTGGAACATTTCAGAGAAAAGTTGTAAGTCAACAGACTTATCACTGAAAATTATTTACTTGAACGCAAGCGCGCGCGCGCACTCACACACACACACACATACACGTATACATAACATTAAGCTGTTTCCTTTATCGAGGAGTGGCTCCATGAAATAGTTAACTGGAATATCACTGATAGAGTTAAACCACCGAATTGTGGATGAACCCCTGTGCAGACAACTTCCATAATATTTGCCTCTTCATACATCTCTAAAATGGTCGCATTAGCAGCACAATAAAACACTCCTACAAACTGTGCCATTCACATTTTTCCTAATTATTAAAGCATTTCCATTACGTAAACCTTTCCCACCATCTATCCAGATCTTTTTAGGACTTCCTTTCTGCTTCCCTCTTTGCCCTTTTTCTTTATTTTTTTTTTTTTACGATGCAAGGCTCCATATTCCTTCCATACGATCAAGACTTCCCAAAACACTGAAGAATCCTCTTATATACGTGGACCTTTTTACCACTTCCCTTATCTTTACATTTCCCCATTGGACGGGTTGGTATCATTCTCGGCTAGCATTCTGCTGGGCCCGCGTTCGATTCTCCGACCGGCCAATGAAGAATTTGAGGAATTTATTTCTGGTGATAGAACTTCATTTCTCGTTATAATGTGGTTCGGATTCCACAATAAGCTGTGGGTCCCGTTGCTAGGTAACCAATTGGTTCTTAGCCACGCAAAATAAATCTAATCCTTCGGGCCAGCCCTCTCTAGGAGACCTGTTAATCAGTTCAGTGGTCTGGTTAAACTAAGGTATACTTAATTTTTTTACATTTCCCCATTTCAATCATCTTAAGCCACACATAGGCTACTTGGCACAAAGGTCATCTCAACAGCTACTACACTGTTTCGTCTCTTCACACTTCAGTTCCATAACGAGAAGTTTGCTCAACAATACGTTCACATAATCCCAACTTGGCTTCCGTAGATATTCCAATTCTTGCTGTAATCTTTGTACATCCTGCTACCTTCCTTCCATATCTACCCCACAAACATATTATATATACATATACAGATATATATATATATATATATATATATATATATATATAATATATATAAATAAATTTTTAAATGTATATAATGTGTTTACATATACATGTACATATTATATTATATATAAAATATATATATATATATATATATATATATATATATATATATATATATATATATATATATATATATTACACACACACACACAGACTATGTGAAGAGATCAAAGAAAATCGCAGCTAAGGGACACTGTATATTATTAAGAAATTACTTAATGCAGCACCGTGCGGACATAATTATCATAACAGCTAAGACTGACGACCAGGCTGACCAAGAAATTAATTTGAAGTTCGTGCAAAATCTAAGTAAATGATTTTAAAATTTATATTGGTATTTGGGCATTATACAATTAACAAGAAATAAACCCAATCGACAAAATTAGCAATAACAACCATATAGATAGACACAGGGCACTACAAAGTAAAATGGAACTCAAAATCTACGATCAACAGATGTAGGCAACGATAGAAAACAAAAAAAAAAAAATCTCTTTCATACGTAAAATCCTACAATACGCAAATCCAAAATATCTTTTTATAGTGAAAACAATGGTAGGCAATACATTTCCATGGATGAAATAATAAAATGCACCAGCAAGAGACCAAACTTTTCCGCTGTGAAATAATTATAAATGTAAAACACAGACAACAGCATCATATTGCCTACGAAATGTGCACAAACTCAAAATGCAGTTCCACAGTGGCACTATTTTCATATTATATAGTGAAAAACACTCCATTTCGTAGTGAAAATGATAGCAAAATGAATGCCAATAAACTGCATTTATTTTCTAGCGTTAAGGGAACTGACCAAACAAAAATAAGAAGGCAAACAATGACAACCGTCGTAAAAAATGGACAATCACAGGTCAGCCCTTCTCTGATTCAATTCTAAAACTCTCATCAGCTGAAATCGCTGGTAATCTGCCTTGGGAACTTTCTAATTATCTTCCCATTATCTCCCTTGAATTGTCGATTAATTATTCCAAATGACGCACGTCACCCACGACAGATTCCCCCAATGGGATGTGCCCTTTAAAGCGTAAAATGGTGATAATTAAATGGCCTTGGCGTATATACTGTTGAAAAGATGTAAGCCTGTTACTCCTTTTTATTTATTGGTTACTTTTTGATGCGTTATTGCAATGGGCGAGCTGTAACAACCAGCGCAATGTCCAGTAAGACATTCATTGAAATACATACAAATTATTTTGGTATTTACAAAATATTAACTTTAACGCTGTCGTCAGAAACTCACTCACTGTCTTTCTGTAATAAAATAAGTTTGTGGATGAAGTTCAGTTTGATTCAGGAATGACCAAAAAAAATTTCGACCAAAAAATTCAGACAAAATATAGTTTGGCAAATTTTCAAAAAGCAAGAGGTTCAGTCAAAAACAATATTAACTGTAATCATAAACTAAACAACGGCGTCAAGGTTATCGTGCAGTCTTGAACTCTCGTAAACTAGGAGATACAATCTAAACAAACAACGCCATTTCTCTACAAAGATAACATACTCTACCCGTTCGGAAGCTTTCCTTGCATTCAGCTTTCCTTGTTATCGACGCCAGTGAATTCCATGGCAACGAATGGCGTCTCGAACGCCAGTGCGAATAACGCCAGTCAGTCGCACGCCGTGTGATAAATGGATGGGTAAGCTAAACGGTCAATAAATGCAGCTTTCCAACAGTTGAGAATTTTCGGACCAATATAATGAAGATGATGGAAGAGTTGCTCCACGCAGCTACCAGCAGACTGGCTAAGGATTTACTGCAGCAACAAGTCATAAACATCCTTCAGTTATTCAGTTTCGTGAATTATCCAAAGACTGCCTTTTAAATCATAAAAATTATAATCCCTCTGAACCCACTAAACATTTTGAATATCTTCACAGTAATCACAAAAAAAAAAAAAAAAAAAATTGTGAGATAAAACAGGACCAAACCTCAGTATTTTTGGAAAGCTAGTGGAGAAATGACATTTGTTTTTTTAAAACAATTGTATTTACTTTTTCCATACGACAAGATTAAAGGTTATATTTTGTATGTATGTATGCAAAATTATACACATCACTGAATTTGTATTCCTATCTGCAATCACAATCTAAGAGAATACGGCCACACTTGTGTTAGTAAAATCTCACAAGCTTATTATAGGTTACTCAGAATGAACTGGCATTACTCGTGCTGCTGAATGTTAAGAAAAAAAAAAAAAAAAAGATTCATTATCTGCAATACAAAAATTAACTTCACTGAAAACAACCTCACTATTCTATATTTTCTTTTATGTGCAAACAAAACACGAGGTCATCCAGTTTCTGGGATCAAAGATAACCCAGGTCACATGTCAAGATTTGAGTTCGGATAAATCTTATTCCACGACGCATCTCTCCCAAATTCCAAACAGCAGATGCAGGCACCATAATCTAATGAAAACACGTACAAAATGCGCAGAAGTTTCTTCGGCGCAATTGAGTTTTCTGTGCAACGTATAATGCTGTATGAAACTCTCAGCTACGGAGTATGAAACTCTCAGCCGAGGCCAATGAAACTTTCAGCCTGGCCTGTGTTGCTGGCACCTATTGCGGTGCCAGACGCACAATCATGGCTAACTTTAACATTAAATAAAATAAAAACTACTAAGGATAGAAAGCTGCAATTTCATATGTTTGAAGATTGGAGGGCGGATGATCAACATACCAATTAGCAGCCCTCTAGCAACAGTAGTTTTACAGATCTGAAGGCGGACAGAAAAAGTGCGGACAGACAGACAAACACCCATCTCAATAGTTTTCTTTTATCTGAAACTAAAAATACCGGGATAAAAAGACAGGACCTAGTTAAAGAATGATTCTGAATGAAACGTAAACAGTAAAAAGAACAGAACAATGACCACTTTAATAATATGATGCGGAGTACATCTCGAAAGGAACAATACCGACTGTAACTTCTTTACCGTTTAAAACCTTCAAGTTGACTCGATTTACGGAAACCATACAAAAGTTCATTAAGCTATGACTTTACTGACGTAATCAGTGTGAAGGCACTGCACATACAAATGCACAGCTTGTGTACAAAAATACAATCCGGGAACGAGATAATCTCCGGGTAACTAACATGCGGAAGTAGAAACTGCTGAGAAAGGAGAAAAACGGAGAGAAAGGAAGAAAACGGAAACCTTATAATTCCAGAGGCTATGTCGAAGGTGTTATGAACATCCAAATAACGGTTAAATTTATCGAAAACTTCAAGAAAGATTGCGTTCACGGCTCACATCCTGTCCGGACTTTCATTTGTTGCGTGTGCCGTGAGTAATTAAATTAATCATAATAATTAATAAAAGTTATGCTGAAAGAAGTTTAAGGACCATTCTAAAGTGCATCATTCTTATAAAGCTTTGTGCGCTTCTGTTGACACAAAAAAAAAGTCTTGCATATCGATGCCTTTTTATTACGGTAATACATAAGAAATAACGACGCAAAACATATTGCTAAAAGATATACTGTTATTTTGAGACGTTAAACTATTTCATTCATTATACCCTTATTCACTACGGCTATTCCATTACGAAATAATTATCAGAATCAGTAATTAATAAATTTCCCCAGTATAAACAACAATAATCAAGGCAACACAACGCGGCTTGTGGCACTGCTAAGAGTTCCTTCACTTTTTCAACTTCGCACACTTTCTTCCTCTACTACACACACACACACACACACAGCCAAGAGGTCTCTAGACCAACAACACTTACCCATCTTCCGAGTCGGTTCCCACTGTTCAGTTGATTCCCAAAGCCGAAACAGGAGTCGGGCATTCCTTGGCAAAAGAGGTAAGAGGACAGAGGACAAAACCAAGGGAAAGGCTCCGACACCAGCGGCGAATACATCTTGACAAAAGATGACAATATGAATTTTATTGCAATTACGAACGGAAGAGCAAATCGCAAAGTTTACTAAGGATGGTTAATGCGTTAACAGTCACTAACACACTAAGAAAAAAAAAAAAAAAATTATGATAAAATCACGCGATTTCTGAACCGAAATTGTTTAACAATCTTTACGCACACATGGAAAAATACACTTCCCTAAACACCCGATTCGCTTCCAATACAGGTAATAATTTCATTTCAAGAGACTAAAACTGACAGACAAATACTGACTGGTGTGGAATCAAATAAGAAAATGAAACCAATATCAAAATCTTAAACATAACTTGCGCACTGAGAGCAAAGGAGCAACTCATAAAAACGACCATGAACAAGGATTCCTATGTTCATTTTCACTTAACGCAAACGTCACTGGGTCGATGACAGCAGTAACAGGATATTAAACGACATCTGGGCTGTAGAAAACACGTTCCGGTAAAAACAGGTCAAGTCCTCTCGAGATATCTTGATGGCTTCCACCGAATTCACTTTCATCAACGACGACCGAGACTATCGCCAAGAAACATTTCACTATTGGTTACTAAATGCCACAAAAAGACTTCTCAGCAATTTTCAAAAAACAGGCCACTGTTGTAGGTGCCAGCGCCAACTTCGGCAGAGAGGAAGGGCGCCGCACTATCTTTCCTCCATCTAGCCACAGCGGCTGCAGCTACCAGTATCAGATGGCAACTAAGTCTTCAGACAACATCTTTTGCGTTCCAGGAGACACGAAGATGAGATGGGGGAAGGAGGGGGGTGGTCTCCTGTCCGGGGTTAAGTGGGGCTTCTAAGTAGATTACTGCTACTTCACTCTTCCCATGAACCGATTACACCAAAGAGCCGAAACACAAACGAGCTCCGTGCAATTACTAGTCACCGCAATTACCATTAATGGTAATATGCAGAGGAAGTTATGCTATCGATTAAAGTCAATCGATTAATTGGGCAGCAAATCCTGTCTGTTCTTTAAAGGTCCGGAACTCTTTTTTCTGGGAACACAGAGGGTGGTAAGGAGTTCCATATTTTCTGGGAACATAGAGGGTGGTAAGGAGTTCCATATTTTCTGGGAACATAGAGGGTGGTAAGGAGTCCCATAAACTTATTCAAGTTACTAGACAGAAAGACCGAAATCTACGCACTCGCTCTCTACCAATACTCAACACTACGTTTACCCTGAATAGATGCAGCAGTAGCATTAATGCTGAAACGAACTCACCCGTTTGCAAAGATTCCAGTGTCTTAGCTTACCTTAAATTTAGAATTGACGTGGGAATGGGAAAGAATTACGCAGTTTAAAGAACTGGCATGATTAGGTCAAAACCAAAATAACAGATTTCCAATGATATCTGTGGGGTGACATCCCTACTTACAGGTAACGCTACTTACTGTAGGAATGTGAATGGGCAAATCCCGAGAATATTATATCCACAGCACAAATACCCGTTTTATATTCTGCACACAGATCCTTGAGAGTCTGCAGTCGTATTCTCTTCCATCATATGGCCGAAGGAATCGCCTCTTTTCCGTAATTAATCCTTTCCCCGTGTTTGAATTTCATTCGAAAGGGACACAAAACTACTAATTAATCCCTGACATCTTTTCAGCTCCATAACCACCCCCCGCGCCATCCGACGCTTTCTACAGGCTTCGTAGGGGAGTCGGCTCCAATCTTTTCATTGCATGGCTACGTTCGCTGTGTGAGCTACATATGAACAACTTCAAGAACTAGGAATATATCGCTTTAAAACGAATCACACAAAATGGACCATGTTTAAGGAACAAAAGTTGTTAAGCACCAGTAATGTCAGTACATAAATAATCTCCCCAACTAGGGATATAACGCTTTAAAACTGATAACTTAAAATGGACCTTGTTGAGGAAATTAAATAAAGTACCTGCAATTTCACTACAGTGCACCTGGGTCAAGAGATTCTTATCTGTCCAATTCCTTCATTATTTTGAATTGTTATTTATATGGACTGACAACTGAATTCAGCCAGAAACTTCAGTAACCTGACTGAAATTTCCCAAAAACTAAATCGCCAGCAAAAATAGGAGTGCGGTGTCAGCAGATTTACCGAAACGATTATTATCTTATTAGGTCATCTTCCCTGGGTTAGATAAGGGCATTACGCTTTCTGTACCACGTATTTCTTGTGCACAGAAATACTGCAGTATGAGAGAGAGAGAGAGAGAGAGAGAGAGAGAGAGAGAGAGAGAGAGAGAGAGAGAGAGAGAGAGAGAGAGGTGGTCCAAACTAGTGTTATTAAATTTCACTGTATATCATAAAAAAATTAACTATCCACAGAGTGAAAGATCCTATATATATATATATATATATATATATATATATATATATATATATATATATATATATATATATATATATATATATATATATATATATACATATATATACAGTATATATTACATATCTCAGATTTTTAATAACTTTCATGTTAAAGTAATACATGTGACAAATGCTGTTGGTCTCATTCGCATATCGCTGGAAAAGAGAACTGAACAGCGAAAAATGTACGAGATGTAGGTTTTGTTCTTGTTGAAGAAAGTAATCGGGCTATTAATTGGGGATGCACGTAGAAAGAAATATGATCAAGTCAAGTTATATAAAAGTAATCGCTGATGGTGACATATATATATATATATATATATATATATATATATATATATATATATATATATATATATATATATATATAATTTATATATATAAATACATATAAAAATAAATATATGGTGATAATATAAATATATCACCTCAGAAATGTAATCATTTGATCCATTTATTTCAAGATATATATATATATATATATATATATATATATATATATATATATATATATATATATATATATATATACATATATAAAAAGAAATGTTGGTGATAATATAAATATCACCCTCGGAATGTAATATTTGATCCATTTATTGCATATATATAAATATACACACACACACACACACATATATACACATATATATATATATATATATATATATATATATATATATATATATATATATATATATATATATATATATATATATATATATATATATATATATATATATATATATATACACACACTGAGCGTTTCAAAGGGTGCAGTTCCTGGTCTCAAGAGCAAAACGATACGCTCGTTATTTTCCATTCAGAAATATTTAAAATGAGGTGTTACGTGAAAACAAAATTTATAATCAGAAATACTCTGTTGAAAAGGCTCAGCCTTCTCACAACTGTCAACAGGTTTTTTTTTTTATTTGCATATTCACATGCACTGTACTTTCATCTTAGGATATGTGTAGTGTACGTTCATTTTACTTTGGGCCAGTACTTTGGATAATGTGTTAATAGACGAAACTGGTCTGTTTCATATTTCCCCTAGTTTATTTTGCATGTACAAATACACAAATTATATTATAATCGGCAAATGCATAATGTTCTTTAAAATTTAAGAGGAATGGCAGAATGACTTGAACATAAATCACTTGGCGCTCACACCAACGCCTGAAATAGCTAACCATACTCAACTACAGTACACTGAGGCAAGAAATGGAGACGCTATCAAATTTTCGTATCTACACTTTCCGCTTTAAGTAAGTCTCTCTCTTCTCTCAGAGTCGACAAGAACAATTTGTCCCTTAATTATCATAAAATTAATAAAAAACAATTTTCAAGACATAATTCATTTGTAAATAGGCACGCGTAGATGAAAAAAAATAAATTAAAACAAATAAATGTAAAATTAATTACTCAGCTAGCCTCAAACAACGTTTTAAATTTCAACGTTAATGAATTAGTCTCGGAAACAACTCTACAAAAAACTAGAAAAAAAAATGATACGCAATCTCGCCACAGTGAAGTCACTCTTGTGGGTTACGCTTCCTAAACAATAGAAAACATTTTATGTGAAAGAAATTTAGGGGATATTTTATCCCGACTTTTCTCTCTCGGTTTTCCAGAAACGAGAAAAGCATTCTTATGCTGAGGGTAACTTTAACGTAAATAAGAATAAAATAATCAACTTGCATATGTGAAGGCTTACATCGTTAATTCGCAACGTTGGTTCTCAAACACATACACATTCGACGACAACCACAGAATAAAATCTTGGGTCAAATTATCTTTCAATTATCGACAACTAAAACAAATGAACGAAGGCAGAGTGAAATAAAAGTAACCAACGTTAAAATAACCTTATATGTAAACATGGCATACTTCAATAGGCTATCATCACAAAGAAATACAAGTAAAAAAATCGCCAAAATTTCTTCGGAGTAATCGAGTTTTCTGTACAGCGCATAATCAAGGCCACCGAAAATAGATTTATCTTTCGGCGGTCTCAGTATAATGCTGTGTGGGCCGCGGCCCATGAAACTTTCACCACGGTCCGGTGGTGGCCTGGCCTATATCGTTGCCAGACGCACGATTATTGCTAACTTTAACCTTAAATAAAATCAAACCCACTGAAGCTAGAGGGCTGTAATTTGGTATGTTTGATGATTGGAGGGTGAATGATCAACATACCATTTGCAGCCCTCTAACCTCAGTAATTTTTAAGATCTGAGGGCGGACAGAAAAAAGTGCCGACGGACAGGCAAAGTCGGCACAATAGTTTTCTTTAACAGAAAACTAAAAAACTGGACGGATACAGATTCAAAACTATATGTAAACTTCTAACACTAAAAGATTAAATAAGTTAACCTCATCACTTCAATGAAACAAAAAGTCATTTTTAATTGCCAATTGATGAAAGTATTAGGAAGCCCCATTACCAAGCAGTAAAATCATTGTAGAACAACAAAAGCGACGGGGCCTCGCAAAGGACTGATTTCTCACGTCGTCAACACTTCCGTTGGTTGATAGAGAAACTTACAGAAAACAACTATTTCTTTTTTTAAATATCGCTTCCATATCCCTTTCAGTATTAACTATACTGAAAACCTTATCCCAGCCAAGAGCGGTTTCAGCCCACACTATCAGACTAAAATGGTGCTCTTCCTAACGCTAGCCTCAAACAAAATTTTCCAACTGTATTTTCGCTACTCTATGATACAAAGAATACAACGGAGAGAGAGAGAGAGAGAGAGAGAGAGAGAGAGAGAGAGAGAGAGAGAGAGAGAGAGAGAGAGAGCTTTCAATCTTCAAGTTTCTAAAAACCAGTAAAGATCGCCATCAGAGGCAATGGCCCCATAGGATACGCCGCTCTTCGCTTAGGAGGGACTAGATGAATACTCATGCAGGGCCCTTGTGGTGGAAGGACCATTGACCGGTAATAAACCAAAATGACATTCCTCCGCAGAAACTTTGCTTCCATAGGTGTTTTGTTTATATACTATATATACTATATATATATATATATATATATATATATATATATATATATATATATATATATATATATATATATATATATATATATATATATATATATATATATATATATATATATATATATATATATATATATATGACACACACACACACACACACATATACATATATATATATATATATATATATATATATATATATATATATATATATATATATATATATATATATATATATATATATGTATGTGTATGTGTATGTGTGTGTGTGTGTGTGTCAAAATCCTGTTTCTTTGCAGAATGACGAGGTCTTGTACTTCATGGTACTGTATCGTTTTGAGAGAGAGAGAGAGAGAGAGAGAGAGAGAGAGAGAGAGAGAGAGAGAGAGAGAGAGAGAGAGAGACTGCATAAAGCCACTGTTTAATTAGACGAAGGGTCGAAATTCTAGGCAATATGCATTCACCGTTGTAAACCGACCTAGCTACGGTGAAAGAATCAAACTTTTGGAATAACCCGGACCACCAACGCGACATTCACTGCCCAGAGGGCGTCGTGAATAAAGTTCCATCAAACAACACAGGGCGTGCAACACTTCTGAATAAAGGCTTAACATCCTATGAAATAAAGGAAAAATAAATGACATGGCTTCACTGTGGAAAAAGGTCAAAATCCCGAGAGTACACAGAGCGAAGCCAATTTACATAAGGATAAAACGCCAAAATATAAAATCCTTCCTTCATACATATAAATTACACCACAAATCCTTCCGGCCCATTTCCACTGAATTCCGTCCTCCTCTCAAAATTCCTTCTCTTTCTATTTACTTTTTAAAACAAGGAGTGGAAAAAATAGAGGCTAACTTGTCGAAAACTTGATATTCCATTATCTACATTTTTGTAATTTACACACACCCACAAATATATATATATATTATATATAATATACACATATGTATACACACACACACACACACACACACACACACACATATTTATATAAATACAAAAATAAACAATAAATAAATATATATACATAAATTTATATATATATATATATATATATATATATATATATATATATATATATATATATATATATATATATACACATATATATGAAATATTTCTGAGCATTAAAACAAAATTTATAACTAATATCTTGCAAAGTTATTAGGAATGTAATCTCCAGTGCCCTTCAAGGAAAAGTTCTTCCCCCACTGTTATTTATATCTACGCACAAAATCGGTATTTGATATAAAAAGCAAGCTGGTGATTTTTGCTGGCGATAATACTCTGAATCTGACTTTTTCAGGCAACGTTTCCCAAATTGAATCCATCCTAACTAATAATTAAAGGCTTATACTTTCAACATCTCTTACGAAAGATATAGCTAAAATCAGTGCATTATTTTCAACATCTTTTGACAAAGATATAGCTAAAATTAATGCATCATTAAAAGTATGGAGGAAAGAACCGAAGCTAAAGTAGAACTAGGACATTGGGTCCCCCATAGTCAGAACTTTTCACTGACAGTATTTCTTTCAACTGCTTGCAACTCTTTTTAAACTGCTTGGCGCCATTCTTGACTGCAATTCACACATGAAAAAAATATGAAGTCTCTCTCTTCTTTAGCTACGCAAGAAAGTGGTGTATTTCGAGTCTTTCAACATTTCTGGAGACCAGTCGGGTTCTCAGGAAATGATTTTGCTAGTTAAGTAGTTGAATAGTTGGGCGTTCAACAGTTCTGAGTGCAAACGTCTTTTTGATGAGCATGCTCACTAAGAAGCTTATTTGAATTTCTTTGTTATTTCTCTTATGGGCTGTTCTTTGCTTCTATATTTTTTCCGTGAGGGAATGTTTTCCACATCCGGCCCTGGGGCTTGCAGCCAAGCTGCAATATTAGTTGGAAACGCAGAATGCTTCAAGCTAAAGGGCTTAGTTGGAACGAATACCTACAAGGTAAACACTAAGTTCCGGTCCTGTTCCAACTCGGGGTGATGAGAAACTGTATGAGAAGAGATATCTCATACAACTACAAGAGCGCAATAAAACTGAGGTGTACAGTTTTTAATTTTCTGAAACAGAAATGAAGAAAATCGCTGACAGCAGATATTAGTTCAATCCCCTAACTTGAAGATTACGAAACAATATAACAAAGTCTCCTTTGAAATAAATTAATAAAACACCTAAACAGCATACCAGGTACTTGGTTAAAAGTCGGCTGTTAAAGGTCGCAAATGAGAGAGAGAGAGAGAGAGAGAGAGAGAGAGAGAATGAGTTTTCAGTTATCCATCTTAATTCATACGATCAACTGGGATAACACCATTCAGAAGACATTCTTTAACCATTAAGAGCAGAAAAAAAAGCCGCAAAACTGAAACGGCTATACAAATTAATGAATTCGGTATCCTCAAGCGTCAAAACACACGCAGCCTTAAAAGATGCGGACATATGTCTCTTTTAAAAATGAAACGGTTTCCGATACACGGATTATGTCCGAAAAAGCTGGAAGAGGAAGAACTCGAAGAGCGAGATTAGGAAACCTGCAGAATGTCGTAGCAAGACGTGACAATGATGAGTCGTCTCTCCCGGAATTTTCGAAAGAACTTGCAATGCATTCATTTATCAAGGAACTTGAAAATAAGTATGGAGTCGGAGAACGGTGCATACACAATCTGTATCATTTATCAACTTCAAAATATTATTTCATTTCTTTTAGTCAAGTTCACTTAGAAATGATATTTTGCTTTAATATAAATTAACTCCATTTTCACTACAGTGCTGTTAACATTCAGCAAAAACATACTCTCGGTGCATTCAAAAAGTAAAAGTCCAAAATAAGATGAAAACATTCCTGTCTAAACCATTGTTTTTAAAGCTCGTAGGGAGGGAGGATGAGGAAAGGAGGGGTGGGTGGGGTGGGGTGGGGGTTTGATTTTGCCCAGCATCGCTTAATTCGTAGCAGAAAACAGAAATGAGCGACTAACTTCTCTCTTTCAGAACTCAACAGTCAATTACTTCCTAGAAGCCCTGTTCTTACAAAGTTCGAAAACAACTATTCTCCTTACTGAAGACATACCTGAACTTCGCAAGACTTGTACTTACGGGATGGGAAAGGAAAGGAAAGTAAAGTTAATGAGAGAGAGAGAGAGAGAGAGAGAGAGAGAGAGAGAGAGAGAGAGAGAGAGAGAGAGAGAGAGAGAGAGAGATCTTTTCTCAAATAGCTTGAAGTTCTCTGTGGCACTGAAGCTGCAAAATGGAGGAGTGGATTCTCCAAGCAAATTGCAAGGATTTTATCCTTCTTTGTCGGTCGATGGAAAGAACATTCTTACCGAACGTACAGTCTGTCTTCTTTAATTGCACCTTCCGAACAACATGCATCATGCAGGGATCACAGGAACCCCATGGTCATTTGGTACATCATTTCTATAATTTGCATCAATACTAGGTGACGATAATGAGAGTTCGTCTTTACACTACGACGATAATAAAACTAAAAACACTGATGTAAACACTAAATCAATACTCTAAATCTCCCGACTTTAAATTGTAACTGATGTGTGCTTACTGGCAAACAAACAACATGAAATATAGAAAAATCAACTTCGAAAATCGCTGCATTCTATGTTTTGCAATTATATTCTTATACTCTAAATAGTGGAAATACTCGATAAAATTACCCTTTCAAGTTCGCAAGAACAAAATGAAGATCCTATTTCGAGATCCCCTCATACGTGCTTTATTTCTGTTTACAACGTTAACCTCAACTTAACGACTTCAGAATTTATTAAATCTGCCTCCAAATTTCCAACATAAAAGTTATTAAATGAATAAATGAATGAATGAATACACATGTATGTAGATTTACAACAATCATCTGAATTTTTCCGACTACAAAGTATTTACTTTGACACTTGACTCACGTCATAAGGCTGATTCTGACTGACATCTCCCAAACCACGACATCCAAGAGAGATTACCAACTGCGGTACCAGCGAAGCGCAAAGACGGAAAGTTTTTGGCTAGCGCCCCAAAAAAGGGTGTACTGGAAGTGTACCCAAACGACCCGCGAGGTCAGGGGCTCAGCCAGCCCTGCATGCAGGCCGCAATCAGTAATTACTCTCTCCGCTTGCTACAATATCATCCTCCCACAGGACCCATAAACGTGTAAAATAAGAGCCACAAGAGGCTGAAATATGATACGGCAGAGGCGTTATTGCCAAATCTCACCGCAATAATACTGGGATTTTTGTCTTGCTTATTCCAGTTCCTTGGGCATTTCTTATTTTGTAAGTCTGGAATTAAAAAAAAACACTTTTTTTTTTTTACTTATGTAGTTTGATTATGCAATGCTTTTCCATTCCACAGGTTTACCCTACTACAGGGTAAGCGTATACAATTTCTTATCCCTACTTGTGAAAAGAATTTCTTATTGTTCTCCACAATATGTGCGTATGAAAACATTAAACAAAATCTGTATTGTACCTTGTTCACTATCAAGTATAAAAATACGTCCGTACTGACATTCTATTTCATTCCTCGACTAATCTTTCTCGTCCTGTTGTCGCATATTTTCCCTTTGGGGACCACGGAAGTCAAGGGAAACCTAGTCAAAACCATTCTGCACTGCGCTCTTCCTCCTCCACCAATTCGTTGGACATTATGGAATGAACAGTCGCTTTACAAACATTATAATGCTTAGTTAGGAATATCATCTTGATCACAAAAACATCGATGGTGGCAATGATATTTTATACATGCATACATAGAAGTTGACGGACACATTTTCATCCGAGCTGAGAGGCTCACCCCCTAAAAACCCAGATTAAATGATTCATGAAATACTGATAGATGCAAAGACCACTAGCGTGTTGAAGTGAAATGTCGGCTGATCAACCTTCTACACAGTAATTGCTCAACTGTGAAGCCTTTGTGCGACAAAGCTGGAAGAGGAAATGATGCATTGTCAGATAACTTCTCTCGAAAGCTAGACCAAAATGATATAAAGAACAAGCAAAATGTGGCAACCTCATCAAACCTATGTCCAAAAAAGCAAGTAAAAGGAAGCAGAGTGGGTTTTAATCATGACGGCGACAACAGGCCGGATTCTGCTCGAAGTATGAAAATCTTCAAGTGATTCTTAGTTGCAAGAACTGGACTACACACTGGGTAAGTGAATTCTGGCAAGGAGAATGGTGTATGAAGAGCAACCAATATATAAAAATACTACTCATTAAAAGGCAATTGTTTGTTGCTAGCAAATCCTAGGAATTTGCTCAAATTTGCTCCTATCATCTCAAGATACCAAACAGGTTCCAACAAACAAACTTGAGCAGTTTCAATATACGCATGACTCTTCCCATATATTACTTACTCTTCTATTCCAAAAATACATAATAATCTGAAGTGTTACTTAAATTCTTAAATATTATTGCGAAGACAGAAGCATGATATAAGCTCAATGTAATCACACTGAGATGATTCCACGTCTCTTAAAAGGAGCAACTATCCAGACCTATGTTTCAAGTTTAACTAAAATTTCATTATAACTGAGGCTGAGCTTTCAAACACAACCGAAAAGAAAGGAAGGCATCTGTGAAGAGGTTCAATTGCCTATAAACTGATGGACCTTAGGAATGGAATGGGATGGAATGGAATGGAATGGTATATATATATAAAATTTAGACCAAGGCTAAGCGCTCAGATCTGTGAGGTCATACAGCGTTAAAAGAAAAATTAAGGGTAAAATGGTTTGAAAGGTTTAACAGGAGGAAACCCTCCAGTTGCACTATGAAACAATAGTTAGGGGAACGTGGAAATTAAGATGGACGAAAGAGAATATGAATGGAGGTAGAGTAAAAGGAATGAAAGGGGCTGTAACTAGAATCTAAGTTATGCCTACAGGCACTATCCCCCTACGGAAGGACTGGAATTTCATTATTGCTGAAAGAAAAAAAGTGGGGAGGGCGGAGAGGTTGGCGAGTAAAGATTGCTGAGTTACACTATCGGACAAGAGGAAAAGCAGCATATACTCATACAGCGCATTCAGCCAAAACAAATAAGACTGGTCAATTCAGAAACCTTCCGAGTTTAACGCGAGAAGGATTGTAGCCACACCTAAGATGTGGCTATGACCATACACCTGATCTGATCAAAAGCCTAAATCAGATGTCACGTTTACATTATATATTTCCCCTTAAAGAGGGTCACCACTTAGAAATGTAACAAGGCTTACTGCATTCTATATAAATTCAAAATACCGTCATAGAAGAAGAGGAGACTCCTGTTTGTGACATGTCACTGAACGAAAGTGTCCTTCAAGAATGATAAATCGAGTCAGCGTCCCTGTCTTTCCATGGTGGTGTCGCTTTATGTGGAAACTGGGTCACCTCAGGCTCCACATTTAGTATCTTGGGTCAGGTGGTGAGTGACCTTGAAACCAGTATTCTCGAACCTCAGTGTGTGTTACGTTATATCTCTCTTTTTATGGACTTCCATCATCTCTGGTTTGAGATTTATTCCTGAAGGACACGATCAAGCACATTCAATTTTCTATTTTTAAAATAACGTCTGTTCACTGTAGTTATTTACAGTTTCAATATTTATATTTATATCTAATGTTATTTTACTGAATTTATAAACACCTCTAAAACTTTATTTGTTATTTGTTACCATATTTATTCGATTCTAATCCTGTCTTCATCGGTCCTATTCTTTTCATTTTTACACTTCTGGCACTATATATATATATATATATATATATATATATATATATATATATATATATACATATACTGTATATATACTGTATATATGTGTATGTATATATATATATACACTGTATATATATATATATATATATATATATATATATATATATATATATATATATATATATATATATATATAAATTTTATCACACCGTGATTTATATACAATCATGAAGCTACAAATGTCGCCGCCGAAGAATTTATATAAGTGATAAAATGAACTGGAAAACGAACCCGCGACGAAAGCCTATTCAGCGACTCCAGTTGACGTAAACCATTGAGCCATCGCGGGTTCGTGTCCCCACGATTCACTTTATCACTTATATAAATTCCCTTCGGCGACAATTTCCAACGGAGATATACCGAGGTAGCGTAATTTCACCATCATTATATATATATATATATATATATATATATATATATATATATATATATATATATATATATATATATATATATATATATATATATGCATCACCAGGAGAAAGGTGAAAGAAATGACTTGAACAAGCACTTTCATGACTTCTACACCTCATTAATACAAGTGCCAAGGAAACAAATACAGTCACAAGAGGACTTCGTGGCAAGAAAAACATTGCTAAAAGGATAAACAACCCAACGATTGTCGAACAGTGGTAATGCTTAATAGCCTACTTGTTTTAAAATGCCATTCGTTAAAATTTCATCAACTTTATATAAACCAAGGCTGATGTTTAGTAAACTGTCAGTCTTTTTTAATTACCGGTATACAAGATTCTATTAAATTTCCTTTCACTAGATCTTTGCAAAACATAATTTTCTTTGATCCCTTTGATTGTTTATCCATTTAGCATTGTTTTTCTAGCCAAAAAGTCTTCTTGTGACTTTGTATTTGTTTCCTTGGCACTCGTATACCTGAACCCTGATGAGTTGTAGAAATACATGAAAGCGCTCGGCTCAAGTAATATCTTTTCATCTTTCTCCTGGCTGATGCATATATGATCATCACGCGTCACCAGTGATTTACTGCAATATATATATATATATATATATATATATATATATATATATATATATATATATATATATATATATATATATATATATATATATATATATATATATATATATATACATATATATATTATATATATATATATATTATATATATGTATATATACATTATATATATGTATATAATTTATATATATATATATATATATATATATATATATATATATATTATTACACTGCCTGCGTTTCCACTTGCTTCGGCTTGTCCTAAAAGACTGAACCTTCTTTAATAATGATAGCAACAGAATACGTGAAGCTCTGAACGAATGGACAAACATACGGAGCCTGAATGACCATATGAAACTAATCATTTACGTGTTCAGATTTCAAAACTTTGTCTTAACATATTTTCGGTATTATATATATATATATATATATATATATATATATATATATATATATATATATATATATATATATATATATATATGCACAGATATACACACACCGCCCCACACGCACACATAATATATATATATATATATATATATATATATATATATATATATATATATATATATATATATATATATAATGGGGTCCAGTCAAGGACGAAAAATACTTAAAAGGATTAATTCAAATATAAATACAATAAGTAATTAGATAACACTTCTGTTCTGATTACGTGACCAAAACCAGTGAAATTGTCAATAAACAAGTAACGATTACTTCTCAAAGTTAATGAGATTTAGATTGCATACATATCCAGCGTCGCATGGTCATAAACACCGAGGTATTTTCTCATTTCCTAGCTGTAAGTGTCAGTCGCACCTTTTCTTTCTAATGGATCTTGAATAAATCAGACTAAAATATTTTCGTTTACTTTACTGTTATATCTATGCAACATGTGGAATTATGTTTCGTAGAACAAGCTGCCACAAACTCCTCAACTTATGACAATTGCAAAAAACGCTTTCTTCATGCGGAAACTTCATTAAGAGAAAGAATAGCCTAAAGTTCCAGAATGAAATAACACTGAAGTATAGCTACGGTCTTGTTGAAGTGCAATATACAAAGGTTTCACAATACACTTCTAAATGCCCTCTCTGCTACTTAAATCGTAACTTAATTTTGCAAAGATTTTTATTTACGGGGTTGTGTTGCCATGCTAATATCCGTAGTTTTGTTACTATTTATTTATCATATAATTTTCATGATCAAGAAAAAAACTCACTTTACCTTAGTCAGCCTTAATATACGTTTTCTCTTACTTCCCCAGCAGAAAACGAGTAGGTTTGCAATTTTAAGGGAAACACTTGATACATGGAATTTGCCTAACTTCATGCGCAAATCAAAATTACGTACCTGCAAGCTTTACTACTACGGTACTCCTCAATATTATAATAATTAAGATAATCGATTATTTTCTAGTACAACTAATATGATTTTCAGATCGAACTCCAAAATAAAAAAATAAGGCTGATGAATAGTTACACCCTTTAGCCCAAGTACAATACACAAAATACATTATTAAGAAGGATTACGTTTCTTTAAGAAGGACAAAGTTACATAACGTAGGTTTCCGTACGAATTTGCAATAAATAAAAAGATTAATCTCAATCACAAACCAAAGAAAACGTTTCCTTCCGTTTTCTATGTCTGGTTTTCTTTGAAGTCGATCCTCCTATGACAACCCACACTGCGCTAAATGGAACCTCATTTTCACCCCAATTTCATCTCCTTAATTAATAACACCAAGCGTGCTTTAATTTTCCTTATCTAGCTTCGGAATAAAACCCTTGTATATAAAATCACCAGCATAGTGCAAAATATCAGCTACTCATAAAGGGACAGCCAGAATCAATTCAAGCGATAGACAGGCATTGATTTCATCGGTTCAAGATACTGCTTACCCAGTTTCTTTCTTATTTTTTAATTGAATAAGACGGGTGCGTGCGTCCAATAGTTCTTTTGAATGCCAACGGAGCATACGGCTCTACCTGGAGAGCTTTCCCTTCATTACATTACTCATTTCGTGACGAATCGATAACCTGAATAGAGAGTTAAAGTTGCCCTCCTCGCCCACGTCTTCAGTTGCGGATGTAACGCTTTGCTCATATGAATTGTCCCCGACGCTAAATGAGCGGGAAAAGAACAAAGGAGTCTCTTCTCTAGGCATCCCACTTGTTTTAAAGTTCACGATGCTAGATGCAATGAAATGATTAAACTTGTCGTCTTCATCTCCTTATCGTTGCAGTCTCTCGTAATGACTAAAACAGCATACCAGAATAGAGCAGATGCCGTTTCACTTATTCTACATACACTGTACCATAATGAACTTCGCATGGGATCAAAATAAACTAAAATTGCCAGTATAATTATAAACTAAATTACATAACCAAGCGCATTAACAAAATAAGAAAAACTAACTGAAGCACACAAAATTCCACTATAACCAGCAGAATTACATATATATATATATATATATATATATATATATATATATATATATATATATATATATATATATATATATATATATATATATATGGGTATCAGTCGAGAAACATGCCAAGCGCCATCCTGGGTCAAGGTATTTTTTAATTTAATTTATTATATTTTAAAAATGGCACTTGGCGTGTTTCTCGACTGAAAAACTCATATATATGTTGCTTATTTTGGGTATCAATTAATTTTTTCTTATTTTGTTAATGCGCTTGGTTAAGTATTTTAGTTTGTCTATGAACTGAAGATATGAAAGATAATGGAAACTGTCTTGGTATTAACATATCAAGCATATTTTCAAACCCGTACCGAGATGTTTAACAGTCAAGGAAAAGTGAACGTCAGAATTTGATACTGAGAAAAAGTTGAACAAAACACTTGCTGAATGGGACCTCACTATTCTTTGCGCATCTTTTATTAAACGCTTGTAAATTTACCTACTGCCGTGAGCAAATTGTTGTTCAAAATTGTTAAGATAACTGGAACTGCATCAAATGAAACAACTGAACTTTACAATCTGGCGTCACTTCAACAAACAAACACGGACAGACGACGGGGTTGGGAAGAATATCGCATGCATGCATTCTCGGATTTTTGAAATTTGATCACTGCGTTGGTACTAAGCCTTACAGAGAACGCAGAATATACCATACACAGTACTCTTCTCCTACAGTAAAATTGACCATTTCACACCATTCTAGCATAAGACTATTTCTATATACCTTTAATACCTTATGCAAATGTGAAAATATCTTTGCCGACCATGGAGTCATTTTCTCTTGTCTGACTTGAATTCCCAACAAACCTGCCCTGAATTCCCAATAAACATGTCACAGAATAACTGATAACAAAATATACAAACGCAAGCAACATATAGGTCAATATAAAAATAGAATCAAATACAGCTGGTCGGTCCTATCTTGGAGTTGACAGAGGGAGGAAAAAGGAAAGCCGTGTCCTGAAATAGAGGCGCGCAATCATGGAATCTTATTGCAGACCCCGCGCTCTCTGGCACAGGGCAAATGCGAGATTTACAGCGTCTCAGAATCCTCAGTAATCCCCAGCTTAAGGTCGTACGGAAGGCCCCGTGCAATACAGGATTGAAAGGAAGACAGTCCTATCGACATACTGGGAGATAAGACTCTGTAAAGTAGAATCACTAAAAAAAGAAGAAGAAAAAAGATAAAACAGTAAGACCTGATTTACAAAGAGTTTACAATATCCAGGATTTACATATTAGGAAAAAGTTAAAAGAAAGTGAGAACAGGCAATAATATTTATCAAAGAAGCAATGGATGAAAGAAAGAAACGGTGAATATAATATCAATAATTTCTGGAAGGAAGCTGCAATCAATTTCATCTTAGGGGCAAATCACTCGTCTCTACATTTTGTATAAACTCATACATCCATCCAATATATGCTTTCGGATGCATTCCAATCATTTTAATATTATCACTAGGTACTCTAAACTTCCTATGTATCTAATGTTTAGCCATATATATAAACTTTGTGGTTTGTATAAATCTTGTGACTCTCCTAAGTTGTTAGGTGTACATATATGAGAAAGAAACGGACTATAATATCTATGGAAGCTCCTTTTAATGGCTTAAATGGTGAAGTGTACCTCATTTATTTAATTAACTCGGGTCGAAATGGTTTTTAAGAGAAACATTTCCCATATGCATGGATAAGAAAAAACGAAACAGCAACAGAGAGAGAGAGAGAGAGAGAGAGAGAGAGAGAGAGAGAGAGAGAGAGAGAGAGAGAGAGAGAGAGAGAGAGAGAGAGAGAGAGAGAGAGAGGTGGGGTTCCGGTTCCATTACTGTTTAAGGCTATGCAAATTAAAACAATACGCTTTCAGCTTCGGCATACCTTCCTCACGACATCGCACACGCAGCTGAATATGCCAGGAAAAAGGAAAAATTAACTATATTCTAATTAAAGAATGAATTCCTTCAAAAAACAATGAAACGCCAAGCAATTTATCGGTCATTCTCTCTCTCTCTCTCTCTCTCTCTCTGTGAAAGCATCTATGCATGGATGAACACCATAAAGGTAGATAAGTAGAATATGCCGAGAACCTTTTGGTGTTAAAGCCCCTTCTAAGGGATAGAGATAAACCTTTGGCGCTGATCTCTTGTTTCTTCTTAGCTTAAGCTCCTGAATCCACCTTACCATAAGAATCAGATCTGTAGAAAAGAGGGTAAAAAAGTGTGTACTTACCTTAGCGAGGTCGGTGAGGGGCGTGCGCGACCGTCGGCCTGGGCCTAGTGAGCCGCCCAAGCCGCCCACGCATCCCATTCCCCGCCCACCCAGCTCCACGCTCGACCCCGCCATGCCGCCACCCCTAGGGAGAGAAAAAAGACATTTCAATTCTGGTTCAATTATTACAGAAATATATGTAATAAGCACACGACCTCAAGACAAGATTGCCTTCCATTAAAGACAACTTCTTCCTGAAGGAAAAGAAAAACCTGAGTCTATAATTTTATTTATTACTTGAGTAAAGACATTTTATATACTGAACAGACACCGTACCTTGTAATGTCTTAAAAAAGAAAATTACCCGTGAAAATAGCTGTTGAAATTTCAAGTGGGACGTGCACCTTTGATTAACCCAGTTCGCAACTCTCCATGTCCATGGAGTGAAGAGAGGCTGGGTACAGGAATTATTCGCAAATTGTGATGATCATTCGTTACTTTCAACCTCACAAATAACAGCTACTATCAGCTAAACCTCATACAGTATTGGCAAGGATCGACTGCTAACTATAGATCATTAGCATTTATTTTCTGTAAAAATCTAATTTCTTTAGCAAAGAAGTGGTCTTAAAGAGAGAGAGAGAGAGAGAGAGAGAGAGAGAGAGAAAGTCTCCCATTTTACAAGAAGCTGCGAAACAACGTTTAAATTTCCTTAATATGGTCCCAATTCTAGGGCATGGCTGAGAACGAAGCTAAGCAACCCCCCCAAAAAAAAAAAAAAAAAACTCCTGATCTAATTCTATAGCATGACGGTAAGTAGGCACAAGGAATTACTAAGAGGCTTATGATTACTCGGAGCAAAATATCTTGGCTTGTTAGCTGTTCTTATAAAATATTAAACGGTACGGTCTATGACACACAGATTTGATCACTAGTTATAGAAATAAAGAAAGTAAGACAGAAAGATAGTGTTCCACAGTAGAAAGTCCTTTCAGATTTTTCACGAAAATCTTTACCTAACCATTTGACACTAAGATACAACGATCTCTCTGAGCACTTTCCCTCCCATCACCCGACGAACAACCCTTCTTTAGGCGTTTCTGGAGATTCTGGGGCTTCCTGGGAAATTGGTTGAAAATAAAAAAATATTTAGTAAGGATCTGGATTATGAAATTTAGGCCAAAGGCCAATCGCTGGGACCGATGAGGTCATTCAGCGCTGAAACGGAAATTGACAATAAAGACGTTTTGAAAGGTGTAACAGGAGAGAAACCTCGCAGTTGCACTAGGAAACAAATGTTAGATGGTGGAAAGGAAAGTAAGATGGAAGAAATATAATATAAACGGCGGTTCAGTAAAGGGAAAGAAAAGGGTTCCAATTAGGGGCCGAGGGAACGCTGCCAAGAACCTATAAGTAATGGCCCCAGTGCATCGTATGAGGTGGATTGATGGCACTTTCAAACACGAAGTGCCTAAGTGCGTTGTCACACTGAAACATACAAAATAATATCGTAAACTAATCAAAAGTCAATTATTCAAATGGCCAGTCCGACGAAAACTTCTCATGTTTATTTAGAAGCCCTCCCACTATGCAGCAGGAATGGGTCCTAATGGATATTCGATATCGTTTAATTTACAAACTGAATTCCCTCGCCTCATTGACTGGACATCCGAGAGGCGGAATTCTATAACAGTTGAATTAAATATGTTTTCGAAAGAATTCTCCCACTGTTACTGTTGAAATTCCAGTCAGTGCCCCAAAATAACCAAAGGCAAATGCAGAACAGAATAGAATATACAATTTTGGCCACAGGCCAAGCGCTGGGACCTATGAGGTCATTCAGCGCTGAAAAGGAAATTGACAGTAAAAAGCTTTGAAAGGCGTAACAAGAGAAAAATCTCGCAGTTGCACTATGAATAGACTGTTAGCAAAGGTGGAAAGTAAGATGGAAGAGAATATGAACGGAGGCACAGTAAAAGGAATGAAAGAAGTTACAGCTAGGGGCCGAACGGACGCTGGAAGAAAACTTAAGTAATGCCTACAGTGCCCCGCATGAGGTGCACTGACGGCAATAACCCCCTACGGGGAAAAGGCAAGTACATCACATAAATCATCAGATAAGGATACAAACTTTAATGAATGCCACCAAATAAAACGGTAACTGTCAAAGGTAAACCGGTGCGCTAAAAAAAGTCTAATTAAATTTCCAATGTTAGATACCAAAAAATTCTGATTAAAGTTGCCTGAGTGTTATATATTTGCCTCTACAGTAGCCCTAACTACCTTTCGGCTATACCAATATTCAATATTGAAGGCGATGCTGCCTTGGAGATGAGAAGTCAAACGTGCGTTATGACTGTTGTTCATACAAAGGGCAATCTACAACAAACAATTTCGATAGATCACAAAACCCTTTTCATTCTAAAATACTATACCCAACTGATCATTCACACAGTCCATAAAATTTAATTATTTCAGAATTGCTTTCCCTACATGAATGATAACAGCAATCACTTATTTACTTCTATAACACCTCTTAAAGCTTAGCTTACTATACTTGTATCCATAAAAACCAAAAGAGCTCGATTACCGAATTCAAAATAAAATTTTCCAAAGTACGGACACAGAAACATTAGCGTTTACGATTAACAATACGCTTCAAAGGAAACACTTCTTTTCATGAGGAAATTAAATTAAATGATCCAAAACCCTCGAGTATATTGAACATGATACCATCTGTACATTTTTGCATTCTTACAGCGTGTGCATGTGTGTGTCTGTATGTGATTGTGTACTATATATATATATATATATATATATATATATATATATATATATATATATATATATATATATATATATATATATATATATATATATATATATATATATATATATATATATATACATATATATATATACATATATATATATATATATATGTATGTATGTACATATTCCCAGCTGACCTTTAGTCGAGGTCTCTCACCCCTTTTAATGAGCATTTTCCAGCTGTTTCCAACTTGTCTCTTCCTTCGTCTACTCATTTTGTCTCTCCCGTCTTCTCGGACGCACTCTCCATCTTCTCTTAGGCCTTCTCCACTTCAATCATTACTTCAGCAACACGAAATTCATTATCTCTCCTCCTCATCAGGTGCCCAAATCATTTCAATCTTGAAGTCTAGGCTTTCTTTGACAGTTCAATGACTTTTGCTGATTCTGATCTATTCATTTCTTATTCTATATCTTCTAGTCACTCCACTCATCCATCTGAGCATCGTCATTTCCTTGCCTTAATAGCGACTCTTGTGTCGCAGAGCATTCCTTACACCCCACCCTCAGTATATCATCCGGCTTCGAATTCGATGCTTGTAGTGTGTCCACACCACCAACAGCACCTATTATCGAGCCCAGTTACTGGAACTCTGTTAAATAGAATGGAATAGATTATAGTATTTAGGCCTATGACCTATGAGGTCATTCAGCGCTGAAGCGGAAATTGACAGTAAAAAGGTCTGAAAGGTGTAATAGGAGGAAAACTTCGCAGTTGCACCATGAATCAACTGTTACGAAAGGGTGGAAAGTAAGACGGAAAAAGAGATAATGAACGGAGGTACAGTCAAAGGAATGAAAGTGGTTGCACCTTGGGGCTGAAGGGACGCTGCAAAGAACCTCGAGTAATGCCTACAATGCACCGCATGAGGTGCACTGACGGCACGAATCAACTACGGGGAAAATCTCTTGATGTTACTTTCCAGCTTAATTGTGGCTAGCTGTTCATCATCTACCTCATTTGTCACAGCTTGTCTTTGTTTCGACTTTCATTTATCCCTCTTCAATCTAACGCATATCTCCACTTATCTAGCTTTCTCTCGGGTCTGTTATCAAAACGATGTCATCAGCATAAACATACACCAAAGAGCTTCTCCCTTACTAACCTCGGCCATCACATCCAGCGCGATAACGACTGAACCAAGGACGTAAGCACTTATCCCTGGTGCACTCTTACCTTCACCTGGAAGTTGTTAGTCAATCCCTGCAGTGCTGTTAGTTTCTATACATTTCACTAACTAGTCTGACATATTTTTCAGGTGCCCCCTCTTCCTCTTTGCTTCTTTCTGACACACACACACACACACACACACACACACACACATTATATATATATATATATATATATATATATATATATATATATATATATATATATATATATATATATATATATATATATATTATTGCTAAGCTAGTCTTCTACGACAGACTTTACCATCCATGAGTTTATTCGTCATTAAATGGGTGACCACCAAGTTGCGCCTGAAGCCATAGGCATTTAATTCCAAAAATACACTTGCGCAGGGCTACAGGAAGGGATTAGGACCTTCATTTACAGTTTACGTATAATTCTCAAAATGAAAGAACTATAACTAACAATCTCAGCGAACAATTATCATGGCCACTCCCTCTAAGCAAAATCAGCTGCCTGGAAAATACCTGATTTAACCAATATGACGGATTTTACTTACATACACAAAAAACAGACAACTAAAATTTGGCAGGGTCAAATTAAATAAACCACCAATAGTCTTTGTTCACTTGTTTCGCCGTAAAGAGTGCATTCATTCCACCCACATGAACGAGTGCTGTGTCAGCAGAATTTTGAAATTTGTTAAACTAAGATGCTTTTGTAAACTTTGAGGATCCTCGTTTATTTATATGTTTCCCATTTTAATCTAACGCGCTGTTCTTGTAACAGGATGGTAGTTACAGAAGTGTCTTTGCCATCGCGTTTAAGCTACCAAATAGGTGGAGGTATGGCACTCATTACCATTGTAGGTGCAGTTGATACAAATGATGATTAGTTCGGATTTAAATGTGCATAAGTTGCATTATGGACGATCAGTTTTAATGAATGGCGATGGGTAGTATTCTTTAGATAGCGAGATGACGTGTTATGGAAAGAACAGAATATATACAACTTAGACCAATGGCCAAGCACTGGCACCTATTAGGTCATTCAGCGCTGAAATGGAAATTGACAGTAAAAAGTTTTGAAAGGTGCAACTGGAGGAAAATCTTGCAATTGCACTATGCATCAATTGTAAGGAGAGGGTGGAAAGTAAGATGGAAGAAAGAGAATATAAACGAAGGTACAGTAAAAGGAAAGAAAGGGGTTGCAGTTAGGGACCAAAGGGATGATTCAAAAAACCTTAAGTAATTCCTACAATGCACCGCATGAGGTGCATGAGGGCACTAACCACCTACGGGGGTGTCATGGAAAGAACAGTGAGAGGAATGAAGGTTACATTCTCAGTGATAAGAGAAAGCCTGAGCCATACAGAAGGGAATAACTGAATCCGAGGAAAGGGGACAATTTCAGGTTAACGAGGACTCTAGGGTAATCTTGAATGGCCTTATAATGTAGCTTTAAAACTAAATATTTTTATAGCTGGGATTTTTATCAGTGATATACCATATGACAATAACTGCCTGGTTCATTCACGGATGGAATTCTCTCCGGCTTCTGTTTTTTTCAGATGCCTTTATCCTTCTCTCCTTTTATGAGATGGATCTGTCGCTTATTTGGGACAAAATTCCGTTCCTTGTATAGCTATCTTTAGCTATCCTCTCTTCTTTCATACTCGATATTGTGGGTAGATTCGTTCGTGGTCATTTAAAAAGAATAGATGAAGAATAAATGCTAAAAAGACAAGTACAGATCTACAGTACTTTCTTTTTAGGTTTAAAAAGTCAACCTTTTCCGCAGGTTGTATGAAAATAGACAAAGCACATTTTGATACTGACGAACATTAAAGGTATTTTACAATGCAAAAATCTTGCCATAAAAATATCCACAACACCTTGTTAATGAATCCTATCACACAAGGAAACGTTCTCCCCAGACTAACAGCCAAAAGCAAAATAAAATCCGTCCACCCCCTCAATGCATTTCCCCGAAGTGCTCCATAAACATTCCTGCATTTCCTGGAAGCAAGTAATGAGCTCAAATATGCTTTCCTTTCCTTCCCTGCAACTTCGCCGTCTCGCACAGATACGAGCGCGTCCTCGCTTTCCCCAGCTAAGAAATCCCATCAAAACTTTCTCTAAATGATTCCACCTCCGTGCTTCCGGTCCATTTCCTCCAGCGCCTTCCGTTCTCGCCATCCGACCAACCACTCATTTTAACAACCTACTAAGCACTCCAATGGCCTGTAACCTGGAATTTCTGCTCTTTTGATTCCATATGGGTTTCAATACACCTTTCATAACCACTGACCTACTTTTCTTTGTTGTCCACAGTATGCTTTTCGTTTATAAGTATCTACAAAAGTGTAATACAATAGCAAAACTAAATATTGTAAGACTATTAACTATTCGGTACATTTTATTACTACTTTTTTGCACTAAGTTCTACTTCATTAATGAGTTCCATTTCATCTTTACTAACCATTCACTGTACGTATAATGGCATTACAAGATTTACCGCTCGCAGGAAATTACATGATTAGCTTTAATAAAATAATTGGACCCGGAATATTAACCTTGGAGGTAAGAGCCTATTTACTGCGATTTCGTATAAAAAAAAATACCAAATAACCGTGCTGCAAAAATTTTCATGGCCAGGGGTTCATTTTCTTTGGGAAAATATTCGAGATACAGTTTGCAAAGCAGCGGTGCAATTTCCAGCAACAGAATCATTAGATTTGCCCTGTTATTTCCGTTACTGGTAAAGTTCAGGGATTAGTTCAGGGATTAAGTCACGGATAAAAAAAGGGGGAAATGTAAGGATTTTACGAGGCAAATATGGGCATGTCTATAAGAATTTTCATAAAAATTGCTCTCGAAAGCATATACTTGGTCTGAATATTGCAGTCATGAAGAAAAAGAAAATCTTAAAAAGGCGTAAAATAAGAACAGTCGTTTTCCAAAGGCGTAATATAAGAAAATTGCTTCCAAAATATTTGGTCATAAAAATATGCTGCAATACTCGCAGGTGTGTAGGTATTGTGTGTAGAGAGAGAGAGAGAGAGAGAGAGAGAGAGAGAGAGAGAGAGAGAGAGAGAGAGAGAGAGAGAGAGAGAGTGTCTTCGTAAGTGGTAAGCTACAAAAGCTTAAGCCTCAAGCCTCCACCTTAAAACTATAAAACTATATATATATATATATATATATATATATATATATATATATATATGTGTGTGTGTGTGTGTGTGTGTGTGTGTGTGTGTGTGTGTGTGTGTGTGTGTGTGTGTGTGTGTGCGCAGCTCGTCATGCATGCTGAATGCATTGCCATAAAGTGTCTTCCTTGAAAATAAATTGATTCCTGTTTACGGAAACAAACTTAGGCATAAATTTAGATATATTATTTTTTGCCTTGATTTGTCCTCTAAACAGGAATTAATTAATTTCCAAGGAATATACTTTATTGCAATGCATTCTAGACATACATATACATTTTAAATCATAGGGATGTGACAGCCCCCACTGCCCACCTCTGGAAGGTGCCGTGCTACCACAGTGGACGCAGTGGCTAAGTGGTCGCAACACTAAGGTCACGTTTCCTAAGTCTGACCTGCCGCCCACTCAACTGTCAGGTAAATGGGAAACATCGTCCACTGGGGCAAAGAAAAATGACGTGAGTTACCTACTTCACCCCTAGAGAAGAGACTTTGTTGATATACCGGAAGCTGTACCTTTCAGGTTCCGCCCCTTCCAAGGGAAAAAAAGTTTACTGTATGGTGAAAACAAATACACATATACTAAATAAATAAAAAAAAATGGCCGCGATACCAGACAAGCAGAAAAGTGTCAGGAAGAGCAGATAATGGGCTTTCATTTAGAAATCAAACACCTTATGGATACAAAGTGGAAAAAAAAAGAACCTTAACAGGGATGATCTTTCGCCAAAAATTATATGAAAACCCAAAAACCACTGAAACATCACTAAACATTTAGGGGTATGAAAATCCTTACTGTACATACCGAACTGATGAAAAAAAGGCGATAACACGGCAAACTGCTACTGATAAAAAATAATCTAAAAGACATATTTTACTTGATTATTTCTTCAATCATGTGAGAAAAGGAAGTAAACACATACAAACTTCCTCACCAACCAATCATCCACGAGATTGTGTTAATTTGAATTTCCACGTTACGAAATATACAAAATATAAAAACATATTTCCTCTCATAAAAAGGAACACAGGACTGAAGTGAGACGCAGGTGCTGCCGATCAGGCCACAAAGTCGTAAAAGGTGTTCACCCTGCCATGTAGCTCATCAGGTACTGTGTAAGTACTCAGGCTTCCAAAAGCACCCTTGTATCTAACCGAGAGGTCCTGTTCTGTTTCTGGTATGAGGTGTAAATGTATTGCTGTTTCATTCGCACTTAACCGTGTTCATCTGTACCAAATTCACTCTTCGGGGTAATTCGATTTAAAAGCTATTTATCATCTGGGTCACTCTTCGCTCGGAAAGCTGAGTCAGACGTGCTGGTGCAAATGTTCAACTTACGACAGGTAACTGTTCGTTCTGAGGTTCTAAATTTTTATTTGACCTCTGAGGCTCGACTGGAAGTTTCCTCATCTCTCAATGGAAAGATTCTGTCTCCGTTCCGATGTGAGATAGTAATATCAGTGATCTTATTATTAATGAATTAGTACAGACATTGTAATACGACATTCAATTAACTTCCTTGAACTATATTGTGATTATCTGCACTGTTTAAATGGCATTCATCATTTTGTTACACTTTTGCTGTCGTTTCTGTATTTATGGTAACAATTTTATATATATGTGTATGTATATATATATATATATATATATATATATATATATATATATATATATATATATATATATATATATATATATACATACATATAAAAAATTTGTGCGCTCGCGCGCGCGTGGTGACAAGCGGCGACCCCATTAGCCAAAATTTGACCTTCCCAGAGAAAAGAGCAAGGAAGCCCTCTTAACCTAGATCTTTACCTTGGGAGGCACATCCGGCCCAGACTAACGCGGGTAGGCAGGCCTACTGCATTAGCCCAAAAGGCAATAAAAAGACATATGGAGGATTATCTATATCCTTCAGCTAAGCAGTACCTGCAGCTTAACGGGGACCTCTCTCATCTATGGTCGTTAAAGCGAGAATGTGCGTTGACGAGCATATGCCGTAGTGACCCTTCATTCCCCTGTTTTCTTGTTTTCTTCTATAGTAAGCTTCCAAGCAGCATCCTGCCTACGTCACAAAGATGTGCAGTAACGCCGGAACGGACTGACCCTGCGTACTTTATTAAACCTGAGGTGAGTGTTTCCAACATGCGGCCCATCAGTCCACCCAGCAGTAAATAGGTACTATAAAAACGTCTAACGGGTTTAAGGAAAAGGAGCCTTATCCCTACAGACTTGCTGCAAAACCCGAAGCTGTCTCTTACTAGCGCCTAAAGGGAAAAGAAGCGTATCGAGGTATATATATACATACATACATATATATAAATATATATACAGTATGTATATATATATATATGTATATATATATGTATGTGTGTAAATATGTAAATATATAAATAAATAGATATGTATATGTAAACATACATATTCCTTAAGCTTCCCTATCAACTACTCATTATGTACTAGCATTAACAACCATATCCAACACTCCACAACATAATTTTGTTATTTACGCAGTGAGTTAATTAACACTCCATCCTAACTGAAGTGTGGATTGAGAAATTTTGTGTTGTGCCGATTAAACAAGATGTTCTCTTCCAAATAAAATTTGCTGCATTCACAAGGGGAGAGAGAGAGAGAGAGAGAGAGAGAGAGAGAGAGAGAGAGAGAGAGAGAGAGAGACTGTATCAGTCTACTGAATCATCTTTCTTGCAAGGTGTTCTCCCCTCACAAATTCTGATGAAGAGACACATGTTAATTGTGCACCCTGTCTCTCCTACTCTCACACCACCATAATTATGTACCGCGCGTGTCATAACATTCAATTATCTTCATCAATCAAAACCTATTAAAATAAAGATCGATGAACAAATGAGAAAGCTGTGATGCATTAACGGCGGTTTCTTTGTTCTTGAGCAGTGCTGCAATCTCTCTCACTCTCTCTACCTCCCTTTTTATTTATACCCTTTGTTCTTATCCTTCCCCCTAGATGCGCAAAAAACAAAAGAACACACACTCCACGGCCGGAACTAGAGTCTGGGCTTTATTTATTGCTGCCCTCATCAGGCCATTAGTGATGCGTGCACAATAATCATCCACTCCCATTACCACATCTGCTCTCCGGAACAGCCTCATTTTCTCTCAGGCTACGACCAAGCAGAATGGTGGTGTGGGAGGAGTGGGGGGGGGTGATTCAGTTAGGAGTTATTACATATGGTAGAATAGCCAACCCCCACCCACACCAAGCAGAAGGGGAATGAGGATTTAGTCTGCTAAAAGAATTTATATATATATATATATATATATATATATATATATATATATATATATAGATATATATAAATAAATAAATAAATATATATATATATATATATATATATATATATATATATATATATATACATATATATATATATATATATATAAATATACACACAATTATTACTCTTATGCTTTCTCTTCAGCTGCCAATGATGCAAGGAATGTCTTAATCTTCATAACAATTACATACATATAATTAATATATACTACAGACACACATATACATATTTACTATATATATATGTATATATATATATATATATATATGTATACATATATATATATATATATATATATATATATATATATATATATATATATATATATATATATGTCTATTTCTTTATCATTGTTATGCTTTCTCTTCAGCTGCCAATGATGCAAGGAATGTGTTAAAATTCATAACAATTACATCCAGACAAAACTTTGAAACTAATACAGACTGTACAGCAATTTGTTTGTATCCAAAAAGAATCTTATATAATTTTTTCACAGGTGGTGAGTTTTATTGGGAAATGGGGGCAGTAAGGAAGAGTACCTGATTTAAATCATCTATACTGATTGGTCGGGTTCGTGATTCGCGTAACCTCAAGTAAGATTCAGGGTGGAGTGTGATGTTTGAGTGAATTCCTGAATCACAGGCCGTGTTGTGGTATGCGTTCAGTTATTTGCGGACGGTTTTGGTTCAGTCGGTAACATGAGCTATATAATCACAATGGCATAAGAACACTAGATACTACATCTCGTATAATATTGTCTGTAATGTACATCAACCAGAAAATCGATATAACAAACAATGACTGTAGCGTAGTTTAAAATAAATACCAGAAACAACTATCAATTTATTATCTCCAAAATTTATGGAAAGGTAACCCTAGATAACAGTTTTAAAGTAATTTAGAAAAAAACAAATAATGTAAAAGAAAAAAATGGAGAATTTCAGAAATGATGAAACGGCTGACATACATTTGTACTTTATCTTGAGGACTTTTTCTGCTGCAACATTTGTCTATTACTGTCTAATTATACTTTGCTCTACGGAAGTAAATATAACAAAGACTGAAATCTAATAGTGATTCTAACTGGAAGCTAGCCCAAGCAGAGCTTGTGTGACCCATCAGAGAGCGCATTCAAAAAGATTTGACCAAGTTCAAGTTTCCCAATTTTGAATGGATTAATAAAAGAAGATAAATATTCAAATTTCCATATTAATAAAAGAAGAGCAGGTTCAAAGTTTCTTCAAGGAATATAAAAATCAAAAATATAAATGAAGACTCGCACTCCCAAGGATAGCAGAAACAGTTCCATAACAAATAATGAACCAGAATTGGAACTTACGAAAGCAAGCTTTAATGATGAGTATTCTGAAAGCTCAGCTGATAAAAACTAAATTTCACAGAGACTGCATCCACTCACCGTAGATTAACATAATCTAGGTAATTACCCTTATAACCAAACCACAAGAGAGCCTTCGAACCTTTTTCTGTTAAAAGTACACACCCTTCTTACACAGCGCCGTCAAGGCAATATTTGTAACGCTAGTTACTCACGTTATTAAATGTATCAGTCATCGCATGAACCGGAGCACCAATGAAGAAGGTGGTCATTAATTTGCATTTATTTCAGATCTGATGAACAGTTGCTGTGAGGTCTTTTCTTACTTTGTCAAGAGACTTAATAAAAAAAAAAAATACTCAGCCTGCTGATCACGGCAATAGTAAATTCCGAGCCGGTATATAATTCTTGGTAATTCTTAGGGTGGAAGTCAAATACATGCTATTTGCATCAAAGACATGTATGAAGTGCACTGAAATCCCATATCTTAAATTAGAACAAGTAGAATATCAAACTTTTGCTGACACTTGCAGTAACCACAGTAATCCAGAAGGAGACAACCCAAGTATAAACACGTCAAGAAAATACACAATTATAGCATGCGTGTTGAATTTGATTAGCCCTAATACATTGATTGTTCTTCAAAAAGCAGCAATGAAAATGATCGTTTTAACATCAGTACAATAGGTGAAAAAATTATATATATTTTTTTATAAGTGGCCATATCGACTAAAAGGTGGATTTCTTACAAAAGGATTTCAAACATATGTAACAGAGCCATTTTTGTAATAGTACCAAACACAATAATTCCCTTTCTTAAAAGGTAATAATGCTATTGCTCTAACAATATATTAACACCATTTTTGAAGAGTATCAAATAAAACAGTCTACCCCAAAGCCAAATCAAAGTCCTTCAAAAAGAATGCATCGTGCTTACCCCATACAAATGGGGAAAAAGCACGTTAAAAGAAGAAGAAGAAGAAGTGAAGGGTAATAATCACTTTAAAACGACTAATTCAAGGGTAAAGGTTACATATATGTATTAAGGTACCACTTACTGCACCATTTATCCTTGAGACAATGCCAAATATAATTATAATCCTTGCCCCTGATACACTGCCATAATATGATTATTACCTTCCACTAACTGGTCTTATCTGCAAAACTAAATGACCCTAATTATATAGAACTAACTTTATTATCGTTAAGACAAGGGAACTTCAATAATTGTTACCCTTACGAAGATGGCTCTATTAAATGCCTTTCAGATCATTCAACAATTAAATAAATTTCTTGACAGTAGGCCGCGTCATGAACACAAAACTTGAAACCTATTACTTCACAAACCATAAACAAAACAACGCAGACAATTCCCAACAGTTAGAACTGAAACTGGAGAGATCTTTCAACTTAACGATGAAAAGTTTAAATTACAAAACAGCCAAATTCTTCATTACGCTGCCTAACCTTTCGCTACCTAGAGATGTTTTCGAAATATCGACCACTATGACAGATCCTGCGCCCCTTTCCGTTTCAAAATGCAAAGCAGTCAATCGCACACAGCCGGCAATCTCGACCACCATCCATTCCAGGCTATTCACTTGCATGTTCAATTTCCAGACCGATCAATTGGCAATAAATTGGTGACCGTTCCAGCGATTCTCCCCAAACGGTCTTTCGTGACTAAATCACATCAACCATAACGCCTGGTCAGATTTACTAATGATGGCTTTGGCAAGATAAATATTTCGTCAGATGAACAAGAAAAATGCTGTTAATATTTCGAGACCGAGTTCTGGCATGAAATCCGTAAAACTGGCTGATGTAACATCACTGTTATTTAAAATGATGATGATGGCGATGATGAATAATGCTGAATGAATAAGCCATAGACGGCATACATGACTTTGATCTTTAAAAGAACTCTTTAGAAGTTTACTTCTAATGAGCCATTTCATAAAAGCAGGCGTAGTTCATGAATTTAATCACTGCTCGAACCGACGAAAAAGATATACCTTTTACCAGCAGCATTAAATATTTGTAAAGAACAGTAAGAAGAGGGACAAAAAAGTCACGCAAAGAACTGATCTGAAATCCAGTCTCTCAAACATTAATGGTAGACCTGATAAAACATCCACAGCGAGAGAGAGCTTTCGTCCGATCCATCTCCACCCGTCATTTTCCCAGGCACGCACCTAAGAATTATCCAGAAACGTCCCAGGGTTTTTTAGAATGCGACTTTCGAATTGTATTGACTCAAACTGAAATATTCTTTTCTGAAAAAACTTTAGGGCTTCATGCTGGTGACCAAGTGAAAAGCATGACCGTACTTGCACTCAGTGAGCATTATCTATCGAGGGCACACTATGATTTCACTTAATACGAAAAAACAATGATGCCGGTTTCAAAAGTATGACAGTTTAACCAGGAACACACACACACACACACACACACACACACATATATATATATATATATATATATATATATATATATATATATATATATATATATATATATATATATAGAGAGAGAGAGAGAGAGAGAGAGAGAGAGAGAGAGAGAGAGAGAGAGAGAGAGAGAGAGAACGTGCCGTCGTAAAATGTTCTTACAGATCAGACTTGTAAACATTTTACAAAAGCGTTCTGAAACAAAAGCAATACCATTACTTTTAATTAGAACAAAACCATTCAAACTACCACCGGAAGGGAACAAGAAAAAAAAAAAAGCCGGAAAAGCCGTAGAAAAAGGAGGCTATTCCATCATCATAAGGAACACCTCCTAAAGCCACAAATGAGCTCGACGGTAATGAGCCGTAGGAGCTGAATAGGACAAGGACTGTCGAGGGATCCCACAGGACTCTTCACTGCGCCCCTCGAGCAGCAACCGCCCCCACTTGAGGCTTTTACAAGTTATTTAACGACGCATAATGAAGGAGACAGACACGTGAGCCCCTACGGCCAAACTCTGGGGTTAAAGAAGGATGTAGAACTACATCTAGATCAGCTCAAGGAACCAATTCCTGTGAGAAAATGCGGTTCGTCTCTATATTCCAAACAGTAGGAAACACATACAAACAAACCATACAAACAAGCAATCAATTAACATTCCGCAAGAGTAATTCAACCTAGTTAATTGTTTTTCTTTGAACTTTATAATATTTATATATATATATATATATATATATATATATATATATATATATATATATATATATATATATATATATATATATATATATATATATATACATACATATATATATAATATCCTTTATATAAAATATAGTTTATTTCACAAGTAATACTTTTCAACATTACCTTGTAATGCGCTTTTACTTTGCCTAAAATACTTTAGGATTTGAAAAGTTAATATTTTTAACCAATGTAAATTCTTTATTTTAGTTATAATGCTGAAGATGTAAAACATCACGTATATTTATACATATTATACATACATATATATATATATATATATATAGAGAGAGAGAGAGAGAGAGAGAGAGAGAGAGAGAGAGAGAGAGAGAGAGAGAGAGAGAGAGAAAGATGAAATAAAAATTAACTACCCACACAATTCATCTACATATCAGTATTGATGGGAGGCGGAAAGCTTCTTTTTCACGGCCGCTGGATGTGATCTAAATCACATGCGAACAGCAATAAACAAAGGAGAAACCGAAGAGGAGTGAAGACAGAAAATCGCCGAGACTCAAGAATAAACTAATACGAAAGGGTGGGAAACGTAGCAGCGCACCATTTATCCACGTTTTCTTTGCTCTGGGGTCAGGTTTCCTTTGAAATCTTTAAAAAATAAAATTGTACAGCTTTAGCGTTAAAACTAAAAGACCAAAATTATATTGGGTAAAAATGTTTCCTTTGTAAACCTCAGGTATTTGGGGCAAACTAAAACCACATTGCAAAGAGGCTCCAGAAGTATTACCTATTATAATGAGCAATATTTTTGTATAAAGGGCAAGCTAGCTAAACAACAAACTTGGAAATATATGCCACATACGAAAAATGCACAGCAAATTGCGGTTGAAACAGCACACCGCAACCCTCCACGTCATTAGGTCAGCTTATTAACCGACGAAAAAAAAAATTCTTTATTTGCATAACATCCACGTCCACGTTCGAACTCTACTAGTCTGAAAACAAATAAAAGTAGTCTCCTTAAAAAAAAAAAAGTTAACATATTTGCAACGAAGCAATACTGTATATTGAGCACATTATTACTCTGAGCAATTTACGTTCTGTCATTTTGAATCTTTATAGCACATGGAAACAGCTTTAGTAACACTATTGTCTTCAAAACTGATCGACTTTCATTATTTATGTGTGTGTGTAAGAGAGAGAGAGAGAGAGAGAGAGAGAGAGAGAGAGAGAGAGAGAGAGAGAGAGAGAGAGAGAGAGAGAGAGAGTTTTCAGAATTTATCCACGAAAATACCTGCACTCTTGAATTACCACCACATATTTCTCAACTGGTGCCTTGCCCTTCGGCATTCTCAATCTTTTTGCAGCCCGAGGTATCACGGTCGACTTTAAATACATAACCTTCTAGAGAAGTTGCGGGCAAGCCTCTGGCCTATCTTGTTCCGCCAAGTTTTGTTCGGAAAAATAGTCTCAACATTGGCAAAAGTATTCTGATATAACGTGAAAGTTTGTTGAAATACTGACCTCAGGCCGACAACTCGAAGTATTAGTCCGATTTACCCTCAAGAGGCAAGAGAACATGCTGTTGGAACAAGAACAGCAGTTCCCAGCAGCATCCATTTTGTAGTCTTCTCTGACTTTTAAAATTTAGTGTCCAGCGAGACCACGGTCAGCTTACCAACAACGAAACCCAACAGCCAATCAAAATTCTGGACAGCTGTCAACAAGCTTTTGTCCACTAATCCAATTACTTCTAAGTCAACTTAATTAAAATGCAACAAGATACAACTAAAACTAAGTCCAAATATAAAGAAAGGCAAATTATTCCTGCAAATAATTTAATTTCTTCATCAAAAATTTTACCTTTAGAAATACGAAGAGATATAGGAAATTGGAGAGGTGTTGTTTTAAAACATGACACACCACATGTGCATAGGTATACCTCATTGGTCTGATTTTCTTAAATTTGTCTTAGGTCCCACCTTTTTAGATGTATGATGGACTCTATGAAAACATCTTTGCAAATCTTTGAATGTTTCGCTGATTAAAGCAGCGTCATCTTCATATTCTATCCAAGTCTTTGTCATTACTTCATTATCAGTGTTCGCTTCCATCTCCAAACGCTCGTTATTACAAAAAAATCACGAGAAGGGTAAACAGCAAGGGTGGCATAACAGTTCTCATTAGCATTCCACTTTACTGAAAATTAATTTTACGAAATTCCAATCACCATTAACTTTGATTTGCTTCGTTCGTCGATAGCTTCAGCTAATTGCTATCGTCGCAATGCAGCTGGAATAAAAAAGAACCCAACTAAAGAGTTGACAGAATAAGTGCAAGACACAAATGCTTCTTGAAGATGAGCATCGAGACGGTTTTGCAAATGATGTCGGAATACATCAGCAGTTTTAGAAACTACATCTGAGGAGGTGTAGACAACCAATGAGGTGGATTAACATCATGGGAAGATGCAATGCATTACTACCCTAATGCTATTCCCTTCGCATTTGAATATACTTTTCCCTATTTATTAATTTATTTTTCTTTTTAATAAGTGAGATCTCTTCTTTCTGTATTTCCCTTTACCTTCTCTTACTTTCTAATGAGCAAAAATCTTTGGAACCTTGAATTTCAAGTCAATGGCCCCTGTGGGCTTGTTCCACGTGAATAGGGTTCATCTTCTGAATAATAATAATCATGAAAAATGTATAACAACCTGCTGATAGGAAATGCTAGGATATGTTGTGGTGACAAACCAGAAACCTTGTTTATCAGATGAGGTCTGGGAGATAATCTAGGATTAAAAAACCAAAAGATAATCGAAGAAAAATGTTAGGGGAAAGATAAAGGACGCAAAGTAAAACGAGCTATGTACTCAAGTCTAAATAGTGGCGTTAAACAAAGCGCAAAAGGAAATTGAGAGAAAACCTGGAAAAACAGGTGTTAGGAGTCAATTATAACAACAGGAAAAGAAGACAGACAACGCTCCGCCGAAAATTTTTGAGAGGTCTTGAGTAAGGAACATGAGTAGGATATTTTGGCTGATATACCAGAGGCTGAAGAAGATCAGGATGCAATAATGAATGAATTCACAGTTCTTTTTTTAAGGTAGAATCAATAACAATAGGAATAATAAAAAAAAAACAAAGTGGTGGGTAAAAACTGGACTATGTTAAATCACTAGAGAGATGATATTTGCTCAGAAGTGAAATGACACCTCGTACACTAGGCAGAGCTGTTTTTCAGAATACGGAATGATAAAACAAGGCCCAATGATAGGGAACTGGAAGTCACAGCCAAGATATCAGAGGTGACCTAAATGAATATGGTAAGGCTTACCTTGGTTATAATAATAATAATAATAATAATAATAATAATAATAATAATAATAATAATAATAATAATATTCTGTATGCTTATTTTTACTACGCTTGAGAAGAAAACTGATAAATGGATGAGATATTAAAAACCTTGTTTTAGAAAAGGCAGGAGTTGCACGGATCAAATATTTGTATTAAACCATGTTGTGCAGCAGTGCATGGATTTTAAAAATCCCCTTCTGAAGGCTACTGTTGATTACGAGATGGAACCTCACAGCATCCTCACACCAATATTTTGGAATTTCTTCTGTCACTACGGTATAATGTTTAAATATGTAAAGTTTACTGAAATTATATAATATACATAGTACATATGTATATACATATACATATATATATATATATACATATATATATATATATATATATATATATATATATATATATATATATATATATATATATATATATATATATGTGTGTGTGTGTGTGTGGTTGGATAGACTGCGTAAGCAAGGTACTGAAGTGAAAGGCTCTTAATATCTAGGAAGCGTGAGATTGCAGGATAGATAGGACTATATGGCACAGTCTGTAAAGATTCATCTGTTAGTGTGAATGTGGCAGTGACCACCAGGTTGTTTTTCCACTGAACCCACACCCCATTAGAGGAAACCGCATTATGTTTAAAAATAAATATAAACATATGGCTGAGTCTAGAGCTCCACACCGACTTCCTAATCCCTTTAACACCTTCCCCACACTCACGGGGCGGCATTTGTGCAAGGGCCTGGGCTGGCATGGGGCCCCACTCAATCTGAATAAACCAACACCGCCGTTCTTGGTCTTCCTATATTGATCATACAGTCTGCGACTCAGCAAGTATAGAGAAATTACGAGTAAAAAGAAATCTAAGTGTGCCCTTTATGTTCCTTGGACAGACTCTACTTAATACCAACACACGAGAAACATTTTACTAGATACCAAAGAAGACTTTCGGCAAGATAAATACAGCCGAAACTACCTTCAATTCCAATAATAACAAGAATGGCTCCTACCAGAATAATAATATTAACAACAGTCAAACACTAACACACAGAAACACAAGATGTTTAGAGTCATTTACAGGAGAAAATTATGAATGTAAACAAAGGTTTTATAACAAAGCTTGCAAATTATGCAGCTGACTCACTGAGGGTTTTGGAAAATGGAGTTTTCTCTCCTTTTCCTGTGAATTCATTCCATATATCGTCTGCATGGATTAAAAAAAACTACCTCATAATAAGCATCACTGCGGTTTTTAGAGAGAGAGAGAGAGAGAGAGAGAGAGAGAGAGAGAGAGAGAGAGAGAGAGAGAGAGAGAGAGAGAGAGGCAGTCACTCTTTGATACGCCCTATGGTATACGGAAACCTAATACTGAACATTGGTCACACTGCAATGCACTTCACTTCCACCCTAATCGAATAAAATATCAAGGTATGAAAATTGTACACCATAAATACTATCCTCGCTAATCAAAAGGGTCAAAGGTAAGTTGTCTCCCCTCTACCAGAAGAAGTCCCTAATTAAAACCATTTCAATAATGAACCCATGAGAGTAGAAACGATAAAACACAGATTCCCTTTCAGAATGTGAAATCAGTCCATAATCAATTTACGACAATGGGCTTCCATTGCGCATGTTTTATACATTTTTTTTTTTTACAAAAATTCAATTGCATCAAGGTTACAAAATTACTTTATAAAAAAAAAAAGAGTTCAACATAAGGTCTATAAAGGAGTCCTTTTCTATAATATGCATGCCTTTTTGTTTTCGTAATTACAACTTTTATGTACTGTAATTATATATTACAGGCTAGGTAGGCATACGCACGAACAGAAACTGCAGGCAAAGCACTCATCAAAATTTTAAAGTTTCCAGGTGGTATGGTTCTCAATTCAAAGCCTTAATTCTGTGGCTTTAGTATGCATGATCTGTTGACGCAGTGGAGTCGATGTGCTATGTCCGGGCGCCCTCCCTTTCTGTCTCACGAGAGAGAGAAGAGAGAGAGAGAGAGAGAGAGAGAGAGAGAGAGAGAGAGAGAGAGAGAGAAGGTTAAACTCTAGAGAAAGGAAGTGTAAATACAGCGATAACATGGAGAAGAATGACAGAGAAAGGTTATATACAAGAGAGAGAGAGATAGAGAAGGTTAAACTCTAGAGAACGGATGTATAAATACAGAGATAACAGAGAAGAACGATAGAAAAATTATATATATATATATATATATATATATATATATATATATATATATATATGATAAATATTATATAAGACCATAATATACATTATATATATATACAAACTTTAGGTTTATACCTCGAAAGCTTGTATAATAAAGAATGCTCTTCCTGGTCTTGGCAATATTATTTATCATTAAGCTAAGATTTCAAGTAGCCTGCCCAATTACCGAGACTATATATAATAAAGAATATATATATATATATATATTGGCATATATATATATATATATATATATATATATAAGATATATATATATATATATATATATATATATATATATATATATATATATATATATATATATATATATATATATATATATATATATATATATATATATATATATATATATATATATATATATATATATATATATAGAGAGAGAGAGAGAGAGAGAGAGAGAGAGAGAGAGAGAGAGAGAGAGAGAGACTCCCATCCATATTCTAATAACCTTGGCTAAATCTGCTATGTACCAGGAGAAACTACTCATCCTCAGAGGATGCAGAGAGGAGACAGGGGCGCGAGGCTATCACCCAACACGTTGGCCACATACATTGCATACAAATGGAAAGGTACCAACAACCTCAATCACCTCTTCCAGTATCAAAGGACTGACAGGAGATAATAAAAGTCGGTAGTGTCCTACACACACGTTAAAAATGACTTGCTAAACATTATACCTCAACACAAATAACGTTCGAATTAAAGAATGACGTAAACATTTCACCGAAAACTTCACTCTCAAATTCGTGGCATGTGTGTTCACACAAACACAAACATTCATATATCTAATATTAATAAACTTACACACACACCTGTAGCAGCTGACATCATTTTCGTAAGCACGACAAACTGGTCACAGCAGGCGATCACATGATTTCTGCAGAAATTCACCAGCCATACACCGAGATATTTCAACGCATCTCCAACCAGATGCCCATTGTTTACAATCACTACTAGCCCTAGTATCTCTGGACTAATACTGACGATTGATTTACTAGTAAAAAGGCACTTCACATACCCCAGTTATTTCGGATTCAGCTTCATGATAGCCGACTTCAGTCGATACGGGAAAGCTAGTCATTACCCAAACACAATAAAACGAGTAAAAAGTGCGACGAAGTTTCTTCGGCGCAATCGAGTTTTCTGTACAGCCGCTACAGCGTATAATCAAGGCCACCGAAAATATATCTACCTTTCGGTGGTCTTGGTATAATGCTGTATGAGCCGCGGCCCATGAAACTTTAACCACGGCCCGGTGGTGGCATATCCTATATCGCTGCCAGAGGTACGATTATGGCTAACTTTAACCTTAAATAAAATAAAAACTATTGAGGCTAGAGGGCTGCAATTTGCTATGTCTGATGATTGGAGGGTGGATGATCAAACAACCAATTTGCAGCCCTCTAGCCTCGGTAGTTTTTAAGATCTGAAGGCAAACAGAAAAAAGTATGGACGGACAGACCAAGCCGGCACAATACTTTCCTTTTACAGAAAACTAAAATTAATCGATTTTAAATTCCAAGTGGAAAGACATTTCCATTACGAGCCACGCCTAACTTTATGGGATATTAATGAATCACACTTCCTAATATAACTGTTGAAACTTTATCATTACTAACCGTCAAAGCAGTTAGGTCATAATTATTTCCTCAATTCAGAAGTACGCTGCTGCACAAATCGACTAAACCGAACTAAACAGAAAATTACACACAGGAGATAATTAGGAATTCAGCGGCAGGAAACACCTGTAGTTCATCTACTGTTACATGAGGTATATTTAGTGACTCATGCCAGAGATTCGCGCCGGTCAATGTTCCTTGTAGAACACACATTTTACTCTATTCTTATACAGTGAGGAAAAATAAAACAGAAGCATACACACACGCACACACAACAATACATATATATATATATATATATATATATATATATATATATATATATATATATATATATATATATATATATATATATATATATACACACATATACATATAATATAAACATGCGCATGCGCATGTTTTCCTGATACAATAAAAATCGATATGTGGAATTTTTACATCCTCTTTTATTAACATAATTTATGAGTTTAGTTTTTCTTTTGTCTTTCACCCATGTTTTATATATATCTATATATACATAAATATTTTTATAAAATATACACACACACACACACACATATATATATATATATATATATATATATATATATATATATATATATATATATATATATATATATATATATATATATATTATATATATATGTGTGTGTGTGAGTGTGTGTATGCAATTCCTTTAAAACTTCAAGTGTAGGTTACAAACTGATAACACGTGACGCATTAAAATGTTTAATGTATTACCGGAATCTCTAGTTTTCTACTAATGCACCCAATACTACCGCTATTATTATTTAAAAAAAAAAAACATTAATAAGCAACATTCTGAGAGTTTCGAACTCCGACCACTTTCTAAGAGCATCTTGACGGAAGAGATGCTGAAGACGACACCATTATCCTTCTTGCAAAGGTAAGAGAACTCGGGGAGAATTTTCCCCAACAAGATGTTTGCTAATTTTTTTTTTTTTTTCTGGAAAATGTGCACGGTCTTTCGTGCACCCATCTTGTCTCGAGATGACAAGGATACATCACAGACAACTGAAACCAAGATAAGTGCTCACTTACTTACAGACGAACAGAGGAACAAGTATACATGACTGTCTTCTTTTGTACGAGGATTGAAATTCTATCAACTGTTTATGACGAGTTGCAAAAACAGCTTAAGGGTGACAGATGCACGAGGACTTTGTTGATGAGAATTAATTAAAGAAATAAAACGAGCGATACGGTCCAACATACACTGAAATTTCAACTTAGAAAAAGCCTATGCAAATAATAAGTAAAGAACTTATCCATGCAGCGCCTTTTTTCGAAGCAGCATTTTCCTCACCTGATGGAGTATTCGTGATTAGTGTGAGAGTCAACAGAGTACCAACTTTAAATACAGAAATGATTTCCACTGTTACAAGAACAACTTGATCTAATGAAATGAGCTCAGCGAATAACACGCCATGCTGGATGTCCTATGCCATCATAATCTCAAAAATTTAAATGACAAAAGCTGGAAGCCTATTTGAAGCCAAAGCGACATCTTTTGTCCGTTTAAAATGTAAGTATACAAGTATCCGTGATCAGTAAAACTACTCATCTATTCTTCATAAATACAGCTTGTCGGTGTTAACAAAACAAAATAAAAATAAAAGTCAAAGCATTTGTTGCCAAGAGCATTTACGTATGTATATTCTACCAACTAAAACCAGATCATTTTTAACATTGCTTCTCAAAATTACTGTGGTCCCGGAAATACTGTAGTTTTCGTCCAAGCCGTTTCAAGATAGTTAAACTGACAATGGCGAAAGAGCAATACAGAAATCAGGGATATACATAATAATATATATATACATATATATATATATATATATATATATATATATATATATATATATATATATATATATATATATATATATGTGTGTGTGTGTGTGTGTGTGTGTGTGTATATATCAAATCAAACATGGTTTAAGCGTGCAAGGGAAGTTCTCCATGAAACAAATGTCCCTGAAAATTACCACAAGAATTTATAGAAAACAGCAGTACCAAATAATGAATTTACTAAAGAAAATTATAAAAACAAGGGCTGTGGCCTCCCTTGCATCAGTAACTAAAGTTCTATATGCTTTCTCACAAATCGGCAGAAAGAATGTACTGCTTGACTGAGTGAACTCAAATTAGAAGGCTTTGCACGGTTACGGTCCAGATTCGCGCTCATCACATAACGCCTAGTCCTAGCAAAACACTAAATGCTCTTTCCTGCACAGAAGTTGGTTTAATCTATTTCGAAAAAAAGTCCCATCATGGATAACGGGAAAAAAGCACCATAAAAGTCAGACCATAAGCTAAAACCTAGAAAAAACTTTTCCGGCACGTGCGAGCGTACTATTGATTAGATATGACGTACGTGTTGCGTAGTGTACCCTTACCTAACATGCAACAATGCAACTAACTTGCAGTCTGCATTTTGCGAAGTTAACGCGGAATGACTCACCCTCTGAAAGCAGGAACACATGAATTATTCAAGCAGGGGCGCCGATAAGACTGCTGGGCCAAGTTTCGGACTATTTCCTTTTCAATCTACATATGTATGGAAGCATGTGTTAATTATGCAGCCCTGGTGTTGCAAGATTAACGAAGAAAACAACAGCGAACAGCGAAATCTTTTATATGTGTATGTGAGAGAGAGAGAGAGAGAGAGAGAGAGAGAGAGAGAGAGAGAGAGAGAGAGAGAGAGAGAGAGAGAGAGGTTCATTTTAACATTCACACTGATACCACAACCTAACCAACTTTGAAATCCCCCAAATCCTCAAAATCAATCTCCGCGGTTCGTTGCCGGGAACAGAGATTCTCCAATGATTTGATTTCACCAGTATTTCCGCCAAAAGCCAAAGGCAATAACCAGATAGAACGGATCGATTTTTACGGATCACGGATGACCACAAATCTCCAGGTGACCCAAACCAGGTCGATGGGAGAGAAGGAGCAGCTGGTCCGCAAGCACAGCTCTTTCCCAATGGCTGCACAGGAAATCAATTTCGACCAGACGTGACTGAATCATAAAGCACTCCCACCAAAATCGATGGCCAAAGGTTGCTGTAACATAGTAGAATGTGACAGCAGCTGCTAGCAAGTACTGATACGGAAGTGGAAAATTCATATTCATAAATTATTTAAAATTGTCGAACGATCGACTCTGCAGCTTTCCATGAATATAAATAAAATTTTACAAATTTCCGAAACACTTATTGCAATAATACAGAATTTAACCGATTTCCTTGACCAATAAAAAAAGATAAGGACTCGAATGGAAACAACTCTTAATTGCTTGCTTTCTATAAAACATAAAAGCAACTTTTAAAAAGACCCCAACACTACGTAACCAACATAACTTTAATCCTAACAAACAAAGGCAAAGGTCACTCTAATAAACATATTTTTTTCCTGGACCACTCACAAACGCAATGGAAAAGTTAATCATTATCTTCTCTATCTCTCTAGCTTTACTCGACAAACTTGGTAATTAACGTCATTCCCAGTCTGTCTTTTCCTCTACCACATCAGAGCACAGCCAGTGCACACGGCATCAACATTAGCAGAGCGATAGTGAAGTATGGCCCATTACTAAGGGAACGTTACTGCACCCAAGGGAAAAGATACTATTGTTAATAAGAAGCGGAACCTCAAAAAAATATTAGCAAAATAATTCAAAGATTAAGAGAAAGTAAACTTTGTTACCACCATCTGCGTCACGAACTCCACAGTAAGAACTTATGTTCTTTCAGTCAGCATGAGCATACTAATAAATACTTCTCACAGCAGCATGGTATATGAGGTAACAGTTAACACGGGGGGAACAAAAAAAAAAAAAAAAAAAACCAGGGGATCGATCAGTAAAAACTCGAATAAGGAAAAGTGGTATTTATTTTTCTAGGAGTACTTAACTGCCAAAACAAATACGTAACTTTTCACAGTAAAATATTGGGGGCTTTAGAAAAAATTTCTTGTATTAGCACTGTGATGAACTGCACTAACAGTATAAACACAGCGTTGGAGCGAAATTATTCCAATCAAATAAAGTTCCACATTATAGTAATCTAAACTGACTAGTTTAATAAGTGATTTGGCATTAAACAATACAGACCTTGCGACGTTAATAGTCCACTGACTACTGAAGTATTTAAGGAGAGATTAATTTTCACCTATGAACGTATATTTCTTACAAGACGATAAATACTGGCTTATAAAGTTAAGGATGGCATTGAAGATTATATGCCACCTATGCAAGGTATTTCATGACGGTCATCAAATCACCTATTGTTCTGGTCAGATGTTTCTTAACTTCGTTCACTGGAGAACCGAAAAACAGTGAATGTACAAAGCACAGATAAATGAGGTCTTTTTCCGTTATATTATGTAGATGAATCTCTTGAACAAATACCCAGGTATATATATATATATATGTGTGTGTGTGTGTGTGTGTGTGTGTGTGTCTGTGTATGTGCGTGTGTGTGCGCACGCGCATGTGTGTATTTGTAATATACACAATGATCTAACTTTTCAATTTCTTCGCACTTTTTGGGTACACTTGTCACTACAAAGCCTTCTTCGTGATCAAGTGATTAACGATAAAAAGTTAAGTATATCTTAGTTTAACCAGACCACTGAGCTGATTAACAGCTCTCCTAGAGAGGGCTGGCCCGAAGGATTAGATTTATTTTACGTGGCTAAGAACCAACTGGCTACCTGGCAACGGGACCTACAGCTTATTGTGGGATCCGAACCACATTATGACGAGAAATGAATTTCTATCACCAGACATAAATTCCTCTAATTCTTCATTAGCCGGTGGGAGAGTCGAACGCTGGGCCAACAGCGTACCAGGCGACAGCTCTATCCACCTCTCCAACGAACTCGTGATTAACCTCATTCTGACATACAGGGATGTAGGTTTGAATGCTACCATGGCGTTAGAGAGTCTCTCTGTTTATTTTTTTTTATATTAGGCTTTGTACTGTCAAGCGTATCCATAAAATGTGAAGAAATAGAGGTCACTGTGGCTATTAGAGATAGATATAAATATCTGACAAAAAAATGACTGATGGGTTCTACTATATATATATATATATATATATATATATATATATATATATATATATATATATATATATATATATATATATATATATATATATATATATTTATATATATATATATATATATAAATATATAAATATATTTATATATATATATATATATATATATATTTATATACATACACGAATGTGTATAACGTACATATCGAAACAACAATTTTAAGCAACCAATATCAAAAATTATGACAGCGTGGGTTATGAACTGTTAATTCAGTATGTTTGCTTTCATACTTGAGATAAAGCAGAATTTAGACGTAGTTAAAAAATTTTTTTTAATACCTTCTTTAGTCCAAGTGTGAACAGCATTTGTTTTTTCTTAATTTCCTGTATAATCCAGACGTATTCTGCAAATGTCTTGTTAGTAATGGGGAAAATCAACACTAGATGTTCCTTGCAGTGGGCATTATTTTGTTTGCCACTCAGGTAAACATATAAATAAAGAGTACCGAGTATTTATAGAAGTGATACTTTGAACGCCGAACATAAAATTACGGGGAAAGTCGTCACAAAGCGGGTGGAGATTTAATTAAAGGGATGAAAGCAGGTATGGAATGAAATCAAAGGGATCAGTATCACTTGCAAATTACCTTGCACAAGAGAGAGAGAGAGAGAGAGAGAGAGAGAGAGAGAGAGAGAGAGAGAGAGAGAGAGAGAGAGAGAGAGAGAGAGTTAATTGAAAATGATACACGAATGTATAATGAACACATTTATGTCTGTGTGTTAGTGATAAAGTGTGAAATCCAGCAATTTGTTCAATATTAAGGAATTCCACAAAATGTCAAAATCTAACATTAAAGTATCTGGCATGAAACAACACATTTATTAAGTATTCTGCAAAATAAAAATTCCCCTCACAGAAACTCGTGAAACGCATTGCTGTGGCAAAAAATGCGGCTGCCTTACCACTATTCTTGTAAAGAACTAACTTACCCAATTTTAGATTTCACACTGACAATGTCCAAATTGTTAACAGCAGACAGATTTCAAATCTAAACTATTTATCTTGCTCTTTCCCTGGGTAAATGCGCCGCAGAATATCTATAAAATATATAAAGAATACATACAGCTAGAAAATTTAGTGGTTTTGCATAAAATCACTGGCATTTTAAATAAATTATAAATTTTTTTTAAAAAATCAGACAGATTTCAAATTAAAACTATTTATCATGATCTTTGCCAAGGTAAAAGCAGGCCAGAATGTCTATAAAATATAAAATAATAAAACATACAGCCAGAAAAATATAGTGGTTTTGCATAAAATGGCCGGCATTTTACATAATTCCTATATTTCATTTATATACTGACAAGTAACCAGGACGCTCTTAAATCACGAAATAAGAGAAAAATGTCTGTCACAGGCTGAGCAGAGCAGCATGGTGTCCCCTAGAAAGAACTTGACTAGGTTCTATGAAGTTGCGAATCAATACCGGATCTGCCGGGCGTCCCAAGCAGGTAAGACGGGTTGTAGGAGATTGTGATCCCGATTATTCTCCTGAATAGTAAATCACAGGAGCCATCGTTTCTTCTCATAATTCTTTTCTACCTAGCAACAAAAAGGGAATGCTTAGGGAAATGGCTAGTTGCGTTCAGACCTTTGAAACAAAATGAAATTCCACACAAAGAATATTTGCCTTTTTAAGTATATACAGAGGAATCTGCAATTGTCACCCGCCTAGAACCAAACGCTCTCAAATTAGTTCATAATAAAAATCTTGTTGGTTCGAAAATAACCTGAAGAAAGGTAATTACACGCGTTTACTGTTGTTTTCTAAGCTAAAACATATACATCTAATCTTTAAAAATGAATGAAAGACAAATCCAACATCAATAGAAACGTTTTCATCCGCCTTCATGTCATCATAAATAAAGTGCATTTTCATTAATACCTCTTCTGTCACCCCAATTCCAGGAATATCCAAAATTTATAGGTGGAGAGTCACTTCTGACTCCCTGGTCCAATTTATAATTGATTCTGCGTGCTCTGTGACAAATATTGTATACCATAAAGCATACACAAACATAATCAGTTTCACTGATAAAGCTGTAATACTGAGCTGAAAATCTAGGCCCTAAACCTACAGAATCTATTGTCCGGAAAATTCTTATTATCACAGGTATGAAAACAATATGGCACTCTTTACTTTGATAAAATTACAATTTGTTCTTGTCCGAAAAAACCACCATACTAGAACACAGACTCGCTTCATTTCATTTCATTTCTTAAAAGGAAAGGATAAAAGGTTAAAAAATGAAATATATAATACCTAAAGATCATTAAAAAAGCTGGAAATTAAAATTTTTTGCAGTTTTTGATAAGTTAGTTTAGCAATAACTGGCGTGTAAGAAGCTGTTTACAGCATCTGCACCCCAGAACTTTTATTCCTCACAGTCTACTGACAAAACAGGAAATTTTCAATATGAAAAAGAATAAAATACATTTCTCATTTTGGAATAAAACGAAACACGGTGTCGCACCTAGAACCTCTCGGTTTTTCCATACCAATGCCGTACGCAGGAGACAAATTATCCAGCAAACAAGAGAGAGAGAGAGAGAGAGAGAGAGAGAGAGAGAGAGAGAGAGAGAGAGAGAGAGAGAGAGAGAGAGAGAGAGAGTCGTACCACACAAGGCAGTAATGGGAAAACATTTCCTTGCAAGAAAAGTAAGACCTTTGAAAAACTTTGGCGACAACTTCCTCAGCCCCTCGGCCACACGTGAAGAGAACTTTCTTTTTTCTTTTGTGCCCAGCACATTTTCATCCTGCCCCGAAATAATAAGAGCAACCTCCCTTTAAAACTTCCAAATAATATTACCAGCTTTCACGTTATAGGATCCTCAAAGGTTCCTTCTCGTTTTCCCCACCAAATTTCACCTCGTTTCTTCTCTTTAGGGACTTTATACCTTCAATTCCCGAGGGAATTGCCTTCCCTTTCGCGCACTTGCAGTGGCATCTTGCAGCATATTCCAAGGGAACCATCTCTTTGGAATCTCTGAACCCAACTCCTTTGTTCCAGCTCTCGCTGCCTCATCCATTTTTCCCGAGCCTCTACCCGTGTATTTCCCGAGCTTCTAAATTATTTTGCAAATACCATCACAGTCGCACATTCACTCTCATTTTTCACAAGCCTTCTTATTTTGTCTCCTCTTACATTTTCGGACTTCTCGTTTCGTTCCTTCTCTTCCTCTTTCATAATTCGTTCCCTGTTCCTTCATTCTTTGAACACTTGGACTACTGACAGGGTTATCTGTTCCATCATTGCTCGAGTTGTTTCCTACCGCCTGCAGCTGCAACTCAGCAACTTGATTTTCCAATATCCTATCAATATGTTATTCGTTCAAAGGTGACCTCTCTCTCTCTCTCTCTCTCTCTCTCTCTCTCTCTCTCTCTCTCTCTCTCTCTCTCTCTCTCTCTCTCTTCGTTTTCGGTTTAAATCAATATTGAATGGTGGGTCTACTATTAAAGTATACGTACGGATGCAGAAGCTCCTCATACAATTTGCAAACAAAAGAAGAAGAAGAAGAAGAAGAAGGAAGAACTTCAACTCTGGCAAAAACTTGTTTACAATACACAGTGATTACTTTTGAGTACTAACCACATTAAGTAATGACACATTAAATAATAACCATAAACATTTACGCGCAAGCCTGAAACACTGGCTGTGCATTTCAAATTTCAACCTTTAGAGGCACCTGCTACTACTGACTGCCGATGTTAAAACAAGTTTTAACAATGTATGCATAATCCATAAAATTCTACATACATTCTCAGCACTTTAAATTAGAGTCCTCTACTCAAAACTCATTCTTCAACACAGGGATAGCCTACCTTGGTAAAACTAATTCTTGCCATGGAATAAACCGGTTCCCGAATTTAAAGCATTTCAAACACAGTCCGTCTATGCACAAAATACTGATAAAATAAACAAAAAGTTCAAGATTTTTACAAAATCCTATTGAAGGGAAGTCTCGATATACTGAGAGATAAAAATAAACAAACTGGTGAAAAGTCTGCAATGACGTAGGTTTGGCTTTTTGTGAGATGTCCAAAGACACGAGGGGAAAAAAAAAGCACCTATTCAGCTGAATCCAGACTTTCATAAGGGGTCTCAGGACCCTTACTCCTAAAGGAAACAAAAGAGCGACTGTACAAAATTTCGAAGAGTGTTCGGTCACTGAAATATGAGAGAGAGAGAGAGAGAGAGAGAGAGAGAGAGAGAGAGAGAGAGAGAGAGAGAGAGAGAGAGAGAGAGAGAGAGACCTCTCCCAGTATCTCAGGATTTGTATGAAACGCTACTCTTCGGATTTTTCATAACCTCTTTGACTCGGTAGACTAGTTAATAACTGTACGGACTTTTCAAACCTTCTTTGGCTCGACAGGATCTCGCGTTCAATTTCGTTCGCTACCATCATAAATCGGTTACAATTTCTGTCAAAACCAAAAAGTATATAATAAAAAAAAATTTTTTAACATGCTTTTATTAAAATGTAATAAAAAGTAAAAATTAATTTTTTTGAGACACGCCAAGATTTTCTTACAATTTAATCATGTCTATAAAAATAGAAGCGTGGCCGCCACACATGGAAGGAAATGCTACAAGAAAAGAAATATATATTTTTATTATTTCTTGTAGCATTTCCTTCCATGTTTGGCGTGATTAATTGTAAGAAAATCCTGGTCTCAAAAAATTATTTGTTTACTTTCTAGTGCATTTTAACATTTTAGTAGTGTGTTTAAAAATTATTTTTTATATTATACTTTTTAGTTTTGATAGAAATTTTAACTGATTTATGATTGTAGCTAACGAAATTAAACGTGAGATCCTGTCGAGCCAAAGAAGGCTTGAAACATCCGTAGTGTTATTAACTTGTTCTACCGAGTCAAAGAAGGTATGAAAAATCCGAAGAGCCTCATACAAATTAGATACCGGGAGAAGTCACTGTAGGGACACTAGAAGTCACTGCTGACCTACTGTTCATGTAAAGTTGTACTGTCACCAAGATTGAGTAAATATGCAAAATTTCAAGTCCATCGGACGAGGGGAACAGGTCGAAAATTGAGTTACAAGTTTTGAGCCAAACAGACATACAGACAGACGCATAGGTCAAGTTAAATAAATGCATGTAAAAAATAATGGCAAGGTCGCCAACAACTTCCATGTATTCTGTTTCCAAACGACCAATTCCACTAGATCATAAAGGACCGCAAATGACAATATGCACATGGGAAAAAGAGAAGAATGGAATAGAATGCAGAATTAGGCCAAAGGCCAAGAGCTGGGACCTATGAAGTCATTCAGTGCTGAAACGGAAATTGACAGTAAAAGTCTGAAAGGTGTAACAGGAGGAAAACCTCACAGTCGCACTATGAATCTATTGTTAGGAGTCGGTGGGAAGATGGAAGAAAGAGAATATGAACGGAGGTATATACAGTAAAAGGAATGAATGGGGTTGTAGCTAGGGGTCGAAGGGACGCTGCAAAGCACCTTACGTAATGCCTAAATGGCACTGCATGAGGAGTACTGACGGAACTCCCACCCTTACGAGAAATAAATAAAAGAAAAAAAGTAGGAAAAATTATTTAAAGCGGAATTTAAACCCGTTATAATGCAAAAACCAACTGTTTTATTTCTAAAGCAATAACCGGAAGGAATGTTTCCAAAGGCTTATCCTCAAGGAAAATTGGATACCTAGTGGTTCATTATTTTAATCATCTACAGATGGACTATTATACCATCCAGAAGAACATGGTCGGCTACATGTACAAATTCTTGGCGTGAACTTACCATATTTCATAGTTTTGTTTCACTGGATTGCTCAAGGAACAAAAATATACCTCATAAAAATGACTCCTTGACGTATCTGCTGGCATGGATCAAGTAATTTTGTTTGTGTTGAGGAGTGACCCTAAGGGTAATATATTGTACAATCAGCAGCCTTTAGAGAAGCCTGCGCTCTCATGCATCTTCTGGCCCAGTGTAGAGGCCGTCTTCTGTTATGAAAAACAGTTTTTGAAGGAAGCTTCAAAAGGTCGAATAATGCTGGTGCTCCCTTTCAACTTCCTACTTGGCTAAAAAGCAGCGTGCACACACACGCATATTTGCGCACACGCAGATATATATATATATACATATATATATATATATATATATATATATATATATATATATATATATATATATATATATATATATATATATATATATATATATATATATATATATATTTAGATATATATGTGTGTGTGTACATGTGCATACATATACCCCATGAACCTTCCTCCAAAGATATCTTCAGATCATTATATATTCTCAGAAACAGCTACATAACTGCGATCATTACAACTAATTTTTCATATTTAAGTAGCAAATGACATTGGCAATTATGAAGCTACCTGATTCTGCAGGCTTAATTACCTTCGCCAATTACATGTAAACTAGCCAGTGTTGCCAGAGAAATAGGTGTCCATCAACTACCACAGACACAAAAGTTAACAGGGATACGTATCCCAATATGTTGTGTCGATCGGTACGCAAAATAATCGCCCCAGGATTTGAAAAAATTATGCTAATCACACACACATAAAAACCCACTCTAAATCATTACACAAGTCTTGCAGATTACACGAATGAATGAAAAAAAAAAATCTGTAGGTTTCGCGACATCACTTCTCCCTCCCATTTCGAGTGGAATGAATGAAAACAATGAAGCCCCAAGTCATGAAAGAGTGGTGATAAGACGACGAAACCGCACTGCATCTTCGTCTTGTAAAAGCGTTTCAAAGAGCAGTTTACACCACAAAAGAGCAAACCAAGTTCTTTGGCACGATGACGCATGGAGCATTGGCCTTCCTTAACAGAGGTCATTTTGCTACCCCCAAACCTTTGCGGGTGTCTCTAATCACTGCACGGTTCCTAACTTGAGAAAAAGGGTCCTCAGTCATAAGATCATGAAGAGCTAATTCTCTCAAAGTTTTTAAGAGATGGCATATTATCATGAGTCATTTAAATGTACAGTAGTTCTGTAAATATTACTTGCTAAAACAGCAGATGATTGTGAGGAGTGAGAATACAAGTTTTTTCCTCCCTGTAGTCACTCTTCTTATTATTATTATTATTATTATTATTATTATTATTATTATTATTATTAAGCCCTACTCAAAACTTTGATCTCGACTAGATCTGACAAATTTGAAGACAGCTTTGAAATTAGAAACGTAATAGCACCTTGATGTAGGAACAGAAGTTCCAAAACAGAGCGTATGCCATTGGACCCATCCTCTACCAAAGAGAGAGAGAGAGAGAGAGAGAGAGAGAGAGAGAGAGAGAGAGAGAGAGAGAGAGAGAGAGAATCCCCGTTCCAGCATATTTTTTCTAGTGCGCCTAGGTAAGGAAGACTTCCATCTGTCCAATTATTAAATTTTTGTAACAATTCAGAAAGCAGTAATCCATTCCATATAGCAACACAATTTCGACTGCACAGCTTCCAAACTCCCATATAATAAGAGAACGAAAGTTCCAAAGCGTCACCTACGAATACATCAATTAAACAGCACCCTTCCTAAAAAAAGATCAAATAGTACAACCTGGTCCAACGTAGAATAAAATAAATGGATTGTTTTCCCATTTTCTTTTCCTCTTTTCCAATAGTGTTTAGCGGATTTTTCTAACTTTTAAATATAAATGCATTAAACCACTGAAGATCGAGGGGTATTTTTCAAAGACTTAGTATATGATACCAGGAAAAAATATGAATTTTGGAGTTAGTAGTAGTTTCAGAAATTCAAAACAGTATATTTAGTTGCTATTAACACCATTATTAATAACAGCACTCTCATACAAATCAAGTCTAAACCATCATGTTCTCTAATCGAAAACTTACTTTGTTCAAAAGACAGATCTACTATCACCTGAAGAATGCAATCAAATAACACTCTTACATAAAGGTTCTTTTCCTTTCCATACGCAGAACATAACGCAGTGCAATTCTATTTTTCATAAATAAATCTGTTTAATGTCCAACAATCTATTACGATTTCTTACAATAATGATTCTACTGATCTTTCCCGAAAAACTACTTAAAAGGACAAATATGTTGTCTTATCTGTGGATCTGGAATAAAAGACAACAAGGAACGGATAAGGGCGTCGATGATGATGATGATGATGATGATGATGATACCTCTCTCCTCACTACTCGACTCGACTAGTATTGATTTCCTTCCTTCCTTCCATGACTCAATCACCGTGAGTGTGAGTGTGTGTGCTTTGACTCATCCTAAATGACACACAAACACACACAGAACGCCCCATACACACACTGACTCAACTGGTGGAATTAGGACAATTTATCTTTCGGGATGAACTCAAACGGCTATTTGCCTTACTAATGAACTCGAAATGCATATTACGCCCAAAGAGAGAGAGAGAGAGAGAGAGAGAGAGAGAGAGAGAGAGAGAGAGAGAGAGAGAGAGAGAGAGTGTTATTCTCGAGGTTCAAATAATGCTCATTCTTGCTGATACAAGTAACAAAAATCTGCAAAAATAATAATAATAATAATGATGCAATATATCCGTTATAAAAGTAAGAAAGGCTGACATTTAAATAATAATAAGGGTTTACGGAAACAAAGGATGCTTTTACTATACATAATCGTGCCTTTTCAAAATTTTGCTCAATTACAACATTCTTAAGTAAAGGCATCAAGATTTGCTTTCGAGATCGCTTAATAAAAGACACCATTTCTGGATCCTTCTCGCTCACAACAGCATCTCACACAATAGCACATAAAGAATACGATATTCTTCTATTTGGTAATTATTTCACTACAATTCTTCGCCAATAGTCGACAATTCATATAACAGGATTTTCAAACAAGGTCCTCTCTCTTCTCTATCTCCATCTCTATCTCACACACGCACACACACACACACATAACACACGCGCACACAAAACACACACATTAAGGTATGCTGCTACCCCAGTGTCCAAGTCAATGAGCTCATTCACGTATTTATCGTTGTTTCCCACTCATTTTTTTGCTTTCTGTAAACTAAAACTATTGAAATGGCTGTTTGTCTGTCCGTCCGCACTTTTTCTGTCCGCCCTCAGATCTTAAAAACTACTGAGGATAGAGGGCTGCAAACTGGTATGTTGATCATCCACCCTCCAATCATCAAACATACCAAATTGCATCCCTCTAGCCTCAGTAGGTTTTATTTGATTAAAGGTTAACGTTAGCCATGATCGTGCGTCTGGCACCGCTGTAGGTGCAACAGCACGGGCCAGGCTGAAAGTTTCATGGGCCGCGGCTGAGAGTTTCATGGGCCGTGGCTGAAAGTTTCATACAGCATCATACACTGTACGGAAAACTCGACTGCGCCGAAGAAACTTTGGCGCATTATATACTTGTTGAAATTCAACCTTAATTTCTTTACTATCTTATCAAGTCTATCCTGTTTAGGCCTTTTATGTACCTCGTATTTAGTTGTTTATGACGCAAGAATGAACACTCGAGCAACCCTTTATGTAAAAAACAGCCCTTTTGTAAATATTTGATATCATCCTGCAACGTGCATTCACTAACAACCATCTCACGTTCGCTAAACTAAGGTACAAAGTATCCGCCTATTTTCGTCATGATATACATTCATTTCCAACGTTGTATTAACGCCGGAGGCACATTCATTGGCAGTCATCCCATTATTGACAAAATAGCACCACAGAAATATTTGCCCGTTACACGTCTCCCAGTCAACTCAGTAAACAGTCTGAGAAACGCACTATCTATAATTAACATGTAGGTTCACATAAGACGCCCTCTTATCCCATTATCTATTATATATACATAGATGAACATTTCAACTAAAAGAATACATTATTAACAAAATAGCAATACTGAACCACTATTGAATATAGCCTCATCTAATAACCTTCACAGCTACAACACGTAGTACCATACACACTTTCGTACGGAACTAAATTGCAATAGAACAGAATATTGGATTTAGGCCAAAGGCCAAGCGTTGTGACCTATAAGGTCATTCAGCGCTGAAACGGAAACTGACAGTAAAAAGGTTTGAAATGTGTATAGCAGAGGAAAACTTCGCAGTTGCACTATGAATCAATTGTTATGAGAGGTTGGAAAATAAATTGGAAGAAAGAGAATACGGACGGAGGTACAGTAAAAGGAATGAAAGGGGTTGCAGCTTAGGGTCGAAGGGACGCTGCAAAGAACCTTAAGTAACGCCTACAGTGCGCCGCATGAGGTGCGCTGACGGGGAACTACATTAAATTCACCTCAAATAAATATTTTGAAATTGCATATCATTAAACAAACATTTATCTGTAAAATGATGGAATTGAATGCTGATTACTCTTGATCTTGTTATTAACTTTGTAACAAAATACTTCTTTGGATGAAGTGTCCTTATCACCTACACCGCATTCAACGCCGTGCGACGAAAAAGAGCCTCTATGGAATTCCACCAGTCCTGTCTTTCAAGTGCTTTTATTTCTACGCATCCATTCCTCTCCAGCATTCCATCTCAAAGTTCTCTCCTAATGCCCCAAGCATCAAACTGACGTTGCCAAGTACAATTCTCCTCAGAGGGGTGAGAAGGACGTGCCCAATCCACCCGTATATCTCACCTTCATCATCGTCTCATCTAAGTACTGAACGTTCGTAATCTCCACTATGATGTTTCTAAGACTACCATCTGACCCCTATTTTTCTTCTTGAAGCCTTATTTCAAATCTACAATATCTTTCAGAATTAGTCTCATTCATTTACGTACAGCAATCCATGCCGTACTAACGTAAAATCTTGCTTTCGTAGGCAATTTCAGACTACACAGGCAAATCTTATTCAGCCTGCCAATTGTCTGATTTGCCTTTTTGTTACTGAAGTGTTTTCATTAAAATGAGAATTCATTCATGCTCATTATGGCAATAATTAAAAGGCATTTAATGTAGGAATGACTCCTTGTTTTATCACGTATTGATCATTAAAAACCACAGAACAAATATAAGATGCCTAAGAAAATTCCACAACAACATTTGCAAGCACCGGAAACAAAGGAAACCAAAGCATTCCTGCTAAAAAAATGTTGTTAGAAATACAATGTTACAAGCTCGAAACTGATATATATATATATATATATATATATATATATATATATATATATATATATATATATATATATATATATATATATATATATATATATATATATATACATATATACATATATATATATATATATATATATACATATATATATATATATATATACATACATACATATATATATATATATATATATATATATATATATATATATATATATATATATATATATATATATATATATATATATATATTAGAGAGGCAAATGTTTACCTTACGACGAAATTTTTTGACACGTATAACTAGGTATCTATTAAGCTAAATTACAACAATTGACGACTCGCATTCCCACTGAGTAAATGTGATAAAACCTTTAGTACATTGTAATACCAATGAAATACAATTCATCGACATGCTTACTTATGTACTTTACTCTCATAATTATGAATAATTAGTTTTACTAATTAGCTTTACTTATACTTACACAATTAGTTTTATTTAACTAATCAATTTTACACAATTAGATATGCTTATACGGTAAACACATTCTTTAGAAAATTCACCAGAAGAGAATGGCTTTATTTAAAAAATATTTGGCGAATGTCTTCCAAGTAAATACTTTCATTGTAATGAGCCATACGACCACAGTTGGCTCCCATCTTTGCCAGCAAACAAACACACTTTAATCCATAATGACCTCAATCCCGAAAACCTTCTCCTTGCATATCAAATACAAATACTCTACTCCAACATATATCATGTACGTTCAGTCAATATCTTTACTCAAGGAATACTAAACGTATTGGTTGCTTCATTCCTTTCCCATTATTCATCTGTCATGAAGGGAGGTTAGTTCGAGCAATGTGATTTACTTCACCCCGCCATTTTAATCATTCTGTCTAAACTTGGACAGATGTTTTGTTTATGATTTTATGTCAGTTATGATTTTTACGAAAGTACAGCATATTCGATTTCTCAAGTATCAGCTTTATTTCTCTTGTTAAATGACGTAAATGGATGAAATCATGCATATCAAACAGCAAGAAAATACGCAGAGGTACACACAAAATACCCGTAAATTAAACAATCTAATGAAATATTCTTAAAAAATCTCCATAATTCCCCCAGGATTCATTCATAACATTAAATATGCAAATGCATGACTGAAGCATTCTGGAGCAATAAGAAAAAAAGAAATGTCCTTAAAAAACGGGGTTTTCCTTAAACAAAAACAATAACCGCTCGAAAATTCATCCATAACATCACTCCACATCATGAAGTCTTGGTCCCAGGATGCGTCAGCACTTAGGAATATTGTATTCATGTCTGACACAACTCTAAACTTCGACAAAATAACTGAAACTTGGTATCGTAAAACGTTTACAGCGGCGTTAAACCATCTTCCTCCATCAGGAATATGGCATAAACTTTATACTGCCCGTCCATCTTATCGACAGTTGCGGATTAGCAAAGCAGCAGGAGCTGACCTGAACGGGTACGTGTTTACAGAAGAACGTGAGAACAAAAGACGATAAAAACGTAGACGTCTAAAGTCGGATCTCAAATTCAAACGTTGATCTTAGTATGGCAACGTAAACAATGAACTTAACTAAGCGCAATAAAAAGATTCTATCTTGACCTACATCCAATTTATGAAGCTTCTAGATCGATGCTGTATTGGTTTTGTTCAATGGAAAAATAAATATTATTATGAGAGAGAGAGAGAGAGAGAGAGAGAGAGAGAGAGAGAGAGAGAGAGAGAGAGAGAGAGAGCCCATCTGTCTGAAAAAATGGGTTAAAGGCAATTTAACGCTACTCATCCTTAGTACATGTCTTCTGACCGTGGCTGACAAATGTACTGACTTTGCGCGATGAACAACCACAGGATATGGAGACTAGCCAACTTACACACATACACACACACACACACACACACACACACACGTACACAAAGCAAACGCCAGCAAAACGACGGGCATCACATTAATTGTACACTGTAACTCTATTTCATTTGTGTGAGGCATAAAGCCTACGACACAAAGTCGATTGATTATTTGCTGGTGTTGAGGACTTCGTTATCTTCACATTCTTAGTCTTTTATGCGAATACAGTACCAGCGACTGATACCACTTTTAATAAAACATGTGTAAGATCTTTTCGTATCACAAATGTGCAAAATCAACTACTGTGTCAGTGGTCAAGTTTTTCAAATATTAACAGGGTTTATTTACAGTAGGCATTTTTTTTTACTAAATTGTTTATATGGATACATTCAATTTGAAAAAAAAAAAAACATTTCTACTTTAAACACCTGTTAAAAGTATCATTGATTTAAACTTTATCATGTACCAATTTACAACATTGTGAAAAAAGAGATTTAAGAAATATGCTGAATTTCCAAAGCCTTGTTTTTTTATTAAAAAGAGAAAAATAAGTTTTTTAACAATACTCTGTACATCGGTTGTGTATGTATATATATATATATATATATATATATATATATATATATATATATATATATATATATATATATATACATATATAATATATGTATATATATATGTGTGTATATACGTATATATATGCATATATATGAAGGAGATTACTAATTTTTTCTACATGATGGTCCATAAATAAAACTCTATAGGGTCACGTATTATTTGTCAATCGCTGGCATTTTTTGGTTTCCAACAAAAATTTAATTTCAATGAAATAAAACTACCACTTTAAGCATAATTATGGTAACTATACCCTAGATTGATCAGTAGCTTTCGTTCCATATGAATGAACACATTTCAATCGGTGATTGGTGATAATTTTGAAAATGCTGCTGGATTTTAATTTTCAATACAATACAGACGATTAAATTTAATCAATGATCAAGTGACTGAAATTGAATAAATTACCAGTGCCACTGAATTCAGCTGGCACATTCCCAACGTATGTAACATCATGTCATAATCATAATGTTTTATTAACATTTACACATAATATACCCTCATTTTCATGAAACAAGTCAAGTAGGAAAATTACTTCATTTACGAGGTGTTTCAAGGACTGAGTAGTCCATATAATACACGAAAAATGACGCTACATAAAAAAGTTTGCTAAGTTAAGTACCGTTGAAAATGGTAATATATCAAAATTTCACATAAAAAATACAACACGTGGTTAAAGTTAAGTAGCCTATACCTTAGTTTAACCAGACCACTGAGCTGATTAACAGCTCTCCTAGAGAGGGCTGGCCCGAAGGATTACAGTAGATTTATTTTACGTGGCTAAGAACAATTGGTTACCTAGCAACGGGACCTACAGCTTATTGTGGAATCCGAACCACATTACAGCGAGAAATGAATTTCTATCACCAGAAATAATATCCTATAATTCTTCATTGGCCGGCCGGAGACTCGAACTCGGGCCTAGCAGAGTGCTAGCCGAGAACTCTACTGACCCGTCCAACGAGGAACTACAACACGTGGTAATTAGAAAATAAAGTTTATGGCATAAGGGTAAGTACCTCGTAACTCCATTTCCTATATCAAAATATAGAACAGAATATAGAATTTATGCCAAAGGCCAAGCGCTGGAAACTATAAGGTTATTCACCGCTGAAACGGAATTGACAGTAAAAAAAGTTTGAAAATGTAACAGGAGGAAAACCTCGCAGTTGCGTTATGAATCAGATGTTAGGAAAGGGTGAAAAATAAGATGGATGAGAGAGAATGTGAACGGAGGTACAGTAAAATTTCAACTTTGTTTTAATGACAGGGGTTGTAGCACATACACCCATGATCAGGCCGAAGGGACATTGCAAAGAACTTAAAGTGATGCCTACAGTGCGCCGCATGAGGAGGACTGACGGCACTATCCCAAATGAAAGGAGTTATCTCAGAATATAAATAAAACACAAATAGGAAATCCTCTAGCAATGGTCTAAATAACAGTTACCACTGTTAAAAATATTTCACTTCAAGCATCTATGCAAAACAATTCACTGACATTATTACACGTATTCTCCACTTTCTTGCAGAATTAGATATGTTTATATGAGTCGCAAAAAAATTAGCATTGCTGTTCCAAAAAAAATATTAGGTACTGTTGTACCAGAGCACAGCAAACGGTCAGATGGATACAGAGATTGACTTTACCAATATCAACTTTGTTTTAAAAAGATTCGTATCACATACACCCATGATCAGGCTCTTAACTAACCAAACAAGTAACCATATTTAACAGAGGAAACCGAATTATTTACAAATACCAAATGAAAGGCGTTAATAAGATTCCATTCAAATGAGCCCAAGTTAACTTGAGCAGCTCGTTTTAGAATTTCTGAAATTCGGAGACATTAAAAATTTCTTTTACGGACTGTTCATGGTGGCAAGCCCCAACCCTAGCAACCTCCCTGCCACATCGTTCCCCGGTCTCGTATGTTTCATCTCTCTCTCTCTCTCTCTCTCTCTCTCTCACACACACACACACGCACGGGTACACACAGACATATATATATTATATGTAACAATATATAAATTTATATATATATATATGTAATGTATAAATTTATATACATATGTGTCTAAAATATAAGTAAAATATAAAAAAAAGACTCCGTGTTGAGCCATGTAGAAAAATGCAAGGAAACAGGAGCGTGAAAACATGGCATAGGCTAATTCACAATAGATAGTGCCTCCTTTCATTTTCCGTAGCTGATCCAGAAATAATGGAATACACACACATGTGATGTGATAAAAATCATATATATATATATATATATATATATATATAATATGAAAAAGGAGGTGAGAGGGGGAACTGCGGAAAGCATTACAAGAGAATTATATAATTCTAGTTTATCCATCTCTATGTTGTAGTTGGGCATTCCCGTTCTCAGCACGTGCACGCACACACACACACACACATCACAAACGGTACGTTGAAATTCACCAACTACTGTAAACTAGACAAATACCAAACCTTATCCTTATCTGGTGCGTATTTGAGGTTAATAATCATTATTTAGTTTGGTACTAAGTAAACACATTATGGGGAATGGATATGCCTCCAATCACTTGTCCTCCACAAACAGACACATCATTTACATATACATTCCTATTTCACAAAAAAGCGTCTTATACATAACTTGCAATGGCCGGGCGTTATGGCAGGATTACCTGAAAAATACACTTAAATTGCCCTACATATATATAAGTAAATAATAGTCTTACTCTTCCAAATAAGAAGAATAAGATGCAAAACACCATCCAAAAAATAAGAGACCCAAAACAAAGAATCGGAAAGGACCAAACAAAAGCATTCCTGACCGGTCTAGATGCAGGCCGGTGTTACATATTCGCTTCTTCTTGGGAATATGTCTTAATATTTCGCGAAAAAGACTCAACACTTCTCTCTAAAAAAGGCGTCCTGAAGAAAAGTGAATATGCAATTGGCCATTATTCAAATGGGCTTGCCGCCGCCTTGCATACATACAACTTCTAAAAGCAAATCCTATTTCACTCGGAAGGAATTCTCCTTTGAAAACTTTTCTTCATAAAGAGCTTCGTATCGCCAGAGTTTTAATGCAGGTCTTCAAGAAAGCTTTTTAATCAAAGGGACTAAGATGTTGGAAACGCCCCTTCCTATTTCTGGGCAATTATTTAGGAATTTGATTATGCAATTTATTTAATTTTTTTCAAATATTCCTATTCAATAAAAATAAACACTGATGACCTCCCCATATTATTTTTTTTAAACTAACAGATTAGAGTATAGAATTTAGGCCAAAGACCAAGCGCTGGGATCTATGAGGTCATTCACCGATGAAACGGAAACTGACAGTAAAAAGGTTTGAAAGGTGTAACAGGAGGAAAACCTCGCAGATGCACTTTGAATCAATTGTTAGGAGAGGGTGGAAACTAAGATGGAAGAAAAATAATATGAACCGAGGTACAGT
>NC_089752.1:101152219-101164719 GCF_040412425.1 Macrobrachium rosenbergii
AAGAGTGTCAGAATTAACTGCATATCTAGTAATACGTGGTGGACGGTATAGTCTTGGAAGATCTGAATGCAAAGGATGCTCTGGTCATGAAATGTCTTTAACAAGAGCTAAGAATTAACTGAACGACAGAGTCATTGGCTACAAAAGAGAAAATATCTGCAAAAACTGGCAGAGCTATGCATTCAGAAAGCGGCGATGGCATTAGGATAGTCCCAGGAAACGCCTGTCCAAAGAAAGACGGGTCATTAACGTTATTATCATCAGAAAGAAAACGCTGGACGGACATACTGGTGAGGCCATGGATTAGATTTACCAGAAGCTAAATCAAACCTCAACATACAAACGAAAGAATTCACTGTATATTATGAATTTAGCTGAAAAGGGTATGTATATCAAGTCCCATGTAATTCATGTGGCAAATTGTATGTTGGTTAAAGTGGTAAATCATATAGTTTTGATTACTCGCGAATATCTTTGCATGAGTATAAACTATTGTAGTTACAATGTGCCCGGAATAAGGTATATTTCTAGAATGCAATCTTTGTCATGATAAAATGTACACACATGCATGAGTTACTCAGTTCGTTATTCGAACTAATGTATATAAAGCTGACCTCATTAGGCTTCAGTTCAACAGAATATCTACAGAGTGATAATTATAACCATTAAATAAGTCGTTGGTAATAATGGTATGAATTTTTTTAATGGTATAGCAAACATAATACTGGGTACATATGAACAAACACAAGCAAAAATGCAAAAGTTATTTAAAAAAAAAAAAATCAACAGCATAAACCCCCTTACTAAATTTTGTGACAATATACAAGAAAAGAAAAGGAACATAGTCTGATTTTTTTTTTTTTTTGTCCTGCAAAGACAGCAAACAGTTTGGGTTAGGCCATTCCCTCTTTTCATGGCCACTTACAACCTCAAAGCCTTGAAATGTGTTCGACAATAATGGCAATAAAGAGGTCTTGGTACCCGAGCATTTCAGCATTTACGGCCATCCAATGATTTCAAATTACCCACTAACTTGAGAACGTATAAACTGTAATGTATTCTTTATTCGAATTGTAGTAACGTAGTAAGTCGAAAATCTGAATATAAAAATGCAAAACCATCATATTTTGCTTCAAACAACACCAAACGAACACATTTTCATTTTCTTTATAGAACTCAATTGCCCTCACAAGCACGAAAATGCCTATCTTAAATGCTCAGTAGAAATGGCGAATCGAACCCAAGGCAGGCCCTAAGGCGGGCCCGCCCCACCACCACCACAAAAAAGAACAGAAAAGAAAAGCTTCTGCATCCAACTTACAAAAGACCGAACTGAAACGTACAACTGTACTTTTCATAATGTAAATCACCAATCGAATTCCTTTGTAATTTTCTATGAGTACTATACCATAATTTCAGTTACCTTATAAAAAATGAAAACACGCAAAAATCAGAAAACATTTGTATACATTTATAACTATGATCTAATTTTCATAAACTGCATATTTTGGCAATCTAAAGCCTCTCTTTCTGAAAGGTTCATTTTGAACGTATAACAGAAGGTTTTCAAGAACTCGTACGTATTTAACCCCTAAACACGTATTACACTGTGTGGCAACTTGAGCCATGCAATTCAAGGAATTAATACCACTACGACCAACTATTCATTTTCGTGGAATTGTAAAACAGTATAATTAACCAATACTCACTTATCATACCTGACAGGAAGGATGTAAACATTCAATGTTGTCTCCAAGAATATTATCCTTAGAAATACCTATTATCTTTCTAAATGGGTCAAATCGTCTTTGCTATTTTCTCTACTACTGCAACCCGTGACAAAAAGAGTTGAGAAGTTACATCATTTCTGAGTGTGCTGAAGACATATTCAAATTCATGAAACATAAGTACGGAAAAGAAACCATCATTGGCACTCGCCCGCGTCCAATACAGACAATGAAGTGATAAGTTTTCATCTGATTCTCAGGCTGCGCAGTCGGCGTTTCCTAAGAGGGAAGCGGAGACTAGTACGTGTCAAGAGGTGTGTGATGTAGCATTAACCTTTGTATCGGGCCTCTTACAGTCAAATCAAGTGTTTAATCAATCAGCATTCGTGCCACGCTTAAAAACCACGAAGCTACAACACTTCATTGCAGCTGAAATGGGATTATTTTTCTGAAGTCTATCACCCTTACGCAACTCCACACAACACACTAAAGAGGAAGACCGAGCTCTGACCGGAGAATCTGATTACAACTAAAATATTCATAGAGGCCACAAAGGCTGAATTCTCTTACATTGTCAATATTTTTCTGTTCACTTACATACCGAATGGTATATCGTCACGTGAAAGCTAACACGTAATTCATGTCAATAGTGTTAACGAGTTGCCGTACCGAACTATCTGCAACTTTGGTGTTGCAGTGATAGCAGAACATAAAACAGCATATATAATTCATTATGCTTCACTTGAAAGTTTAACATGGTAAAATCTGAAATTAAAATCCTTCACTGTGCTATGAAGTAATCAAATGACCCATTCAGATAACATTAATGTGACTGCAAACGTCAAAAATAACTAAAAAAGATTATTTAAAGATACGGACCAAAAATGAGCGACCAAACGAACGAACTCGTTCAAGTTGTATGACTTTCGATTTTCAACACCACTTTATTCACGAGGTCTTTCAGGTGGTCCTCGGGAAACAGAGCGCTTGTCAACCGTAGCCTACGCCTCCCTGGAGGGAATACAGCCAAGTTGAACAAGAGTCTCTTTTCCTACTTAATCTCCTTTCGAACATGCTTCGCCTGTGCCTTTCTCTCCGAAACTTATTTGAAAGAAAACCTAGTGTTTACAGCAAACTGCGATACAAGCAACTAACTTATGTCTTATCTTCCCTGTTCATCTTCCTTTTATTGTCTTTCAGTTTATACACTCTTCTGATTAAATCAAAGAGCGCTAAAACGATTATCAATGATTATGCTGTAAAGTATTGTAAACTTTAGGATCTAGTAAAAAAAACATTTTGTTCATAAAACCTATGTACTAATTTACTTAAACAATCCTAGTCGTTCACATCCATCTAAGATGAAGTTTAGGTCCCTTTCTAGACGTCTGATATTGAACAGTTAGGGTTTAGACAGTCTACTTTCAATGGTAGTTCAAGTACCATCTCGATATGCAATCTTTGTCACAATTTTAAAAGGTTCAAAACCCATACTATAAAATAATTGACGAATAGACGTAAGCTTGAATTTATAGTAATGATTATGTTATCTGATCAAAACAAGCATAAATAAAAACACACATACACACACTCACCCGTTAGAAAGCAAAGTAAATCAACTTTGGATCTGGTCAGTACTTGGACAGGTGACAAGGAACGACACACACACACACACACACACACACACACACACACACACACACACACACACACACACACACACACACACACACACACACATATATATATATATATATATATATATATATATATATATATATATATATATATATACACATATATACACACACACGCATAAAACGCTCATACAATCTTCTAGAGATAAATCAAATATTTTGACGGGTCCTTTTCACTGAGCAACAAGACAGAAGAGAGGCTGAACTTTATTATGAGAGAGTTTAAAAGGTTAATGCGCATCTGAGAATGATTGCTGACGAGATGCTGCAGACTAAATGAAGGTCGTAAACAGTAGACACAAGCGTCGGCGCTGATGAAACTGGCACGAAGCTGCAATACTTTCAGCTGCTGATTTAAGCACTGACTTGACAGGGTAACAATAATGCAAACATTAGCTGATACATAAGTTATATCAAGATGTCTGTTATCTGTAAATAAACAACTGTGCCAGAGGTCTGTAAGTGAAAAAAAAAAACGATCAATTATAGTTCTAGAGACTAAAGATAAGAGAATGTACAGAAATATACGATGAGTAATGAGAATAGTGTAGCAAAAGGTACCACCTTTTTTTCAAGAACCGACAGTGGAAGAGAAGACTGTGCACTTAATTTTACAGAGAGGTGTATCTGGTCCGTGGTTAAAGTATGTTTCCGGGCTGTCTGTTTTTGATGGTAAGGTCCAAAGACAGGCTGATGGTTGAACACTCTATTACAATAGAAAATTTCAAGCAACTGTTAGGAAGACTGTGTATACAAGTGTACAAGTAAGCTAGGATGATGTGGTGGTTAATGACTATACTTGCAATGAGAAAATAAAGTGTTTTTTCAATATATGTTTAGGAATAATACCATGGTTGATGGAGGAATGAAATATGTTCCGTTTTGCCAACAGAATATCTAAGAAAGTATGAAATCGGAGTTCTAGCGAGTCTGGTCAGCCAACTCCAAATTCTTGTGTAGTTCTAAAAAAAAAAAAAAAAAAAAAAAACTGCTGATACAAATAACCTACACAGCAAATGAAAAGAAGGTTAATACTTAAAAGATGACTAAAAATGCTATAAAGTGGCTCGGTCATGTGGAGGAAATGGGGAAGTAATACAAATGAGTGCATAAAAGAAAAGCACAAGCAGGGCTAGGAAGAATGAGAAAATAAAGGGGTGTCGTGGCAACCTCCGTGCCAGACTGAAATTTGCAATCTCTCGGAAGTGGAAAATTATCCACAAGATTAAGGATAATGATACCCACTCGTAGTTTGGTTTAGATTAAGACGGCCTTATACCACCACAGGCCCATAATTGTTCAACGTGTGAAAGAAATTAGGCGGCCTGGTCTAGCGTGAACCTTTGTTCTCATTTTACTAATAAACAAGGACTTACACGCAAACATACAAGACACACACTCACACGAGCACACACATAAAATTATATGCATGTGTGTGTGTATATATATATATATATATATATATATATATATATATATATATATATATATATATATATATATATATATATATATATATACAGTGTGGTTGTTACAAAAATGTCAAAATTCTAGTTGTTAAAATTGCATCAAAGGATAAAGATAACTGTTTTTTAAACTGCTAATTTAGGGTATAGTTACAAAGCAATATTCTTGAATTTTGTTAACCATGACTGATCCAATGATTGCGTTCGAACTAATCAGCACTTACACAAACATTAATACATAAATATTAATCTTTTCTACTTTTTTCTTTATCTTCCTTGTGAACATGTTAACATGTATCTGAACACTCTCTTTTTTATGTGTATAAATTCTGTTCATACTGTATAAACAATATACGAGTCTTCAACCAACCTCAAGTGATCGTTAAAGTGTTGGGTCATTTCGACATATTAACAGATCATTTTAATAACTTCTAAGATGATATTCAACAGGCTCTATGGTGGCCTTCCTACTAAAAACAAAAACTCCTAAGTTACATTTATAGGAAATAAAAATAATAAACAAAAAGAGTATGTTAAAAATACAGAAAAATATTTTGTGGCACCATCAAGCCGAGGTAATCCCTCAAGATATTTAGACACGACTAAGCAGTGCACAAAAGACTTGATGTCTCTGTACAGGGTTAAAATAACTCCTTATCAATTACTTCGGCCGACAAATCTTGCTTCAATGAGTGTAACAGACTTCTATGAAACCTTTGATCGAATGTTATTCTCTTCAATACAATGAAAAATAATCATAATTCTCAAGAATAAACTACCTACTTCTGATGAACATTTCAATTCGGTGCATCCTGTTATCTGGCATGGTTACTTATATTTAACGATCAAATGTCTCCACTTTTCTATAACATTCCGGTCACTTTAAGAATTATTTCTAAACAAAAGGGTAAGGGGCACATTTAAGCCTTCCCTTCATATTTTAAATAAACGAAATATCAATCACTTGAACACTTTCTCCAACAAATTTCAACAATAATATCTTCATCACGATACAACTTACCTGATACTAAAATCACAAGTCTTGAAACATCCCAGGTAGTTATGGCGTAAAGCATATTATACATCTCAAGTTATATATACATATATATATATATATATATATATATTTATATATATATATATATATATATATATATATATATATATATTTATATACATACACACACATATATATATATATATATAATATACATACATACATATATATATATATATATATATATATATATGTTTGGTGAAGACAGCACAGGCAAAATTATAAAGCAAAATGAAATATTAAACATATGATAAAATTGTGAATATTTTGTGCAAGATATAAATTCTCATGCAATTAAGAGTATAAATATGAAACAGTGGCAAAAGCAAATGTAATGTGAAGAAAAAACACATATTTCAAGAATCTCAAAGAGAGCAAAGGAAACTATACAAAAGACAGGTTATTTATAAAAACCTACTGAATAAACTTGAAAACAATGAGTGACGTTGTTCTAAATTGTATGAAAAAGGTTTCTTACGGCAAAAGAAAATCACAAAGGCTTTTAGTGGTCAGTACAAAGGGAAGTTATCAATTTTAATCATATTTGTGAAATACATGACTGAGGCATGATTCCAAACTACCCATCAAGTTTCCCTACACTTATCTCAAAGGAACAAAATACAGTTACCAAATATCAAATATTACAAGTTGGATCTCGTATAATAATAATAATAATAATAATAATAATAATAATAATAATAATAATAATAATAATAATAATAAACCTTCATGCAAGGTTTCGTATAATAATAATAATAATAATAATAATAATAATAATAATAATAATAATAATAATAATAATAATAATAATAATACGACTGATGGGAAGAGTAAAACCACGACAATAACAGTGAACAAACAATCATAATGGAACAGCATATACAAAGCAGCTGCTGCACTACTGCCTTACCTCTTCATGCAAAACATTAATCAGCGCCGTTAGCTGCACTTCTGCTAATTAATGAAACGACATCATGCACGAGGTGTAGCTCGTCTCGCTTAAAATGGAGCATTTCAGCTACAACAAAAGGACGGCGGAATGAAAGGCATGCGCCACAGAAAGAGCCGAAAATCCTACGTAAAGCGAACTTAGGACTACGAATAAAGCCGTTGCTGTAAATAATACGAAACGCACGGAGAGGCCATGTCAAAGAGAAAACGCAGTCACAATGCGAGGGCTGGAATGAAACGTGAAAAAGAGAGGGAGGGAGGTCACAGAAACCCCCTCGTTACCTGAGGTCGACCAAGGGCAAGAGCCTACGCCTCTTGACAGGCGTGACCCTGGAGGCATCATCAGGCGCGTAGTCACGTGACCTCGTGGAGTCATCCTGAAGAGAGGAAGGGTCACGAATCGACCCTACCGAAGGGGAAGAGGACCGGGAGAGCTGAGGAGACGAGGAGGAGGACGGCGCTCCCGATGACATGATGGAGACGACAACAAAGAAGTCGAAGGCGACGACGGTTCTTCAATCTCTCTCTCTCTCTCTCTCACTCTCTTTCTCAGTCACAGCAGGTCAACAGGTCACCGGGTGGGTTGAGTGACAGGCAGGAAGCGACCACGGGAGGAGCGGCAGCAGAAGGCGCAGCAGCAGGAGCGGGCGGAGGAGCGGGGCCGAGGGCGCCATCATCATGCAACGCAACCGCCACCTCTGTTAACGACCAGCACCCGTCATAAACCACACCCAGTAACGACCCATTAGCTAAATATACCAGTGGTTGGTCAAACCTTCCCTCTACCACGGTTATTAATAAGTAACAAATGACCTTTGTGAGTCTCTCAAGCCCATTACACTAATCTACATTAATCTAGTGACAAACAATATTTAACATTTTATAAGAAGCAGGTCTAAGATACTACATGTACTACCATACATATAAATACCACAAAACAAGAAACTTTATACTTTATATTTCCTGCTGGGAAACTAAAACTTTATGTATGTGCAAGATTTTCAGGGGATTCTGTGAAAACTACATCACATCACAATAAGAAACGTAAAGCATACCCTACTCATGAAATGATTGTGCAATTTGCAGTCCACATTATAAAGCTGCCTTAGTTTTTGTAAATTAAACAAATTGGTGCTGATGGAAAAGAGACACAAAACCCACACAATGCTACTAAACACAAATCCCACCGCGTACAGTAATTATAACAGAATATGAAAAGAAATAAATGTATCGAAAGAGTGCAAACTTTCATGTTTTACATAAGTAAAATAAAATCACAAAGGAGTTTTTATGACCAAATTCATTAAGCAAAAAGATAATTCAATTTAGAATTACACGAGAGTAATTATTCCCAGTGAAACTCATTTCCTGGCGTCCAATTTACTCGTCATTACATCACGAGCAAAACTTTCAATTTATTAAACATCAAAACGTGGAAATACGTGCCATGACACAATTCTTTCTTACTGCCATTCACATTCTATAGTATCGATCCAAGTTCAAAAATGAAAATATGCAACTAAAAATTTCCTTTATGAACGACCCTCCCGTTAGGAACACACATGACATATCTACATTTCATAATGCCACTGTTATTGCAAGAACAGCAGTTAGGACTTCAAAAGGCGCATTCAACAGTGAAACTCGCTGTAAGGCTAAAAGTAAGACAAAGAACGGAATAGAATAGAGTACAGAATTTAGGCCAAAGGCCAAACACTGGGATCTATGAGGTCATTTAGCAGCACTCAAACGGAAATTGACAGTAAATAGGGTTGAAAGGTGTAACAGGAGGAAAACTTCGCAGTTGTATTATGAATCAATTGTTCAGAGAGGGTTGAAAGTAAGATGGAAGAAGAGAATATGAACGGAGGTGCAGTAAAACGAATGAAAGGGGTCGCAGCTGGGGGCCGAAGGGACGCTGCAAGAAGCTTAAGTAATGCTTACAGTGCACTGCATGTGGTGTACTGACGGCACTATCTCCCTACGGGGGACAAAGTACGGAATTCTAGGTCACCATAATCAAGAGAATATCAGACTATAAACCTTTAAATCTTTTCTTAGGGAGGCAAGACATATTGTATTCCACACAAAACCAAAAGCCACGCCTTTCTCAGACTATAATATGAATGATTCGTCAGCCTTACACAAGGCAGTGTACCAGGAGGGTATATAAAGTGGAGTTTTCTTTTACTTTTTTTTATTACGCTTGCACACTAATAAAAGAGTAAACAAAACATCAATCTTTCTGCGAGGAAACCAATAGTAAATCGAAAAGCAATAAATGTATCAAACAAAAGCTAAACAATAATAGTGTGCAATAACAATGGGCAAGACAATAAAAGGCTTGGAGTTACATTGAAAAATGACGCGCCTGACTGAATACGCACCGACATATCCCCGGAAAAAAATAATAAATCTTGTTGTCAAATAATTTCAACATGGTACCCTAAAACTAATAAAGTGATACTATTCACTGGTAACACTCGTGAAACCTGCAAACGCCTAATCACTAGTATACGGACATACATAAACAGCAATGCGTGTGCATGTGCCAGAATACGTGAGTAGATACAGTTTTAACTGTGAGAAGATGAATGTGCGGAAGATTATACATACACATACACATACACATACACACACACACACACACACACACACACACACACACACATATATATATATATATATATATATATATATATATATATATATATATATATATATATATAATATATAACTATATATATATAATATTAACTACATACAAGATGAATGTATATATATATATATATATATATATATATATATATATATATATATATATATATATATATATATATATATATATATATATATATATATATATATATATATATATATATATATAGAGATATTATGATTCTAGTGTCAAAAGAAAATATGAACACAACGAAAGGGAAAAATAACGAATGCGATATGAATGCGTCCACTACACGTAGTTGAAAGATTCCTTTACAGCAGACTTTCGCATCAGTCAAATAACAAGCACAACAAAGGTTGGGAGAGGGGTGGATAATAATGTAACGCAGGAATACTTCCTTTCTAAAGGAATAGTAAGGCTTGCAAAATGATAAAATAGCATGGGAAAATATAATAAGGTTTACGCAAAAAAGAGGATGAAAACTTACGATATGTGAAATGCAAAAGAAAACCACACCCACATTCAATATGTGAAGTTTAAAACTGAAAATTAAAACATTCAAACATTTCTAAGCTTTCACTCATCACCATCGAAAATGTCAATCTAGCATCAATCACTTTCGATGATTCTGCTGGGCAACTCATAAGTAAACAATATAACAATGGTATTTTTTTGTAATAACTTTAAAACATGCAGAAATAAAACATTGAAACATTTCTAAGCTTTCTCTCTCACCATCTCTAAAATGTCAATCTAGCATCAATCACTTTCTGATCTCTCAACTCTCATAAACAATATAACAATATATTTTTATATATATATATATATATGCATATATAACTATATATATATATATATATATATAATGTATATATATATATATATATATATATATATATATATATATATATATATATATATATATATATATATATATATATATATATATATATATACATATATATATAATATATATATAGATATATATACAGTATATACATACATAATCACATATATACATATATTCGCGTGTTTCTATGTACTGTATATGTATAAAGTACAGTTTTATCGGTGGGCGCAGAAAATCGAAGCGGTCTTTAATGGAAACGTTCGAGGGGTAAACCTGTAACTCTATAAAAGGTTAAATTTGATGGAATTCTTGACAATTCCTAATTTTCTGCTATCACTTCACACCAAAGTATATGCAGACATTAAATAAATAACATAGAAAATTCATAAAGACCATTAAAAAGCCCATTTCAGCACTAATTTTTTTTTTATTTCAGTGAACCAATAAATACTGAAACTGTGTATGTTATGTACTCTACTCTCATAAAAGAAAACTTTTTAGAGAAACTCTCGTACAGCTATGTTTCAGAAAGATAAATGACTTACATATGAAACTGGCAAAGACAACCTACATACTGACTAAGAGAGAGAGAGAGAGAGAGAGAGAGAGAGAGAGAGAGAGAGAGAGAGAGAGAGAGAGAGAGAGAGAGTAATTTTCAGTTCCTGCAAAATCGTCAAAGAATAAAATAACTGAGCTATGAGGTAAATGGTTTGCAGAAAACAGTTCGAGCCAACTGGCAATTTTTAGCAATGTTCACCCAGTATGACAGATATCTGCTTGGGTCAGAGCCCGCAACGCGTATATCTTACGCTTATGTCTGTAATATATACAAACATGCACGCTGTAACGATGCCAAAAAACCATTTGTGCAATAGAGTGTGTGTGAAGGGACAACAGGAAACAGACAACAGATAACTATAAGGTATGCACTTCCGGTCCTCTATCGGAACAATTATTGATGCCCTGAGCTCAGCGACGGCTGAAGTGAAACACACTCAGAGCCAATGGCAAAGCTGATTCTGCATTTGCATAATGTGACTCGGCGCTGCCTGAATTTGAATAATGTTACTGGATTATACAGTGCATCTGAGTGCGTCGTTATTCAAGGTGCGTTTCATCACCCATCCTCTGGCACACAGGGGTACACAGACCCTCAACGAACTCCCTCCGGGTATCTTTTCCTGCCATGCTATGTTCTTCCGCCTTCTCATTATCTCTGTGGTATCCAAGCATGCCCATCAAGAAAGGGTCATCCCTTCGAAAGATATGTAGCCAATACACAGAATGTAAACAATGAACAAAATATATCTACTGGGCAAAATATACCCATTTGGCACTGTGGGTGTACAAATGTCTATCGAGTGCATTTTGTCCACTGTTTCTCTGCGGGGTCCATTGCCTAAACAAAACAAAAAACTGCAAAACTACTTTTCGACTTCATGATTGCAGACAGTTCTAGTATGCATTTTTTCAAGCATATGAACGACGCTTGAGCGCAAAAATACAAAATCAAAACTAACTTACAAATCATGTTTAGACGATGCAACAACTGTGAAAATGCAAAGTACCTAAGTACATTTTGTTTGTACTTTAGGATATTTTGTTGTATCCCTGACCGGACACAATAAAAAATTCATGATTTGCTTGCTATCATTACTTCATTTGACCGCTTCATTTACTTCAAAACTCCCACAACAACATATTTCTCTAGAGCAGCAATGCAAAGTATGTAATACAATGGGATATTTACAAGCGCATTAATCACTAACTGACACTGACCATATTAGACTAAACCATTAGGACAACCTGTCAAATTGTTTTCGGTACTATAACAATTCATTATCGTCATTCAAAACCATCAATGATGTACAGCTTCCATCAAAATGCCATTATATATATACTGAATAATATATATATATATATATATATATATATATATATATATATATAGTATATATATAATTATACATACATATTATATTATATATATATATATATTATACATATAATATATATATATATACACACACACACATTATATATATATATATATATATATATATATATATATA
>NC_089752.1:101169719-101197219 GCF_040412425.1 Macrobrachium rosenbergii
TCTCTTCTGCAAGCTATTCATTTTTCTCTTCTGCAAGCTACTGCTTCTTCTCTTCTGCAAGCTATTTCTTTTTCTCTTCTGCAAGCTATTCCTTTTTCTCTTCTGCAAGCTACTGCTTCTTCTCTTCTGCGAGCTATTGCTTCTTCTCTTCTGCAAGCTATTCCTTTTTCTCTTTTGCAAGCTACTGCTTCTTCTCTTCTGCGAGCTATTGCTTCTTCTCTTCTGCAAGCTATTCCTTTTTCTCTTCTGCAAGCTACTGCTTCTTCTCTTCTGCGAGCTATTGCTTCTTCTCTTCTGCAAGCTATTCCTTTTTCTCTTCTGCAAGCTACTGCTTCTTCTCTTCTGCGAGCTATTTCTTTTTCTCTTCTGCGAGCTACTGCTTCTTCTCTTCAGCAAGCTATAATTCTTCTCTTCTGCAAGGTATTCCTTCTTCTCTTCTGCAAGCTACTGCTTCCTCTCTTCTACAAGCTTTGCTTCTTCTCTTCTGCGAGCTGTTGCTGCTTCTCTTCTGCAAGCTACTGCTTCTTCTCTTCTGCAAGCTACTGCTTCTTCTCTTCTGCGAGCTGTTGCTTTTTCTCTTCTGCGAGCTATTGCTTTGTTTACAGGTATTTTTGCGAACTGCAGTTCTTCGATGTTTTATCAGAGGAAACCTAACATACGAAATGCTTTATCATGCACATACAACTACCGCTTAAAGAGTGTACAGCGAAAAAGATAAAAAAAAAATAATAAAGTGAAAGGTTGTTCAAGTATAGATAACGGGACGATAACTTGCAGAGCCTACAATACAATAATAATAAAAACAGTAAAATTCTTATGGGACAAATGGAAATGAAGGACCATTTGATATTTATAACTAGGTAAACACAAACGCTACGGTAATCATTTACGCCTAAACTATTGTAAGGGGAAATAAGTCTGGAAAATGAATGTCCTCATCCCATATTGTAAACGAACTTTTGGTGAGAGAGAGAGAGAGAGAGAGAGAGAGAGAGAGAGAGAGAGAGAGAGAGAGAGAGAGAGAGAGGAGGCTTGGATATCTGTTTTAATGTATTTAATTTAATAATAAAAAAAAGAAAAGTGAATGAAAGCTATACATGGGAGGTATATTGAATTTACTCACCCTTATCATCTCACAAGATCAATAGCAGGCAAACCGATCCATCATTTATGACTCTCTCTCTCTCTCTCTCTCTCTCTCTCTCTCTCTCTCTCTCTCTCTCTCTCTGTGTGTGTGTGTGTGTGTGCATAAGTTATACGCTTTGGTATCTGAATTTAGCAACCTATCACTATTGCAAAATAAATTCAGTTGTTATTTCTTATAAAATAATCGTTTCATCCTGCGTCTGGCAATCTTTAGACCAGCATGCAGTATCCTTTCCTGCTATACGATCTGACAGGTTTAACAACGACCAAATAGGACTCTGAAAGCAGAGTGCGTTTCTCATCCTTGCATGTATTACAGAGCGTTTTTGGCTTCCCTTTTATGACGAACTACGATATTCAACCATAAACCCAATGCATTCCTAGAATAAAGATGTATACAAAGTTTATTTAAAAACCAAAATACCCAAAAGCGCGAGTATGTAGATAAACCAAAGCTGGTTTCCTACAAGAAGAAAAACATTCAGCCAGTACCATTAACACTAATTTCCCACGAACTGACACGCTTAGGCATAATACACCCAATCTTTGCTCTCACCCTCCCACCTGGTTTCAGATTTATTCAAGCACAATCCAACACTAGAACTTTAAAATCTTCGCAAAAATTGTATGAAAAAAAAAAAGTCCTGAAGAACTGATTTTTCTAAATCCCTCGGCTTCGTTTAAGCTTTCATCTACTCTACTCCTTTTTCTTTTTCATAAGTTCTGGTACTTTTATTTCCTTCTTTCACTCCCCCATTCCACCTCCCTCTCCTTTCCTTTTATTGCTCATTGCTTACTCGTATGAGCTCACAATGCGTCAGGAGGATAAAGAGAAAGCTTAGCTTACAAGGGCAAAGCGAACAGCTGTCGAGTCCTATCAGATCACGGGATACTGAAGTACACGCTGACCTCCCTAATGAAGATCCCCTTCTCATACATGAAGAGAATCCTCCGGCTCACGTTACTAAAATAATAAACAAGCCTGGCACCGTTACCCATCCATCGTACATTTATTAGCGCTTTCAGAATCCGTACTTTTTTATTTTTATTTTAGGAGGGATAGCGGTCAACGCGTCTAGCACTGTGAAAACTTAATGTCATTTCTGGTAGAAGAAGTGGGGCGAAGAACACAAACTCGTTGTCTTGCCTCAGTGCCGTAATATCTGCGGCAGCTTTTGCTTCCTTTAATTAAGTCTTTCTCCAATACAGCTGACAATCTTCTACTTTTTCATTCGTTCAGTATGCAAGCAATTGCAATTACAAGTAAAATGCAGTTCTCTCAGGAAAAGAACATCAATTTACTAAGTTATCTGATAAATAATACATATTAAGAACGCAAAGCAATTTTTACCGAGTACCACGAAAGCCATTTCGTAACGGAATCTCAAGACTAAAATCTAGCGTGGTGGTTAAAAGCAATTTGCTTAAATCCTGGATTTCTAAGTCACTGACTTGCCAGAGAGAGAGAGAGAGAGAGAGAGAGAGAGAGAGAGAGAGAGAGAGAGAGAGATTCTCTCTCCTATAAAACCCTTCAAGCAAAGTGAGTGAGTAAACGCTTGATACAAGTTCATCCTACACTTTACGCAAACATTCATTCACAGATTCACTTGAAGATCATAAAAAGGTTTCAAAGACAGCAAATACAAACACACACACACACACACAAAATAAATAAATAAAAATAAAAATCAAAATTTTAAGAAATTAGCAAAAAGCATAATTATAAGTAACCAGTTCTAAATCAAAATCAAACTAATATGGGGCAATGAAATATTGTGTACTCTGCTAAAGTAAACAGGCATAGTTACCAAAATATACCTTGAATTATTTACGCTTTCTTTCATTAAAACACAGACACGGTTAGAGCAGTTTCCAAATGTTCCGCTTCATTTATACTCTTACAAGAAGCAGAAAGTTATAAGTTATAGTATTTTTTAATTCACGTAAGAAGCAATAACATCAAAGTAATTATATCCTGTAACGAGATCTAAACTTAAATCCATACAATTTAACCAATGGTTCCTTGTAATGATGGATAATCCTTCACAAATCGTGAAAGTCCATTCATAGTTTTCACGTAAACCTGCTCTGAACAAATAAACATACAGAAGGACAAAAACAGAGCCCATAAGACTCACATAATTAACTATACATTACTACCACAAAAAGAATAATGTCTTACATAAGCCCAAAAGAGTATTCTGTAATAAAACAATTAACGATTTTCCTTCTATTTCTACACATTTTCTTGACCTAAATACGAAGTTCACGCTCTCCCATGTCTTGTGCAGGTAAGCAAGTATTCTATAAATAACGCAACTAACGAAATAGACGACAAACAATAATCTATTAATAGCCGAGTGGCATTTCCTGCCCTGGTCACCCAAATAAGTTGCCAACCAACTGAACCGAAAGTCTTAGGACCCATTTGCAGACCACTTGCTTTGTCCCCGCTGGCTTTAACAGTCGTCTTTAGGATACAACGGGAGACATATGGCTAAGCCATAATCGGAAACCACAAGAAAGTAAAAGCACTTTCGAGGAAATGTTCGGCACAAAAAAAGTCGACCCCGCAATACAAAAAAGTCGACCCGGCAAATACAAGACGACAGTCAGCCCTTAAGCGTCTGAGAGGTCCTCTAAAAAGCAAGGAGGGGAGGGTTGTGGGGATACCGATTTGGGGAGTGGTCCTCTTTCATCCGACAGAACTCCAAGATAAAAAAGTGACGGAAGAGACGGACGGAAAACATCCCTTACCTTTAGTTCGAAAGGATGATCATTCCGCGCCTTCAACAAAACCGGAGGAGTAAAAAGCACTTCCGAATGCCGTCCCTTCTGGCAGACTCTCAAAACTCTCCACTAATGAATGGCACACTTGTATCGTGTCATCACATCGCCAAACTTCGCATCATGACTTGAAGGGAAGCGAAGGACCACTCACTCCACCAACACTCGACTTATCAGGCGTCTCGGGAGAAAAAGTCCAGCAAAAAGAACACAAGTGTCATTGCCAACGGTATAAAGATGATACTCTCGGCGAAAAGGAGCCACACGTCCGCTTTATTACTCTCACTAACTGAAGTATTACAAGGGCAGCAGACGGTGTTACCGAGATGCCGTCCATTAATTTGAAGGACCAAAATAAAGCAATGCGGCGAGGCAATTAACGCTGGAGGGGATTAACAACGAAGGAAAAAACAAAGCCGAGCGGCTTGGAAACAGACCGGCGCTATTCCCTTGACAATTCTATTTTCACCTGCTCACAATGCCTTCATACGTATATGCAGCGCTAATCTAAAATAGCACTACAAACGTATTGTTCTACTGAAACCTTCAAACCTATAATTGTATCTATAATAAGTGTATTGTGGTGTTCAATATAAAAATTTATATACTTCCTAAAAGAAAAACAAAAAAGTATCTCTTAATAAATACACTGTTTTGTCTTTAAACACCGCGAACTGTCAATATACTGTACACAGGGAGAATGATCAAAAGAAACCTATTACTGACCTACATCTTACGTCGCAAACAATGACGGAACAGAAGCAGAAAACTGCAAACCTGGGAAAACCAAAAACCGAATCGACCCTCTGAAGCAGATTCGCTTTAATCAAAGCCAGAACTCATCAGAACGTTACATGTATAATTGCGCCACATTCATCTCTCGCTAACAACATTCAATCTTTTCGCCCGCGTAAATTCTGCAAACCAAACGAGGTTATCGTTTATTTATTTTGAGATATAAAAACTAATTTATCACTGAAATGTATAAGGGGGAATTTTCTGATCTACAGATCGTCGCGCTTTCACTTTTCATCCGAATTCTTTATCGCCATCAATCAATTAATTCTTCCTCGCTCGTGAGAACAAGAAGGATCAATACCTTACAGAATCCCCGACAACATTAAGTTCCCTTTCATCTTCGCCGCCAGAGCTCACAACTTTGTGCCAATATACTGGGCAAATATTAGACCCACATCCACGAAGCCGCTTAACTTATTTTTGCCACCCTTCGTACCCAAGAACATGAGAGAGAGAGAGAGAGAGAGAGAGAGAGAGAGAGAGAGAGAGAGAGAGAGAGAGAGAGCTTGGTATGTGAAAAGAGGTCTCATGTGCTTTCATGTACGGGTGTGTGTGTGTGTGTGTGTGTGTGTGTGTGTGTGTGTGTGTGTGTGTGTTTATGTGCGCGCGCGCGCCAATATTTTCCTACGCGTGCCTTGAGCTCAGAATCGAAGCGCAAGGGGCGACCCCTTTCAGCAAACAGTTCCCGATACAAATATTTCATACTGACGATTACAGCGCACCCTTACCATCAGAATGATTATACGCGATGGTCGAGAGAGTAAATCCGAACCCTACGGACGGTACGTACCATCCCGCAGTTAGGATCAGGGTACTTTCATTCTGCATACTTTATAAGGGCCATAGTGAATGAGTCAGGTCCTGTGCTTGACGATAACAAATATAAATATGCTGATCAATAAAAAAAAATGTGTGAAGAGATGCTGAATTTTATTTAAGATAGACAGCTGCAGGAAGACTGAAATGTTTTCAAAATAAAAATAGAAATCAAGCCAGTTGAGCAGCCTATCCCTGAACTTGTAGCGACCTTATATGACATTTCAGATTACAAGAGTTGCATGACTACCATGGACTCTCCCTTTAAGGTTCTCATATTAGCATCATCAAGAACAATACCGAGGCACAACGAAAACAAGGAGAAGAAAGTTATTAAGCCTTACAAACATAACTTTTGGGAAATGACACAGTGAAACTCGCTTTTGACTTATATGAGGTCATCAACTTGAACAATCTTCACACATCTGCATTGCATTTCTTTTCGAAGATGTGTAAAGGCATCTAACTCTGCGCTGTCGTGGTGTCTGAATCTTATTTTTAAACTAGTCTCTGTGTAAAAAAAAATTCCCAGGAACGAGGATGAATTCCAGTTCTCAATTATTAAGTGCTTGTACCACTAAGCAACAATAATAATCATATAAAGAATATGCTTCAAATACTTCCATGCGCTCTTTAAGAGTCATAGAAGCAGACGTGTATTTATTTTAACACCAAACCACAAACGTCATCTTAATTAACAGGGACCCATGTTAATTGTATGCTTTCTCGCTTTATTTCACTTTCCACTGTCACAAATATAAGGTGTCTTCTTCAAATTTCTAGCATGAGCGCCAAGTCTATTTGTGTTACGCACATTTCAGCAAAAAATAAAGTAAGTATATCTTAGTTTAACCAGACCACTGAGCTGGTTAACAGCTCTCCTAGAGAGGGCTGGCCCGAAGGATTAGACTTATTTTACGTGGCTAAGAACCAATTGGTTACCTAGCAACGGGACCTACAGCTTATTGTGGAATCCGAACCACATTATAGCGAGAAATGAATTTCTATCACCAGAAATAAATTCCTCTAATTCTTCACTGGCCGGCCGGAGACTCGAACTCGGGCCTAGCAGAGTGCTAGCAGAGAACTCTACCGACTCGTCCAACGAGGAACTAGCACATTTCAGCAATCTATGCACTTACTAATCTTCGACAAATTAAGCATTAGTGACATAACTGCTGCAGAGAGAGAGAGAGAGAGAGAGAGAGAGAGAGAGAGAGAGAGAGAGAGAGAGAGAGAAACAAGATCGACCGTAAGCGCACAAACAAGATACAAACCTGGTGGGGGACTGAAGGGGGGAGAAACGAAACACAGGAAGGATGACCTTGGCTCCCTATCTCAAGTCCCCAGGACATGCCCCTGGCCCTAACGACTCCTGTCTACCCATTTCTCGTTCACCACCGTCAACTCCTTCAATGTCAACGCGTTCGTCCTCCTCACACAACTCCTCTGCTCCGTCACTGAAGCCTCCGTCCCCGCAAATTTATAAGCTATCCTTCATCACAATCCAATTACCTCTCATCTAATCATTCCCCACTTGTCCTTTGTTCTCTCTCATATTCACACAGGAATCTTTCAACAACGGAGAGGGTGCAATACGAGCTGACGTTATTGTTTCTAATTAGAAATTAATAGGATAGTATACATGAAGAAAAAAATTCGAGGAAATGCATAATTATAGTTTGCTGATGGACGGTCAAAATCAGTAAATTAAAAGCCCTTATTTCCTAAATAATCAATACTGTTTTAACGGCGAACATTTCACGAATTATTAATCTCGTATTTTCAATGATACACCAAACATCTATTCATCTCCTACGTACTATATTGCCCATTAAAAACGGAAAATTCCAGATAAAATCCTGGCTTTTCTAATAATCGCACCAGTGACTTTTCATAAAAAAAAAAAGCGTTTTCCTTTTCTTGAAAGTTGCCAGCCGGTTTAACAGACATCGGAATCCGTTAAGAATAGAATTTCAGTAACCCCCCAGTCATACAAATAACAGGGGTATTCACAGCTGAATTTGAATTTTAATGGAAAAATAAAATAAAAGCACCTAGTGACGTAGAGCATGCCAGAGGGAAGTTAAACCCTAATTGAAAACTTGTGTAGCGTTACTCAAACTTAATGCAATTATGAAGCCATATAAAATCATAGAGGAATATGAATTAGGCTACCCTACATAAGGTAACGATATATGATTCGGTAGAAATGTATCACAAACGAGCGAGAGAGAGAGAGAGAGAGAGAGAGAGAGAGAGAGAGAGAGAGAGAGAGAGAGAGAGAGAGAGAAACAATTTATTGTGGAGAGGTAAAAGGCTAAGCTGTGTTATATTTCCCTAGAAATAGAATCTCTCTCTCTCTCTCTCTCTCTCTCTCTCTCTCTCTCTATATATATATATATATATATATATATATATATATATATATATATATATATATATATATATATATATATATATATATATATAGTAATAAGTATAATACAAATAGCTAAAGTACCAACAACAAACTACCCTTCACAGAGGAAACTACATCAAAGCGTTCAAGATTCATGTCCACAAGACATGACAATATTTATCTTCATTCCATAATTACATAAAGATACTAACGTCAAAGTATAACAAATTTTTTATACTGCAATCCTTAATATATAAACTGTTACGATGAAAAAACAAAATGATTCCTTCCTTTTTTTGGAACGTAAGTATTTTTCTATTAGCAATGCTAACCTACTACCACATACAAGGTTTAGTTTATATTTACTCCCTTCAACTAGCCAGACTTTCCTGAAATATTGTTCAGAACTTCAGACCAACGTCTACGCGGTTAATGTCAGCATATAGCTTCAATCTACGTCTCCTTAGTAGAACTGAAATGATTAACTCACAAGCTCAGTTTCTTAACGTCTTGATGAATACACAGCATCCAACTGCTAACGATTGTGAATGATCTAATCCTTGATTTTTTTGCCTATGTTTAATAACACATAACAGCAAGGCGAAATTTGTGAATGGAGTTCTCTCTGTTTCTCTGGAATATTGTTCCTTAATAGGATACAAGAGACCACTATAAAAGTGCCCCATGGGAAGAAAATGCATATCTCAAAGGATTTAAGCTACTAGAACTGTAGCTAATACTAATACAATGAAAACTACACAGAAAATAACAGATTACAATTATTCAGATCTTGGACATAAAGATACACAATTCACCTCAAGACAAAGTTACAGAAATGAATCATTTACACGAACCCTTTCCCCCTCTTCCAGATTCCTCACACGCTCATTAGTCCATTACTCCTTGCCCTTAACCAATTACCTCTAGTCCTGATCTCATTCACGTTATCCGAAAAGGATAGGTTTCTTTTTTTTCTGCTTGACTTGTGAGATGGGAAGATGGAGACTGCAGAAAATTACTCTTTCTCTTGACCCTTCTTTTGTAAATGAACAAATTTCACGCTTCCCCATTAGCACGTTTTGACTATATTCGTTCTCAGGTATCGAAGCAGCTAAAATGTCTATTAGGTACTGCCCCACCTGAATGGCTTTAACACAACAATCCTAGCTGCCATTCCTTAGAAAAAAAAAAAAAACACTATCCACATTGACCATTTTGAGAAAAATCATTCCAAAAGCAAAACGTCTATCTCTAAAAGGTAGCAGTCGCTAAACGGTCAGAAGGATGACATGAAAGAGGTACCGGAGAGGAGGGAATAGAATATAGAATTTAGGCTAAAGGCCTGGCGCTGGGACCTGTGAAGTCATTCAGCGCTGAAACGGAAATTGACAGTTAAAAGGCCTGAAAGGTTTAATAGGAGGAAAAACTTGCAGGTGCACTGAATCAATTGTTAGGAGAGGGTGGAAAGTGCGACGGAAGACAGCGAACACGAACGGAGGTACAGTAAAAGGGATGAAAGAGGTTGCGGCTAGGGGTTGAAGATACGTTGCAAAAAACCTTAAGCAATGCCTACAGTGCACCGCATGTGGTGCACTGACGGCACCCTGGACAGTACTAACCCCCGGATGGATGGAAAGGAAGGACCTCGGCATTAAGGAAGACAAAGCGCGTGAAAATAAGGCTGAATAGCGCAGCGTGTAATTGGGGTTCGAAGCGGTGCTGATGAGCCTTCTGTGGAGATAAGGTTTCATGTTGTGTGTTTGTGTGTGTGTATATATATATATACAGTATATATATACGTCTTTTACCGCAATCAAAATATTATATGAAATTAAAAAGGCCCATAAAAACGCTATTTACATAACAATAACTATATATTTCGTAATTATATGCATTGTCTAGACAACTCATATTATTGTAGAATTTTCTTCTATGCACTTGAGTGCAACACTGCACTGATATCTATCCATCTATCTACCTATATATATATATATATATATATATATATATATATATATATATATATATATATATATATATATATATATATATATATATATATAATATAAACTCTCCATATGTTTTTCTCTCATGCCATTTCTTGGGTGAAAAGGCAGACGTCAACAGTATAAATGCAAACTATACGCAACAGTCCAAGTTTACAAAGGATTCACTGTAGAAGACGAGACACGACGGCGAAAACGAAATGTCAGATGACGTAAATGGAATGAAGACCAAGGAAAGAATGCAGTTGACAGGGCGCTCATCGAAATGCAAACGAAAGCAAAATTGAATGCCATGACCGCACCACCAACTCTGAAAAGCTCCACTACGAAACTCAAAGCAATACGTGAGATCAGTGGGTGTGGATGTTGTGACTGAAAATAAAAAAAAAAAAAATCTGAAAACTTTCTTAAACTTCAAAACCCAATTACGTCAGCAGTCACTGATCAATTGAGATCGGGCAAATACATATTTACAATCAAACAACTGGTTCAGATACTCAAATCAAAAGGAGAGAATTATTTTAGCTGTGAAATTACAACCTGGCAACCAGTGCAATTCCTAGCACCTCTAATAAACTTACAGAGCGGATACAAAATGAAAAAAATAATCACAAAAACTCTACAGCTCAACAATGAAGCAGTCTATTTTCAGATGAACAACGGTAACAAGCCAACACTGGATAGAATGGTTGATTTGCTCTACACAAAAATCGGATATTGCAAAACATGCGCACCATAAAAAACAGCAAACAATTTTATTGCCAAAGTGTATTATTTTCTAAATACAGACATTTATCCAGTTTCAAACTCCCTCCACCGGGGTTCATATATCTACTTTAATCTTACAAAGCACTTTAATAAAATACTGATAAAAGGATTTATGAGGTCATACATCAAAGGGTTTGCTCTTCAATCTCTTTGGTGTCTGCGGGGATAAGAGTAGTTTTTTGCACGTGGGATATAGCAACAACAATAAAATAACATCTGGCCAAATTGGATCCGTATTCATTTTCTTGCACTGCCTTCAAGCAATGGATTGAGAGTTTTATCTTCGAGATTTTCCTCTGAAAACACGTCCACTATATTCAATTGCAATTATACACTTTTATCTTCAAGATTTTACTTTGAAAATACGTCCATTAAATTCAGTTGCTATTATACACCTTTAACTTCAAGATTTCACTTTGAAAATACGTCCAGTTGCAATTATACACTTTTATCTTCAAGATTTCAATTTGAAAATATGTCCATTAAACTAAACTGCAATTATGAACTTTTATCTTCAAGATTTCAACTTGAAAATACGTCCATTAAATTCAATTGCAATTACATATTACTTTGAAAATACGTCCATTAAATGGCTTATTCAGATAAAGCATGTCACCGTACAGCAATCAACACGTGACATTTTTAAGGGTTAAGTGCTCTCATGCTGGCTTAGTACGTAAAAATGAGGATATTTTTTTTTATAGAAGAACTTACTAATATGGTTGAGTCACCACCCCTTCAAGGAAGATCTGTATATACCTAATCTTACAAAATCATTTATATACAAAAAAAGCATAGTACGAGACATAATACGAGACTTTACATATTTCTTTTGGATGACTTTACCAATGATTATGAAATAGATGACTACTGATCCTTCAACTGAATCTGAGACCCTCTTGTTAACTTGAAATAGCACTGTGAACTTGGAAGTCAATTTATTCTAAATTTCAATATTTAGGATAAATATTGAAATTTAGGATAAATAGTAATAACTTGTCCTGTTATTACTAGTACATTCCTTCCGTTCTAGAATATTTAAATATTGAGTGTTCACTAGTGTGAATCTTTTCACCTACCATTTTAAGGCACTTTTTCTAGTGGAACCTGAACTGATTTCTAAATCGCCGGACAAATCCTAACGATCACACCCACAAAAACGGCACAGTAACAATAACTCATAAAACATTAAGGCCCATCCAATAGCTCCTATAGCTCCTATGTTCCCTTGTGGCCCATAAAGACAAGAAAATGGGAAACAAAGGCATGAGTGAACATATTTGTGTGAGTGTGTTTGTGCGTTTGTGTATTCGTGTATATGTATGTGTATGTGTACATGTGTAGTTGAAAAAGACCCAACCATAAAAAGAACTACTCATCATAGTCAAGTAAGAAATGAAAACAAAAACAAAACTGCATTCCAAGCAGTTCACTATCCCATGATCAGAATGTCGAAGCATGTTGATCAGCATCCATCTAACAACCAGCATGTTGATCAGCATCCCTCTAACAACCCGCATGTTGATCAGCATCCATCTAACAACCAGCATGTTGATCAGCATCCATCTAACAACCAGCATGTTGATCAGCATCCTCTAACAACCAGCATGTTGATCAGCATCCATCTAACAACCAGCATGTTGATCAGCATCCTCTAACAACCCGCATGTTGATCAGCATCCATCTAACAACCAGCATGTTGATCAGCATCCATCTAACAACCAGCATGTTGATCAGCATCCATCTAACAACCAGCATGTTGATCAGCATCCATCTAACAACCAGCATGTTGATCAGCATCCATCTAACAACCAGCATGTTGATCAGCATCCCTCTAACAACCCGCATGTTGATCAGCATCCATCTAACAACCAGCATGTTGATCAGCATCCATCTAACAACCAGCATGTTGATCAGCATCCCTCTAACAACCAGCATGTTGATCAGCATCCATCTAACAACCCGCATGTTGATCAGCATCCATCTAACAACCAGCATGTTGATCAGCATCCATCAAACAACCAGCATGTTGATCAATCCATCAAACAACCAGCATGTTGATCAGCATCCATCTAACAACCAGCATGTTGATCAGCATCCCTCTAACAACCAGCATGTTGATCAGCATCCATCTAACAACCCGCATGTTGATCAGCATCCATCTAACAACCAGCATGTTGATCAGCATCCATCAAACAACCAGCATGTTGATCAGCATCCATCAAACAACCAGCATGTTGATCAGCATCCATCAAACAACCAGCATGTTGATCAGCATCCATCTAACAACCAGCATGTTGAAATCCCTCTAACAACCAGCATGTTGATCAGCATCCATCTAACAACCCGCATGTTGATCAGCATCCATCTAACAACCAGCATGTTGATCAGCATCCATCAAACAACCAGCATGTTGATCAGCATCCATCAAACAACCAGCATGTTGATCAGCATCCATCTAACAACCAGCATGTTAATCAGCATCCATCTAACAACCAGCATGTTGATCAGCATCCATCTAACAACCAGCATGTTGATCAGCATCCATCTAACAACCAGCATGTTAATCAGCATCCATCTAACAACCAAGTCAGGAAAACTCTTTTGTCAATCTTTCTACTCCTGTTCCTCCTTTTCCGTTGGGATCTGCCCGGCGCGAAAATAGGCCATACCGTCCCTACAATGGCTGACGCTATCTAGGTCGTTTTCCACACACTGCCATAACTCAAATATCATCACTCAACCGCACAAAACTTCTGCTGTTGTCCTAAATCCTTTCTTGCCTCGGCTGCGAAAGTGGAGCACTTTTTCCCAACGCCTTCCTCTTTAGGTTTTATCTATCTATCTATTTATCTATCTACACACACACACACACAAACACATATACATACTGTATATATATATATATATATATATATATATATATATATATATATATATATAATTACACATGTGTGTGCGTGTATGTGTGGGAATCGCAGCTGAACTAAAAACCTAAGTTTTTTGGTTAATTTTTTGTTTTGTATTTTTATTTGAGCTAAGGGAACATCTTCAGTTTGGAATGTTGGAGTGAAATTCTGTGAATTTTTATTGGTGTGTGTGTGGGGGGGACCGCGCGCGCGCGCAGCAGGCAAGTGAGAATACTACCGAGAAGAAATGGAATACTAGAATATGGAATAAGGAAAGAAAAGCATACAAAGAATCGTGTGAGCTTCTACTGCATGTAACAGAAGATGGAGGAGGGGAGGGGGGGGGATGAATACTTCCTTTTGTATGTTGAGATTAAATGAAATCTCGGAGATATAACCATGAAACACCAAAAGGGAAGCGAACACATACTCGAATAGCAGTCAGGAAATTCAGCTACACGTTTGAGATACTTGTACATTATTAAAAAAAAATTGGGAAGCTTTGATACGAGTTACTGGCTTTGCCCAACAAAGATGAAGACCAGGAAGAGGTTCTCCCTAAGGTAGAAATTTATATGATGGACGAAATGAAAGTAGGGGAAAAGACACTTTTATATGAAATACACAAACAAACAAAGGGTGAGACACAGTTATTGATGGAGTTCTCAAAGTGCCCTCAAGACCTGTGGAGTGTAAAGGATCTGTTTCCTAAACTAATTTACTACGCTTTCAACTTTCACTAATTAGCGAAGCTCTCTGCTCGTGCACCCTTATGACTCGACTCCCAGAAACAAACAACGTAATTTTGTTATATGTTCAACAAAGAGAGGTTTATTTATATGGAGAAGCGAGGAGGGTTCGAATCCCACCAAGCAAGGAAAAGAGCTTCTTTCAACTCCCCTTTCTGACATGGGCTTCCAGAGGTAAGCGTATCCAAAATCGTGTTTAATTGTCTGTCAGAATAAATACATATCTCTGGTGAATGCGATTGTTAGATGCAACATATACACAGAAATAATTTTAAAGTAAAAGGTGTACTGGATTTGAAAATCAAGTGAGGATATTTCGGCAGCATACCCTGAAAGACTAAGTATCTGTTTTGAGATGACAAGAAAATGCAATAACTGCTTCATCATGATACAATAGAGGAAGGTGTCGGTACGTCAGGAGAAAGAACACTGGGAGGTTGAAGTACTATATATGTGTAGATTTGGAGAGCAGCATATTTGCACCGAATGAACTCGAGAATGGGCCAGGCATAACTTCCATTTGAGAAAGACGATAGCATTACATAGAATTATAAAGTAACATTAGGAAACACGTGAAATGCGTGACCAAAAAGTGATAAAAATAAAAAAAAGAAGCGAGCTGGTTAGGAGAGCAAATAGTTGTAAAAAGGCCTCACATGACTGCACCGGTAACCATTTTGCAAGCAGTGTGTGTAAATATGTGCTCATTGCATAAAAAACGAATGCTGAAAAACAACTTTTATATGATTCAACATCCGGCTAGTTCGTTTAACTGCCAATGATCAAATTACATCAATTGCATATGTATTGGCAATCAAACATAAATGGTTTAATTGCCTAAATCAAAGGGGAATTACGTGCATTCTACTGTCAGTCGTAAATTTCAATAGCAACAATTACAACAGTGGTGCAATTTATTCTGAGATAAATAACATTACGAAATATGCATTTCGCTTAAAAATTAAAGTAAAACATCTGTTCCGCAAAGCTAAATGAAAGATAAAATATTCAGTAAGTTGATCGGGAAAATAAATAGATGACAAAATAAACAAGTAAAAAATGTGCCCAAGTTTCTTCAGCGCAATCGAGATTTCTGTACAGCGTATAATCACGGCCACCGAAAATAGATCAATCTTTCGGTGGTTTCGGCATAATGCTGTATGAGCCGCGGCCCAAGAATCTTTAACCAAGGCCCGGTGGTGGCATGTCCTATATCGTTGCCAGGTGCACGATTGTGGTTAATTTTCACCCAAAATAAAATAAATATTACAGAGGCTAGACGGCAGCAATTTGATATGTTTGATGATTTGAGGGTGGATGATCAACAAACCAAATTGCAGCCCTCTAGCCTAAGTTAGTTTTTAAGATCTGAGGGCGGACGGACAGACAAAGCCGGCACAACAGTTTTCTTTTACAGAAAACTAAAACAGGTAAACATATTCCATTTCCTAAACATATCTACTTCAGTGTGCCATAAATTTCACAACTGCAGATAAGAGAACTAAAGTACATACATAATACTACACATCCTTGCTCTTTAATGTCTTTCCTACAATACAGTCAATGACGATTGCAATTTATAAAAAAAAAAAAAAAAAAAAACTCATGAAAGAACGAAATTTCACTGACTGGGCTCTCATCTCTCACGGAAAATTGGAGTTAAAACATATGATATACAAGCTTCGATTTTGTAAGTATACATACATATATCTATACGTTCACACACGCATACAATACACGTATTATGTATGCATGTATGTTTGTATAGTAATAGAAATTATTCCCATTTATTTATTCTTGATCCTTTTCCTCTGTTGATAGTTTAGCTCCTCTCTCTCCAAAAGAACCTTTTTCATCTTAACATTTTTTCGTCCAATAGCTCGCTGATAAAGAGCACATTAACGACATTACATCTTAACCAGAAAGCCTTCACCACAAACTCCCAACAGCAATGTTACATTTCCCCTGGTGCTGCTAACGGGTGTCTCCCTCAGCTTATGAAAAGAGGCCGATTTGATATTGGAATTCGAAACCAGGAGCGCTGGTCACATCCCTGTGAAGAAAAGGAGTTCCACCTCATCAAAAACTACAGAAACTGAGACAACCAGCCAAACATTAAGGCATCAGTGCAAAAATGCACTACAAAAATTAAACTAAATCAAACTTTTGCAATATCAACTTAGATAAATAATTATTCGTAAAAAATATAAACTTAAGAGCAACTTTCCCAGATAAATTTCTGTAGCACGAATAGGTTCTCGCAAAAAATACTTTAATGCAACCCAAGAACGTCAAAATTCTCCCATTCAGGTAATTTCAAACTTGATCCTTTGGTGGTGAACCGATGAAGATAGGTCAGTCCAAAGGAACATGCTACAGCAACTTGAATTAAGAGAGAGCTTTTACAGTAATTTCAAGCCGTACACAAAGAGAACTTTATATTTTGGAGTAACTATATCTTCCTCAATAAACAATCACTGTTAATGCCTTACATTCAAGTCTTCAGATAAAATTCGAAGATCTACAATCATAAGAACAAAACTCCTGGTCTCTATGTCATTCACACATGTTCAACCTCTATCTGTTTATCTGACTTTATATATATACATATATATATATATATATATATACATATATATATATATATATATATATATATATATATATATATATATATATATATACATATACATATATATATGTTTGTGCGTGTGTGTGTATAAAAGTATAAACACACATGGAATTAAACGTATACACACTAACAGTAATATATTTCATAGGAGAAAGAAGTCTTTAAATATTTACAAAGTAAAAAGGAAACATTATACGTGTGGGCTAATTCCAAACAAGTGCTACGTGGACAGAAAATTTGTTGTGCTCTTACAATAATCGAAATAGTGGCCAATGAATCTGAAGGCAATTTACCAATCAACTGTGCATCCGATTTCTTAATTGTAGGTTGCCAAAGCAAGATAATTAAACCAGATTTGTTGGCCGCAGCCACTGCGGCATATATCTCACGTACACACTTTGTTGAACCTAAACACAGCCTTTGAAATTATATCAGAAACCAAGATTAATTTCTGTGTGAATGGAAAGAAGCACGGCAAGATAGTAAACAGATTGGGTAGCATCGGGAGGCATTACTCAGTTCCAGGTTTTATGCAAAATGAAAAATGAATAAGTAAAATTAAACTGAACTTCAATGGAGAAGTGGTTCAGATACAATTCGTGTAAAAGACCGACAGCAATGACGAAAAATGGAAGAAACAATACTGAAGAAAATGAATGGCCTTTCATAAAAATGGCCAGAGAGCAACGCGAAAGGAGGACGGCGATATTCAGATGACACGTACGAAAGAATGAGTTCAAAATACAAGGAATGGATGCAATATTATACATGAAGGTTGATATGACAATAAAACGTTTTCAGTGAGCCTTTGTCTCTGAAATACACAAGGACCAGAGTATTCATATCAATATAAATTCCTCACAAAAATACGGTTTTATCTTCTTGCAAGCCATGAATAAAATATCAGAATGACACATTCTCTTTCCTTTTGTATTTACCTCCGCCAGAGTGAAGTAAGGAGGTGGCAATGTTTTTCAAAGTGCGTGAAAAGACAACCTCGGCAAACGTTAAGAGCAAGGAGGAATAATAATGAATGCATTCACTATGTGATCACCTGCAGGTAACTAGATTCAGATACACAGATGAAAATGAATTTGTCGACACTGAAATCATTTCACTATCTATGAATAATGATACGTCCAACTTTCACATAATACGTGATCATGCACCGTGGATAATAATAATAATAATAATAATAATAATAATAATAATAATAATAATAATAATAATAGTCGATGACGGTAGATTTATTCACTGGTATGAAGTCCTGGAGGATATATAATCTCTAGTGTGTCCTCTTCTTTATAAGACATGTATCCTATATGAAATAAGTGTTCCGAAATCTAATCTCCAATAATTTATCAATACCATATTGTAAAATATTGGTGAAGGAGAAAGACGCACATTCCAAAATTCAAAAGCAATTTTCTTAATCTATAAACGCCATATTCGGTCGCTGATTACACAGACACGCTGCAATTAATACTGCTATGTTGCTTCTCGTTCAGGGAAATGCTTTTTAAAATGACACTCAAGTATTAATAGCAAGAGTAATGCGGTTTATCCCGTCAATATGAATCTACGCATTGATTCATAAAAATAAATATTAGGGACCTTTCATGTTGTTAAATAAAAAGGTATCATTGAATGAAAACATTCACTTGGACAAAAATTGAGAATTACTTTGAAAAGACTATGCAAAATTACGTTAAAAGTTTGATATATGCCAAACTTAGGTATATGAAATTGCGCATGCCCCTATGTATCGTATAATTACATTCGTCATTGCGACAGAAACCGTTTTATTCACTAACGTAAGAAATGAAATTGATCCATAAACAGGATGAGGTGCAGGAAGATTCAAATTACAAACAGGAATTTCAGCGAATTAAGATAATGATATCATGTTTCCTGGGGCTGCCCATCCATGACCATCTCAAGAAACGCCTCTGGAACACAGGATGACAACTTCGGTGGAGAAATAGTCGCATCTGACCCCCAAAATGGCTGTTCCTCAAAGCTCCAGGACAGTTAGTTTCCTTCATTCTCTTCACACTAAGTTTCGAAGGCAACATAACAGAAACTCTCAGGGAAACTTAGGTTTAAGCTCTGTACTTCACTTAAATTCAGTATACACTATATATGGGGAATGGCTATTTCAAGCAAGTTAAGTTTCCTGGCTTGAAATAGCAATTCCCCCTATATACTGCACACTGAATTTAAGCGAAGTGCAGAGCTTAAACGTGAGGGAAAAGATAGACGGGAAACTTGGAAATTAATATCAGAAAAGTCATACGAAGGATGACAAACAGAAACAGCAGAGGGCTAATAAAAAATAGGCATATTCTAAAACCCCCATACTTCAATGGAAGTAATATGAGGAGGGAAGTGGGATTCGTGCTCACAGTTGTTGCAGAGAGTTATAATTGAAAAATAAAGCAAACGAAATTAAACTCGGATTGCATGATTGCACTTGCAGCTTCGAAAAGTTCGTAAATGAAATTCAGTAATTTACATACGTGTGCGCGTAGAAATTCTGATTCGTAAAAACTTTCGAAAAAAGCTCCCAGTACGTTGGGTTCCCTCTACGGCTAATGTTTAAACTAGACCATTACCTATTCACAGGCAACTACACGTAAATGTTTTAACCGGCAGAATTAAGAGAGAATAATTTCGACTGTCTACCGTACCCTTTAAAAAAATTTCAGTAGAAACAATCTACCGATAAAATAAAATATGAACCTGCCCAATCCTTTGCACATAAAAACTAAAAATCACAACACACCAATTGATTTTCAGTCGAATGACCTTGAATACTTTAACGAAAATCGGATATTTACGTCACTCAACAAAAACGCAGTAAAACCACAATAATATTTTGCAAAATATAAGCGACCGACATGTTAATCTTGTGAGCAAGTAACTACCACAATCAGATACGAGAAAATACAAGATATTACGCTATGATGAAATACACACTATTTACGCAAGCATATCTCCTTTAGTAAGCAGAGAAAAATGTAACAACTTAAAAAGTGGGATTTACTCGTATCATAATAAATACCATTTATCTTTAAGTTGCCCGCTACCTCAGCTACGAATATTCTTGCACTAAAAAGACGTTATGTAAAGACTTCTATTACAATATATTTCCAACAGTTACGTAACTAGCGTGGCAAATAGTACGTCACCCTTATTATTGGATAAGAGACAATGGGAACTACCTGTAGATGAAGTGGTGAACTGTCAACTTTCGGATATGAGCCAAGGAAATATATACATATACATATATATATATATGCATATATATAAGTATTATATATATGTAAATATATACATATGTATATATATACATACACACAGATATACATATGTGTGTGTGTGTGTTCAGCGTGCGCCTGAGTGGCTGGCTGGATATTGGTGGGTTTGTGCGCGCGCGTTCGTGTAAAGATATGACAACTTTAAAGTGTCTTATCACGTCACTAACTGGGCAGATTCAACTAGGGTGCACAGCACGGTTCCAGCTATAGGCTACATGTGTAATGTGTTATGTGAGTGGTCAGCGTTTAATTTTGTATTCAGCATTCTTACGCTTGATTCCAATAAAAATCGCCTAACGGTTTTCAATGTACCATAAAAACTACAGTAACTGCCCTGACAAAAATTGACGGGCAAATTTAAGCAATTTTTCAAATGCATTATAACTATAATAAATCAAGTACGTTATGTCGCCTCGGTTTTTCTTGTTCGAGATAGCTGCAATGAAAAATGGAGTTTATTTCCCGTCTAGTCCTGAAAGCAACATTCATCAACCATTCTTACATGAGCAACGTTGGCGGTTCTTTGGAACAATCTTCTCGTTGCATAATTGAAAAAGATATCTATCATTACCAGCACAACTCCAAGATTTTCGACCTATACAAGTATATGTATATTTATACAATTAATCTTTTTATGCGAACTCAGCCATTTCATTTACTTTCATAAGACAATAAACTGCTGCCTCAAACCTACGCTAAGCCAATTCACTGAATCTATTGCTCTATACAAGACAAAGAATTCAGTGATGACTTTCCCGAATTACGATGTGGTAAAATAAAAGCAGATTAAAGCCCAAAAGTTGGTGATTATCATAAACCGGAGCGACAAAACTTGAGCATATTCCAGATCGAACTAGAGTAAAAATGCGCCGAGTTTTCTGTACAGCGCATAATGCTGTATGAAACTCTCAGCCACGGCCCATGAAACGATCAGCCGCGGCCCATGAAAATTTCAACCACGGCCCGGTGTTGGCTTGTGTTGTTGGCACCTACAGCGGTGCCAGACGCACGATCATGTCTAACTTTACCCTTAAATCAAATAAAAACTACTGAGGCTAGAGGGCTGTCATTTGGTATGTTTGCTGATTGAAGGGTGGATGATCAACACACCAATTTGCAGTCCTCTAGCCTCAGTAGTTTTTAAGATCTGGGGTCGGACAAAAAAAAAAGTGCGGACGGGCAGGCATATATCCATCTCAACAGCTTTCTTTTACAGAAAACTAAAGACAAGAAATCTTCGAATATTCAGAACCCAAACAGTCAGATCCATTCAAATCTGCATTACCATTCCTATCACGAATTTTTAACATATCATACTTAAAAAAATTTATAATATATTTTTTTTTAAATCTAGTCACTTCCATGGCGAGGCCATCCTTATCTCCTCCATTCCATCAAACTCGACGAGACTCAAGTTAACTAAACTTATGTTGTTGCTGTCCAAAATCCTTTTCCCCGGGAGAGGAGAAAGCCTCGCTGGTAAATGTGGGGCGATTTTTCCCGGGTCTTTCGTATTTCCCTTCTTTACGATGGACGCCAAATATTATTATGGAATGGATGCACCAACGTGCGCAATGGAAGAATGTGCACATGAAAAACGCACTACACCAGTATTAAAACACTCTCTCTGGAAGAAAGGAGAGGAAATTCAGATGAATTTGTAGCCCTCTTCTCGGGAAAGAAATGTAGATTGGTCTCTATGCAGACTATGGGGAATAATAGACTATCAACAATAAAAAAAACTACCGAGAGTAAAAACACAGACAGAACAATATAAAGATGCTATGTTCGGGCAAAAACTTTCGAAAAACATATTCTACTGTACTATAAAAACAGAGCCATCAGACCGAGGGCGAAATGCAACACACTCGCGCAGACTGCGACCAAATTCAGATTTACAGTCGACGCTTATTTTTCCCCTGACCTAAATAGAAGGAATTCTTCCCAAGGAAAATGTCTGTGCTCTTGGGTAAATGCGGACGGAAGGGAAAATGGGAGAGGGATACAGAGGAGATCAGATTTATCTGCATACATTACAAGTGCGTGTGCGTTAGTATGTGTATATGTACGTATGTATGTATGCACACACACAACATATATATATATATATATATATATATATATATATATATATATATATATATATATATAGGTGTATATATATATTTATATGTATATATTCATGTGTACATACACATACACATATGTATATATACATATATATGTGTACATACACACATATACATATATATATATATATATATATATATATATATATATATATATATATATAAAACTATATACAGTACATCTTTATATATGTATATATATGTAGCATCTACTGGTGACTTTTTACCAGATACATATGTAATTGTAATAGCCACAATGCCCTCTTAACTTCTCGAATTCTTCGCGTTTTTTGGATACACTTCGTATCCAAAAAAGCGCGAAGAATTCGAGAAGTTAAGAGGGCACTGTGGCTATTAAAATTACACACACACACATATATATATAAACTCCTTTCTTCGTGGCCAGGTAATTAACGTTACCTCGTTCTGATACCAAGGACGAGTTCGAATCTTGTCGGGCGTCAGAATATTTTCATTTCTTTCTTCATTTGGATCTAGGCTTATTAGTGACAAGCGTTTCCAAAGTGTGAAGAACTAGAGAAGATAAGAGGATATTGTGTGTGGTTATTAACATAACATACATGTATATATATAAATATATATACATATTATATATATATATATATATATATATATATATATATATATATATATATATATATATATATATATATATATATATATATATATTATTATATATATATATATTATTCGAAGGCACAAACACAACATTAGCAGATTTCTCAAGCATCTCTAATAAAGAGTGTTCAAGCTTCAAATTTATTTTATTAAGTATTAAATGAATATTGTATTTAACTACTAATACCATTCATGTCGAGAAAAATATCCTGCACTATCCGACTCTAGCAGCTAATGAAAGGAAAACAGCTACATGGAACTTGTGAAGAAGTGGTAAAGGTATTTCAGTCAAAATTCAAAACATGAAATACGACAGAACTAACTGCTTTGGCGTTAGGCATCAGTCATATATTATGTAACAGGCACTTTCAAACAAAAATAAAAGAATAAATGCATTAAATAAATAAATGCATCCAAAATTAAGGGAAAATGAGGTAGCGGAAACCAATATCAATGGAGATTAAATAAACCTAAATATGAAGTGGTTACCCGCGTTCTGCCAGTATGGATTTGAACACGCACAAACAAACAAACACACACACACACACAAACAAGCCATAACGAGGAATGAAAAGCTTGAAACGCTTCTAGAAAACGGTATTGATTACGAGAATTCCGATACATATTCGGTTGCAAAACCAACCTCCTTTCTTTGGCTAATTCCATTTAATCATACAAGTACACAAACAACGAGAATGAAAAAAGAACACCATATACGGTTGTGCTTTACACTGGCCCAAGATGAAGATGACACCCAACGCGAGTCTTGGCGGTAAAAATTTTATAAATATGTAGAGAGAGAGAGAGAGAGAGAGAGAGAGAGAGAGAGAGAGAGAGAGAGAGAGAGAGAGAGAGAAATTATCAGTCATTAAGAGAGTTTTTCTTATTTTTCGATAAACACTAGCATCGAAATGTATATGGTTAATCCGCTAAAATGGCATGTTTCCTTTTAGTAAGTCTGGCCCAGGATGTATACCCAACTCTAATAACATCAACGTTTACTTGAACAAGACGAAGATATCCCAACCCTCGAGTGTTTGACATTCCCTTTACATGATAATAATGATAATACGTGTACAGAATGGAAGACTAGCCACTGACACACAAAAACTGTTCAGAGGGCACGGAAAGGAACAAGGGGATTATTGTTAGGCACACAACTAACCAACAGCAAACCCTCACCCAACCTACACTTGCTACTCTTCAAACCAAATGCAGCAATGTCCCTTAACCAATTCCACACCAAGGTAACAAGGCAACTAATAAGGATTATTGAGAATTTTTCTTATACTTATCTCACTAGCAGAGGAATATGGAGCATGTCATACTTAGCTGCGCTTATTACCTGAAATGAAAGAAAAAATATATATAAATACTAAAGAAATTGCGTACAACAAAACACATATTTTAGCTAAAATATGTCCATGAATAAATATATACCAACACTGTGGTCATTAAAAGTACACACATAATCAGGTAAAACGTGATCAGTTGATTCTATATGAACAAACATAAATTACTGTTCATCAGAACGTTTCAACGCCTCTTGAAGGAAACTGCATTCACATCCATCATAATGTATACATTAACATTTCATTCTCCATTTTTAATAAAAAGGTACATATCTCTCTTTCAGTGAGTGTTTATGCAATATATACGTAAATGTATGTGTGTGTGTGTGTGTGTGTGTGTGTGTGTAAAAGTCACATTTTTCACGGCGCCAGAAATCTAATAATTGTCGTCATTCCGGCGCGGAACAAAAGAAATTCCAACTTTTTTCTTCCGAACGAGACACGCTGGTTAAATTGGGAAACAGATGAAAGGACAGGCAGATGTGTGTATTTTTAGTCTCAAATCATTTTTCCTCCTTGAAATCAAGTATCATCAAATTGTTTCAAGAGTCCATTCCTCTGCACATGAACATATACTTACACACATTCACTCTATTATATAATCTTAGCAAAGTATTACATTCTCAATACAAGTAGAAATATTGATAACTAACTCAGAAGTAAAATTATGCAATACTCAAATTGGCAGACAAAAATATAAATCATTGCAATGAACGACAAATATGTTTCAAAGTGAAGTAAATGTTGTCGGATCTGACAGTAGCAAAAATGTTACGGATTTCCCATTTTGGTAATAAATCAAATCTGACATCATGCTATAAACTCATCCGCAGATAACAGTATCTTTCAGGCAATTCCAGATAATGTTCCTTCCCTTACATGTAAAACACTACAGTAAGCAACTGGAATCGACGGCGTTGACTCCTTTCGGGGAGAGAGAGAGAGCAACTGCAATCGACGACGTTGGCTCCTTTGTGAGAGAGAGAGAGAGAGAGAGAGAGAGAGAGAGAGAGAGAGAGAGAGAAACTGGAATCGACGATGTCGGCTCCTTCTTTGAGAGATAGAGAGAGAGAGAGAGAAACTGGAATCGACGATGTCGGCTCCTTTCAGAGAGAGAGAGAGAGAGAGAGAGAGAGAGAGAGAGAGAGAGAGAGAGAGAGAGAGAGAGAGAGAGAGAGAGAGAGAGAGAGAGAGAGACTGGAATCGACGACGTCGGCTCCTTCTTTCAGAGAGATAGAGAGAGAGAGAGATAGTGGGAAAGATTCTAAATAGATTCAACACACCACAGAACGGCACAGAATAATCCCCGAACGGAGTCTTTGATCACGAACACGCTCCATAAAGTGATAAATGCGTACCGACATCACAACCCTTGTGAAAACAGGGTCTTTCTCACGCTCCTAGACGCAGAGACGCACACTGTGTGGGATTACCAGATATCTGGCATGCAATTTTGATATGCAAATAAGTGCACCACTCCAGCAGATGTGCTCATTCGCCCTTCATGTACACGCTGAACTTAAAGAACCACCATTAAATTGACTCACTTCAGTTGCCGCATAAAGCAGAAGCAGTTATAAAAAAAATCAGCTAGTAAATAAAAATGTCTTTTCGAAGTGAAAACCGTGTACCGATGATTACCTTAATGCACTGGATCTGTGTATCACAAATACTGTAACGTATTACGTAGAAGAATAATTTTGTAGTTGAACAATCTATACATATCGGTTCCAAAAGCTGTCTTCTCGGAAAGCGTCCAGCAAACAGCTTTCACTGGCAATGTTCGACGGTTACTAAAATATCCTTTTATCTAGGTGACAAAAAGCGATCCACTTAAAACTCGAGTGATGAAACTAAATCCATTATTTTTTCCTCTCTCTTAAACACGCACACAAATATATATATATATATATATATATATATATATATATATATATATATATATATATATATATATATATATATATATATATATATGGATGATAAATAAACAGATCAATAGATACACTGATACACAAAAACATACTTCTAGACTTTCATTCACTGGGGATGACTCCACAGATAAAACAAAGCAACAGACACTGCCACGCCTAATTCTTACTTTGGTCACTTCATGAAACTACACAGAGGGTTCTTAAATAGGGAGACGAACTCCCCTACACGCCCAACGCCACTCACCTCTATTTTACACACACTTTCACGCTTCTTGGTTATTTAAAACCTTTCTTTCTTATTCATCTTTCGCTGTATCTTTCCAACCCTTAACATCAGTGAAAAAACTTCAGCCTGGTATACAAAACGCAACACTTTACATTTTAATATTTATTACAGTATCATAGGCGACAAAGGATAAAATGCTTCGAGATTGAAATGATAATGAAAAGGATAGCTGGCAACTTTGGAACATATCTCTACGTACTTTTGACTGAACGAGACAATGAGCCATATTATACTACTTTCTACCCATAATTCAGCATCCAGAGTTACGAATGAAAAACTGTGCAACAGTTCTAATAAAAAATATTTTCTAGAATAGGTAAACTACTCTTTCGCAGGTCTTCTTTCAAAACTTATCGATACATCAAGAGCTTAAAGATTCATGTTCCTGATCTTAATTAGGAAATACAAAACCAACTAATTAAAACGACTACAGCACATACTGAAGAAGTAAACAGAGCATTGCTGATATGTATTTTTCAAGGATTCTATATTGTACCCACAATAACATTTTGATTTCTGTGATCCAGTCTGTTGAACGCATATATGGGAAGGTTTGAAAATACATGAAAGCAAGTTTTGATGTTTTTGAAGTACATGGCATCTGGAATTGGATTATTCATTTTATTTCTTAAAATGGCTGCTGAGTCCAAGCATAGATAACCAAGATATGATCACGGTGCCACATGAAAAGAGAAAAATAACGGAATTCAAACTCGTCTACTTGAGATAATTAACATGCGTTGTACTTTACTGGCGATTCATTTCCTCTGAATCTCTAACTGGCTGATGGTGAAAGTTAGTCAATTATGATACATAATTATGAATTAA
>NC_089752.1:101202219-101212219 GCF_040412425.1 Macrobrachium rosenbergii
ATATATATATATATATATATATATATATATATATATATATAGAGAGAGAGAGAGAGAGAGAGAGAGAGAGAGATATCGGACGTTACAGAAAATAAGTTTGGATTTTGTGTGGATATCAAGCAAACAAATTCCAGGGCATTTAGAAAACAGCAACAACAACAAACCATAATAGCATGAAGCAAGATGGGTATGACATAAATGGAATGAGCGACTACCAAGAAACCTAACATGGAATTCATACTTTACAAATGAAGCTAAAATTTCTCATCAAGGAAAACCTAATATGGTTTTAGCATCCTAAGGTGATAAAAACCTAAGAAGGCATCAATATCCTGTAGACGAGAGTCAATCTAACACGAAATTAAAATAATGTAGATGCTAAAATTACGTCTGTCGTGGATTTACCAACTCACAGATGCTGAGAAGAGTCTAACAGAATTAACTGATAATCAGCTGATGATAACATACTAAAAAATTGACTTTTATGAAAGATCAAAAGAAACCTAACAGGGACATCTACTATCCAGCATGTGACGAAAGGAAGTCTCCCACATCGTCGATGAAATTTAAACTAACTAGACATTCAGTCACATTCTATAGATGATAAAAGAATAGATGTTTGATTAACGACTAAGATTTTACAGGAAAATTACCACATACAGTACATTCACAAGAGACAAACTGCCATACAGAATATAAGTACAGATACAAAAATAACACAATCCAGCGTTGGCAATTCACACGAACTCCAAACCCGAACGTAGGTTCCATAAACGTGCAAACAGTCACCAACAACAGCGAGCCATCATCCTCTCAAACGCCATCATGATCGCCTGGAGAGACCAAATAAAGGACTTCATAATTCTCTCTTGAGCTGATAGGATCCTACGGATAAATCCAGGACCAGATGGGCGTCATTATGGGGAAGAACAATGCGCAGTCACGCTCCACTAATTCAAGTTTCCACTTGCCATTCGATTTCTCTCCTCTCCATCTTTTTTATTCTTTGTATTTCTTTCATTCAATATTACCTCACACCAACTTCATTGATCGCCTCTCGTCGACCTTAAGGAAAGTAATCGATATATGGTTTCTTTATATTTTTAACTGATGTTGACAAACACTGAACAAAGTACAGATAGATTATTTATACACATTTCATTCACAAATGGCGATAGAACAATCCAGTGCTGATAATAATTTACAAAAATACAATTTAGATCGAAAAATATCTATACTACACCACCAAAATGAGAGATGATGCACGCTGAAATACAACCACGCAACCTACATGTAACATACTCAAATGCTATATAAGCAAAGGCCTACAATTTTGAAGAAGTAATATACATAAATATAATATAAAAATAGATATAAAAGCATAAATTCGTTCAGTTTCTCCTTTTGCTAAAGGGCAATTTGAATAATTATGACGAAGGAAATTAAATGCCCCTCGAAAATCTTCAACCAAAATGCAATGAATTCTAATCATATCTTCCTGATGCGACGTCACGAATCAAGCTATCTAAATCTCAGCCGATTTTTTAAAATTTTTCTAACTGCCGGAGAAATCATACGCGTTATGAATGATCTGATGTGGTAGGCACAACTCATCTATTTAAGCTTTAACATGTGGAAAAATAAAATTACTGACACAATACTGACGACTAAACTCACATGTTTCAAGTGTAAATGCTGCGTTGGTAAATTAAATCAGAAATTAAATCAGATGTCTGCAGAAATGCTATTTTTAATCGTAACATGTTAGTTCAAATACACTAGTGGAGTGGTAGAAATACATTTTTATTACTATTGTAAAGGAAGGGGTGGAGGGTCCCCTATTGACATAGTCGGTACTTTGGAACTTTTGCTCCGCAATACAATTCTCTCTAATCTTTATCTTTCAAACACCCCAAATTATTCACGGTCCTTAGTAATTATTAAAGGAATATATGGAATACAAATCCAATTCATCGATGATGGACAGTTATAGTAAACAATAACAATACGCTAAAATAGTAAAAAAGTAAAAGATATTTAACTCCAAAATGAGAATGGAGTTATAGGTCTGTGAACTCGATTACCGTAAATTCATGCATGCACAATCGAAGCTTTGAAAACAGGTAACCCACACATATCCTATCGGTTGCTCATAAAAATAAGCTTTATGCAAAATTTCGAAACGGCCTCAGGAATAATCAAAACATCCATTTAAATATTTACGGGTCGATGAAACTACCTGCTGAGATTTCTGAAACACTGTGAAAACAGAGAGAGAGAGAGAGAGAGAGAGAGAGAGAGAGAGAGAGAGAGAGAGAGAGAGAGAGAGGTTTTTGGATAAGTATACTTTTAATGCAAAATTAATTAACCACACTATATATCTTTCATATAATAAATAGAGTTTGGTTATGATTAAAAAAAAATAAATAAAAATGCAAAGACAAATTCCTCTAAGCGTAACGACAATTAAATGCAGAATCAAACATGGAAACTATTATCATACGCCTATTCTCAAAAATTAAAAAATGATCTCTCTCCAAAGCTTTCGCTTCAAAGTAAACACACCAAAATTGCCCCTCAAACAATCAATTTCCCGCTAAAAAGCCTATTATACTTTATAAAACACTGACCTTATATGAAAAAAAACGCACCATGAGCTAACTTGAAAATAGCTTATTGAACCTGACTTTATTAATATTAATTCTTAAAATACTATTTCCGAACATTTCCTTGTCTTTACATATTAGAACTGGAATATAATTTTTTAGCCCAAAGGCCAAGCGCTGGGACTTATGATTCAGCATTGAAAGAAAATTGAGAGTACAGGAGGTCTGAAAGGTGTAACAGGAGGAAAACCTCGCAGTTGCACTATGGAACAACTGTTAGAAGAGGGTGGAAAGTAAGATGGAAGAAAGAGAATATGAATGGAAGTACTGTAAAAGGATTGAAAGGTGTTGCAGCTAGGTGCTTGTATTTACATAATACCCACTTGATCAGTTCCTCGTGATGAATACGACACTTATGGCAAGTTGTCTTATTCCGGAAATATCTGCATATTCGTCATCATGGAGAATGATCAACAAATATTCAATAATAATGAATAGTATTTTCCAATGGAGGAAAATGCTATGCCGATTCATAAACGTTCATTGTCATGTAATTATTTCGTATCGAATGATTGTTTGTTCTACGCGTTTTTCATAGCATACATTATATTTCGTTAAAAATGCAAACACACGTAATGTAATAACTTACTAATAACGAGAGAGAGAGAGAGAGAGAGAGAGAGAGAGAGAGAGAGAGAGAGAGAGAGAGAGAGAGAGAGCTTGTGCTGACGTACATCACATTTCTTGGATATATATTGGTCAATATGCTGTTGTATTATTTCTTTAAACACGCTCCCTCTACTAGCTATGGCACGAGTCCTTCTACTGAAATCTTACTACTGATATACAGCAAAAATTCAATTACACACCTGAATTAACAGCAAAATTTTCCTCTAAATTTACATCACATCACCAGATCAGACCAATTTTTGCTAATCTTAAATGAGTGGGAAATGTTCGTAATTCTACATGATTATGTACTTATGATTCACCCAAGAGAACATGAGCAGCAGATGTCGGGGGATGACAAATTCTGCTCTCATATGGCTACCAGCTTATCGTATGTCAAACTGCACACTCTAGGACCTAGTGATGTGAACAGAACAAATTAAGACCAAGGAGGTTTTGCTATTGCATCGAGATATTTCATGAAGTATCTTGGAAAACCTGTGATTCCAAATGTAGTCAGTATCGATCTTGACCTTCCAAAGAACTACAATTCCACTTACATAATCAGCAGAGTTAAACAAACAAAAAATCTGAATTATTTAAGAGAGATAATTCAGGAGAAAATAATTCATGGTGATAAAGAAAGATTGCCAAGTTTGGTTTGACATCTTGCATGTTGCTACTTTGAGCAACATTATTTAGAATGTATTCGCACTGAGTTATAATATACTAATTTCATTAGAAACAATGTCATCGTGTGAAATAACTGTCACTATAAAACCGAATATAGATCAAAATAACAATGCCGCAAGGAAATTAGGATATAAAATGTATTTTCAATAAGCGCAAAAAGAAAGGGGGAGAAAAGCGTGGTTAGGTATACCTTCCACGCAAAGGAACTCCTGTTCCAGACTGGAGAAGACAATGGAAAGGCGGCAATACGGTACGGCCCTTGTACCAGATCATTATGGAACTGTCTAGCACAATGGTACTAAGTGTGCCATCTGGAAAGAAAAAGTTCCCACAAAGGGAACCGATACTGCTATTAGCCACGCGTGGCGCACCTGGGAGGGCATGTTGAGCTAAGAGAATAGCAGAGATGTCTCCAGTATCTTACCTAATATTTCCAGTTTGTCTCCTTAAAGCTACATAACCTTTAGTCGTTTTATCCGTTTTCAATTTCTCCCTGCTGGAGCTATTCTGACATCTTTAACATATAAGGCATAAATTGATTTTACCAAAATACTCTTGTTCTTGGGTATTTTTTTCACCAAAGTGCCGTTTTCCCCAGAAGGGATAATTTCAAAATATCTATAAATGAAAAACTGGCACTGCCACCTTCATTTAATAACTGCCCGGCTAAGGCTGAATCCCGTGCAAAAGCATCCATAAAATCAAGTGATTTATATCACGTCAAATATCCACATACTGTGCTGTTAAAGTATCCGCTCGACAACGCCACCCCATCTCTCTCTCTCTCTCTGTATACACATAAACACACAGTATATATATATATATATATATATATATATATATATATATATATATATATATATATATATATATATATATATATATATATATATATATATATATATATATATATATATATATATATATATTTACATACACACACAACGATTGGCTTTAGAGTTGAAGATAATCAGTGCAGGAAATTAGATAAGTTCTGCCAAAATATAACACATGCTACTGTGATATTGCCGGAGCATAAACAACTTGTAATACACTTTGGTGGACGCTGTCTGGTTAAGGGTAAAAACACTGAAAAGTAAATTGACGTTCCTCTAAATTAGAAGCTTTATTTACTTTTCAGTGTTTTTACTCCTTAACCAGACAGCGTCCACCAAAGTGAATTACAAATTCTTTTTGCTCTGACAATATCATCCAAGCTAGTCGGCCTTTCCTATTGGAATTTCTTCATAAGCCTGAACTGAAAACCCTGTCATGATACACGTTGCTTTATGCTTCTACCAAATCAATTCCGCTTCAAAAGCAGAACGTATTACATTTTTTCAACGACATAAATCCGAATAAAAATTAATTTTCAAGGCAACTGAACAGCATAATTTACAACTACGTACCGTTATAGGGTTTTAATCGTTCAGTGAGTATTATTTGTTATTGTATTACTGCGAAAACATCAATAATTCTTGGATTTACTAGTAATTTTACATTATCATCATAACCTCTTTCGCCGCCTCACGGAAAGGGACTCTGTGAATTCCCACCACTTACGTCTTTCCTGAGTTTTATCTCCAAAAATCTCCACTCATTTTCAGCCTCCCTTTTCACATTCTCATCCAGATAGGTCTGGGTCTTCCAACTCTTCTGGTGCCCACAGGAGTTTTACAAATACTTGTCTAAACCATCTCTAACTCCCTTTCATCCTTATCTCATCTTCACACGGAACTTCTGTAACTGTCCTTAGGGTATCATTCCTAACTCTATCCTGCCATCTAACGCCTATATTCTTCTCAAAAGCTTTATTCTCAAACAGACCAACAAATTTATCTTTCACTCCCCGGCTTTCCTCTTTGTTTACAAAATCAATTTATATCCTTTCAAATGAACTATACTCACACTATATATATGATGGTAAACAAGCCCAATAAACAGGGGAATAAAACTTACAACAAAAACAGAGAGAAAACATCTACTGCCGATATTTTTTCCACAGAAAATGGTTACTGTAAGGCTGGGAAGGATTTAGCACAGGCTACAGGTTTTTCTTTCCCCTTTTATCCCATAAAATCTCATGAAGACCTTCCGGACTCGGAGCAGCTGTGACCAGGCTACTTGGGTTAACTTCTTCGGTATCTTCACCCTTGACAGCCACGCGCAGGATTTACTGCTCAGCAGAAGTGAAAGAGTAGAAAATTTTTTTTTCCGTGCAGGAAGAAAATAAAAATAAATAAATAATTTAGTAAAACTGAAAATTATTCGAACAAACAAACAAAAAGCATTCAGCTCCCAGTCGAATATAATATATATATATACATATATATATATATATATATATATATATATATATATATATATATATATATATATATATATATATATATATATATATATATATATATATATACTGTGAGTCCTATGTTCGGCAAGAGCATATTTCATTTTATCTATGCTCTCTAGCATTCCCCATTTTATCAGTTTTTCTTCCCATTAAATTTGTTATTCTCTCAGCCGACGAAAAAAAGGCGGACACATGTGTTAAGTATCCATTTACTTACGAAGTCAAACTCACTCTCTGGCAAATCCCAGAGAGCCCCTAAACTAATTACACTAGCTTTTTATATATTTCATAAATGTATGTTTGGGGATCAGTTTTATATTAGCATCTGGTTTTTTCCTGTGTGACAATATATTATGCTCTCTGAGTGATTTCAAAAACTATGAAACAACCACTATACTATGCCCATTGGTAATTGCCAACAAAGTCAGTGAATGTGTCGTAAATCATCCAAACCCAGTATGCTTGTTCCATTTATTTTGTAATTTCAGTGTCGTGAAGAGATATTGTGTCAGAATTCAGAAAGTTCACTGAAAAACCATAATTACTGTTTGTCAAAATTATCCAACAAGCGTTAAGTTAAAGTCTCCTGTGAGATTCATCAGTGTAAAGGAAGGGAATGTTATCATATTATTATTACCATTATCAGTTTTGATTTGTGTTTATCAACTGAGTAGACACTATTTTATAATTTTCCATCTATAATTTATGCAAAGATACGTTTGCGGATTCCAAGCTCCAAGTGTTCATTATTTTATTGACTAGGGATTTTTAGTATTTAGATTATCATTATTATAATAATTGTATTGCTTTACGTGAGTGAGAGCATGCCGAGTGTCTGATTAAAAACGCTCTGTGTAAATTATTTTTGGTACAAGTTGCGATAGATAGTTCTGTGTTGAAAGGTACAGTAATGTACGAAGTCATTTATGGTTCCGAGTCCCTTATCAGTGTTGTTTTCCCTGTGTCAAGATTTTAAGTAAGACTCATGAACAGAAGGTCAATGCTTGCTACTTCTGTGTTTAGGAGCAGGACACAAGTTCCTCTCACATTGAATTTTTTTTCCTTATTATCAGTTAGAGAAGTAATGTGTAAAAGTACACTTATTTTAGAGTAAACGGAGAGATAATTCATTCTTGTTCTTTGTAGCCATTCAACAGCTGTGTAATGTAAGTATCCCCAGTCTTATCACATGTTAATGTGCTGCGGCGATCTGTTCTTAATTGTGTTCTTTGGAGTTTAATTGTGACCTTGTGAGTTTTAGGATTATTGTTGATGCTGTGAAGTCCATTCCTTGATTAAAATAATTCTTAAGAATAATACAACAGCATTCACTCATATTATATTTGACTGGGTTTCATACGTGCAATATCTCACTGTAGTTTTCTTTCAGGGTTGCTATATTGTCATTATTGCTTTTGTTTCGATTTTACTACTGTTATTAATATTAATGCCTTTTATGTGATTGATGTGTGTAAAGTTTTTGTTACTTTTTTTATTACCTCTTTGGTAACGATAATCTAAAGAGATTCTCATCACTGCTTAACATTTGTGCCTGAATTTATTTGACAAGTCATCAAAGAGTAATTCTATCCATACTTGTAATTATTTCCAGTAAGTGATTATTAGATCCACTGAGAGTGATGCAATGAGTTCTGTAAGATTTTGTAAATAAATATTTATAAGTATAAAATCTGTGATATAATTCCAAGTCCTTGGTGGTCTTCCACTAAAAGTAGAGCTATTTAAGATTATCTGTTGGACTACTTACTGTAATCTAATGATAAGAAAGTAAGTGAGAGCATAACGATAAAGTCACGAGTTCAAACTACAACAGAAAGTAAGTATAATTATTTGAAGAGAGAAAAAGAAAGAATGAATAGTATTTTTCACTGGAATTAGGAGAGAACCACTTTGCTACAGTCCGACTAAATCACCAGTGTCTGACGATGATAAAACCAGATGCAGAGCGAGTGTGCGTACTTGGATGAACCCTTGAGTATTCTCTCCCCTCTATCCACCCTTGAAGACAGAAAATAAAGTAAAGTAGAACCTTAGGTATGCACTATCGCTAAGTACGTAACAATATATATACATATATATGTATAAATATATATATATATATATATATATATATATATATATATATATATATATATATATATATATATATATATATATATATATATATATGCAATAAGTCACCAAACTGCACGTGACAAATATATACGTAGACGACCACCTGAAAGGTGAAAATTAAAGACCAGGTACCAAGCGCTTTCGTGTATTGCGTACACTTCTTCGGGGTACAAAGTAAAATAAGTAAATAGAGACATAAACAAGAAAACTTCACAAAACAAAGATCAAAGCCACTAACAAGCTAAACATCATTACTGAATGCAATCACTAGTTTGAAGTCAAATTGTCACATACCAAACAAAAAATACTTTAAAAATACTTAAGAACTGAAACTACAGTTAGAACAGGCTATTGCCAAAAGGTAACATTGTATTTCCCTACAATTTTATGATCAAGGTAACTATCTAATTTAAAAAGACCCGAACTAATATTCATAAGTTGATTGTTAAAATGCTTAATAAAGGCAGATTCAATTATATTTCTCTTAACAATGTGGTTACAAAAAATTATCTCGGATGAATTTTTCCAGTCTATACAATGGTTAAAATCATTCATATGTACAAATAAAGCACTTGTCAATTGGCCTGTTCGAACTGCGTAACGATGCTGTTTTAGACAATAATCTAGTTCTTTACCAGTTTGACCAAGGTATTTATTACTACACCCAGCACAAGGAATCATGTAAATACAGCCATTAATTTGTTTTGGGGAGTAACGAGCAATGATATTCTGAAGTGTCCCTGAATTCTTGTAAACAACAGTTATCTTGAAAATTTTCAATAATTTTTTTAATGAAACAAAGATTTACGTTATATGGAAGTGTAAAAATATTTTCTCTCACCAAAGGCTCCCTATTGTTATTGGAATAAAAAATGTTTCTAGCTTTCTGTAAAGATTTGTCGATTAAAAACTTTGAGCATTTTGTAAAATTTACGACGTAGGAATTATGTTAAAATACCCAAAGTTTTTAATCGACAAATCTTTACAGAAAGCTAGAAACATTTTTATTCCAATAACAATAGGGAGCCTTTGGTGAGAGAAAATATTTTGACACTTCCATATAACGTAAATCTTTGTTTCATTAAAAATTGTTGAAAATTTTCAAGATAACTGTTGTTTACAAGAATTCAGGGACACTTCAGAATATCATTGTTCCGTAACTCCCAAAACAAATTAATGGCTGTATTTACATGATTCCTTGTGCTGGGTGTAGTAATAAATACCTTGGTCAAACTGGTAAAGAACTAGATTATCGTCTAAAACAGCATCGTTACGCAGTTCGAACAGGCCAATTGACAAGTGCTTTATTTGTACATATGAATGATTTTAACCATTGTATAGACTGGAAAAATTCATCCGAGATAATTTTTTGTAACCACATTGTTAAGAGAAATATAATTGAATCTGCCTTTATTAAGCATTTTAACAATCAACTTATGAATATCAGTTCGGGTCTTTTTAAATTAGATAGTTACCTTGTTCATAAAATTGTAGGGAAGTACAATGTTACCTTTTGGCAATAGCCTGTTCTAACTGTATTTTCAGT
>NC_089752.1:101217219-101282219 GCF_040412425.1 Macrobrachium rosenbergii
TCGACAAAATCGCTAACTAATTCTAGGAATATTCTTACATGAATACCGGTTATTGGATATATGCTTCTTAGAGATGTAGTAAAAGCTTTAATTGGTCTATTTGACTTGACATATATAATTTTAATTAACACAATAAAATCCGTAAAACTTATGTTAACTACAAAACCTTTTTCAAACGCAAGTAGCTGAAATACAGCACATAATCTGAATGCTGACTTACTCCCAACCCTTATTTCGAGCGCAATTCTTTATCCTTTATGTCTTTATGACGTCTGAGGAAACCTCGCCAGTTTCTTTCAATTAGAAGTAGTAGTTCCAAAATTCCAATAATAACTTCAACGATGGTAAAAGCAAATTTTACACAATTAAACATTTCCTTTAGGAATCCTTTAGCAGACACCTTCTTTCACACAAAGCACTTTCCTGCATTTCTTCTCAACCCTGAAACTAGGGATTTTCAGGCAACCAGAAAAGGAACTGAGTATTTACTGTAATTCAGCTAAAATCATGTTTTGTAGTGTTGTCTCCTGTGTGGAAATTGTGCTATAAACAACCGTAGAACTGTAAAACCGTTGCTACTAAAGGACATGCTCTCTCTAAAGGATTTTCCTAGGAGAGAAAGTCCAAATTTGCATGGTTGTTATATGACGAAAACTGGAGAAATATATTAAAACTTGAAATGCACAAGAACATGGCCAATAAAAATGAAAACTGGAGGAATTAAAAAGTAATAAAGAAACACATATCAGAACTTGAAAATGCAAAAAACTAAAATCAACTGCCTTAGTTTGCATATTCTCCAAGTTACAAAACAGTGCAAGAATTAAATACAAAGAAAGCTTCAAAAGTAAACATCAAGCTGCTTGTATTGTATGCTCTTGAACACAAGTAAGATTTGAAGCAACTTCCGAATACCTGCTGAGAACCAATGCCGCTTTCCACTTCAGTTCATCCTACATGTCCCTTGCATATCAGGGCGATGAAGATAAAAAAAAAATCAACCTCAATGAAAATTTTAAATGTTTAACAAAAGACTACTATTGTTTACAGGGATATGTTGGACAATGTGTACAAAGCTGAAAAGTCAATACGATTTGATATTGATATGATTACAGAAAACTATTATATGTTTTATTCAAAATAAACAATATGAAAGCTTAAATCACGATCACTCTCCGGCGCTAACACTCACACCAACAAAAAGGAGAGAGAGAGAGAGAGCACACGCCAATGATTCCAAGCTCAACTCCAACTACCCTCGAGTCTGTAATAATTATCCATCTCTCGTTCAACTTCCATCATAAATCTATTATAATGGCCTCTGCCAACAAAGACGATGATGATGGGACGGCCAAAGGGGAGACTGAACCCCATACTTACGGGAAGAAGTAAATAGTTTTTTGGCACTGCATCTAAATACTAGAAAATTATTCCACTGCACTCAGATGGGAGGGATGCTCCATATTTTGTTCAGTTACTTATTTGAGTGTTCGGTAAAAAGCTAAGTTACTTATTTGAGTATTCGGTAAAAAGTTAGTTACTTACTTGTGTATTCTGTAAAAAGTTGGTTACTTATTTGAGTGTTCGGTAAAAAGTTAGTTACTTATTTGAGTATTCGGTAAAAAGTTAGTTACTTACTTGTGTATTCTGTAAAAAGTTGGTTACTTATTTGAGTGTTCGGTAAAAAGTTAGTTACTTATTTGAGTATTCGGTAAAAAGTTAGTTACTTACTTGTGTATTCTGTAAAAAGTTGGTTACTTATTTGAGTGTTTGGTAAAAAGTTAGTTACTTATGTGAGTATTCGGTAAAAAGTTAGTTAGTTACTTGTGTATTCTGTAAAAAGTTGGTTACTTATTTGAGTGTTTGGTAAAAAGTTAGTTACTTATGTGAGTATTCGGTAAAAAGTTAGTTAGTTACTTGTGTATTCTGTAAAAAGTTGGTTACTTATTTGAGTATTCGGTAAAAAGTTAGTTACTTATGTGAGTATTCGTTAAAAAGTTAGTTACTTACTTGTGTATTCTGTAAAAAGTTGGTTACTTATTTGAGTGTTCGGTAAAAAGTTAGTTACTTACTTGTGTATTCTGTAAAAAGTTGGTTACTTATTTGAGTATTCGGTAAAAAGTTAGTTACTTATGTGAGTATTCGTTAAAAGTTAGTTACTTATGTTGTTAGTTACTTACTTGTATTCTGTAAAAAGTTGGTTACTTATTTGAGTGTTCGGTAAAAAGTTAGTTACTTATGTGAGTATTCGGTAAAAAGTTAGTTACTTATGTGAGTATTCGTTAAAAGTTAGTTATTCTTGTGTATTCTGTAAAAAGTTGGTTACTTATTTGAGTATTCGGTAAAAAGTTAGTTACTTATGTGAGTATTCGTTAAAAGTTAGTTACTTATGTTATTCGTTAAAAAGTTAGTTACTTACTTGTGTATTCTGTAAAAGTTGGTTACTTATTTGAGAGTTCGGTAAAAGTTAGTTACTTATGTGAGTATTCGGTAAAAGTTAGTTACTTATGTGAGTATTCGTTAAAAAGTTAGTTACTTACTTGTGTATTCTGTAAAAGTTAGAGTGTTAAAAGTTACTTATGTAGTATTCGGTAAAAAGTTAAAAGTTAGTTACTTATTGTGTATTCTGTAAAAGTTGGTTACTTATTTGAGTGTTCGGTAAAAAGTTAGTTACTTATGTGAGTATTCGGTAAAAAGTTAGTTACTTATGTGAGTATTCGTTAAAAAGTTAGTTACTTACTTGTAAAAAGTTGGTTACTTATTTGAGTATTCGGTAAAAGTTAGTTACTTATGTGAGTATTCTTAGTTACTTATGTGAGTATTCGTTAAAAAGTTAGTTACTTACTTGTGTATTCTGTAAAAAGTTGGTTACTTATTTGAGTGTTCGGTAAAAAGTTAGTTACTTATGTGAGTATTCGGTAAAAAGTTAGTTACTTATGTGAGTATTCGTTAAAAAGTTAGTTACTTACTTGTGTATTCTGTAAAAAGTTGGTTACTTATTTGAGTATTCGGTAAAAAGTTAGTTACTTATGGTAAAAAAAAAGTTAGTTACTTATTACTTACTTATGTATTCTGTAAAAGTTGGTTACTTATTTGAGAGTTCGGTAAAAAGTTAGTTACTTATGTGAGTATTCGGTAAAAAGTTAGTTAAAGTATTCGTTAAAAAGTTAGTTACTTACTTGTGTATTCTGTAAAAGTTGGTTACTTATTTGAGTGTTCGTAAAAAGTTAGTTACTTATGTGAGTAAAAAAGTTAGTTACTTATGTGTTAAAAAGTTAGTTACTTACTTGTGTATTCTGTAAAAGTTGGTTACTTATTTGAGTGTTCGGTAAAAAGTTAGTTACTTATGTTATTCGGTAAAAGTTAGTTAGTTACTTGTGTATTCTGTAAAAAGTTGGTTACTTATTTGAGTGTTCGGTAAAAAGTTAGTTACTTATGTGAGTATTCGGTAAAAGTTAGTTAGTTACTTGTGTATTCTGTAAAAAGTTGGTTATTTATTTGAGTATTCGGTAAAAAGTTAGTTACTTATGAGTATTCGGTAAAAGTTAGTTAGTTACTTGTGTATTCTGTAAAAAGTTGGTTACTTATTTGAGTATTCGGTAAAAAGTTAGTTACTTATGTGAGTATTCGTTAAAAAGTTAGTTACTTACTTGTGATTTCTGTAAAAGGTTGGTTACTTATTTGAGTATTCGGTAAAAGTTAGTTACTTATGTGATTTTGGTAAAAGTTATTCTGTAAAAAGTTGGTTACTTATTTGAGTATTCGGTAAAAAGTTAGTTACTTAATTGTGTATTCTGTAAAAAGTTGGTTACTTACAGATTTGAGTATTCGATAAAATGCTCTCGGAGAGTGATAAACCCTACAAGAAATACACACTGGAAGACTAAAATCATGTCTCCCCTCCTTGAAACTGACTCTTTTAACTGTCATTAACAATCTCATTTAATACAACAATTCTCATACGCAATATTTAGCAGACTTCCGTGCGTAAATACATCGAATTATGTCTGAATTACGCTCTCTGTAAATAGGCCAATTTACTTTAAAGCATTTACCTAATGTGCTGCACTACCAAACCACTATGCCATTTACATTATTAATGGTATACTACAATGCTATCCCAGCAACATAATGCTATTATGATATTCTGAGGGGATTTATACATGAATGTAAATGCGGCACATTTCAGAATACATCAAACCGACCAACGCATTACAAATATCCCAAGATTCCCGCGAGCTGGAAATGCTATTCGGAAAATGTCCCATCCACAGCAATTAGGAAGTCGTCCTGCAAAACAGAACGATTTTCTGGAGCGACAAATCCCCCCCCCCCCCCGCATGCGAGCACAACACGGCCAGAAAAGGAATGAAAGAGCCAACCGCTGAAGTCCAAATGAGAAACGAATCCATTCCAGTTATTTAGTTGAACAGCGTTATTACTTTCCGAATGGAGAGAGAGAGAGAGAGAGAGAGAGAGAGAGAGAGAGAGAGAGAGAGAGAGAGAGAGAGAGAATCTAAATACGAGAAAGGGTAATACAGACTCGCAAGAAAATATTCTATGATTCAGATACAGTGACAAGGTGAACAATGAGATACGGCCATATACAAGATAAATAATTAAAACACGACAAATAATTAACCGACAATGATATGAATGATATCAGCACATCACACTGGATTACACAGTACTTCATTCGTTGTGTCACTGTTAACGAATATAACCGTTTAACTAGGTACTGATATTCAAACACGAAAAATCATTCCATGAAATACTTTCACTTTCAAATCTTTAATCATAACTCTACACACACAACTATTATTACTGTCATCACCATTTTCATGTATCTATACAAACATACCATCAGCTCCAAGATGAGCCCTACACACAATATAGGCCTACCACTCCCTCCTATCCTGCAAGAAACTACGGTTCCATGGATAACAAGACCCTTCCTTTATGATGATGATGATGATGATGGTGATGATGATGATGAGAATTATTACTATTATATTACAAACCAAGCTGCAACTCTCATTGGAAAGCAGACTAGACAATGATATGGGAAAAGTAAAGACAGACAAATAGCCTAAAATAAATAACATGAAATAAGAAAAATAAAAGTAAAACTCATAAGAAAGTAAACAAATAAACAATAAAGTAAGACTACTGTTAACCCTCTCAACAACAAAAAAGCATTTCAAGCTATTCAGCTACAACATTAGATCATTCCATAACAAGGCCACAACCGAAATAAAACTCACACTCACAGCTGAACCCCTTTTCAACTGGCTTCATGAAGTGCCAACGTTGTCTGCTGAATTTATACATACACACACACACACATATATATATATACATATGTATGAGTGTATGTATATATATATAAATATATATATATATAATATTGTTTTATATATGTGTGTATATATATATATATATACATACATATACTGTCTATATATACACATACATACATAATCTAATCTAAACAAAACTACATCCATCTTCTCTTGTGTCTCTAAACGGGGAATGTAAAAACAAAAATAAAGCTTAAACATAACTCCCTTCGTGGTTGTAACAGCAGGCTACCAAACAACTTTGTTTAGACAAAAGTTTGAAAATGCGAGGGCTAAACAGCAATAAAGTCTCAACTTAAATATTTAATTTTTGAGACGCAAGAGCCCATGAATATTCCAACAGAATATAATTTAGCAATAACAATTTTGCGTGGGCTGGTAGACTAGTAAAAAATTATTATTAAACAATCTCAAGAGAGCATTATTATTATTATTATTATTATTGCCGTTGATGTTCTTCTTCGAAATTATTTTTTACTGATTGTGCCAAAAGGTCATTTACCGTACTGTTCAAATCTTAACCGAAAATACAAAAAATCTGAAATAAAATGAGTTAAATGAAGCATGCCAAAATAAACCGACGGAGACATGCAAGCGCTAACAATTAATAATCCAAATAAGAAAATATGTCTGGATGCACCATCAAACATGCAAACTCATGCCAGAGTCAGTGAGAAGCCAAGCCATAATCAAAGGTTTGAAAACACAAGTTATGCGAACATCATTCGCGGCATGAGGCCTAAATTTGGCACCAGGGAAGACCCAACTGCGCAAACAGCCGCAAAAATAAAAAAACTAATAGAATATAACTAACATTAGAGGCTGCCTGAGCATCATATACATACTCGTACAAGATATTTATTTACACTTAAAGGTATCGAATGCTCAACATAAGAAGCACTGCATTTATTTCAGTGAAAAAAGTTTCATTCGCACAAGAAACCGTTGTTGTTAAACTAATACCGATTCATAATTTAATCAATGAAAATATTGAAACTCCCTCCTCCTTCCGTGATAAACCGGCGTTATTTTCACGCTTCTTAAATTGGCTTCTCAATCTTCCCACGGTAGGGCCTTTGTTCCCACGATCTTGCGCGGCGCTCTGCTCCGTGAAGTTGTTCAACTTCATAAACTTCAATTCCGCGTGCAAATTAAGGTGCAGATTTTTAATGTTTGATTATTTGTCGTCAAAATCGAAAACCACCGAATTCAACAAAGAAATTGAGTCCAAATGCAGGAGCACGCATAACGAGGCGAAGAGCACGGGGACTTCATCCCTCAAATCAATCACACGACGATGATAAAAGAGTGGCCCACATTCTTGTCTTTCCCTTTCCCGCCCCTACAAACTACGAAGGGATGATCAAACACCACCAGCGTTAATCTAGTTGTAGGAGGTGGATCAAATATTTACTATGGCGCGATGAACGAGACAGGATATCTAGAGCGAGAGAAAGGAGAATGAGAGAGACACTTCACCTTTAACCTACTGTTAAACTCCCCCGCCCCACCCCCTTCATACACCCCTCCCCCGCCATCCCAATTGCAGGGTTCGTCTGGGACACCCTCCCTCTTTTTCACCCCTTTCGTCTGTCTCTCCCACGCCCTCACCTGGCTCCTCCTCCTCCTCCTCCTCCTACCTCCCGCCCCCAACCCCTCACAAGACCCAACGCAACCACCATCTACCGAGACCGCTGCTGCTGCACTAGTGCCGCCTACACCGGCTACACAGGGACCCTTCAAAGGGCGCTCTGGTGGTCCTGAAGCCTCAAGAACCGTGAAGTGTGGTCTTGGGCCATCTTCATTATGGTACCTGATTGGGGATTTCCACCACTTTCGTTGTCAATTTACTAAAAGGCAAAACATTTCCGACGTCATCTTTGAATTTGTCACCCATTTCAATGTCCCAAAAACATTTTTAACGACAATAATAATAATAATAATAATAATAATAATAATAATAATAATAATAATAATAATAAAATAAACAGGAAAAACTGATCTCTCCAAAGAACTTAAAAACACAGCAAGAAACTGGAAGAGACAAGAATCTCATATTTGTGTTTATTTAGGAGAAAGATTAACTTTCCATGACTGAATGAAAAGAGAAATAAGTACAAAAGCAGCCGGAGTTCTACGGAAGCTACCGGAACCATCCGAAGTTACAAAAAAAAAAACCTTTTCAAATTGAATGTCAAGGCCCAAAGGGTCTGCCCTGTGATTGCAGTTGTATGCCAACTGTTGGTTTGTCTCTACAGCTCTCATAACGTTGCTGCTTGTGTTTCCCAAATTTGCTACAAAATCAAAACAATACACATGAAAGAAAAAATATAGACCAATATACCCGCACTTCTCTCTAAATGCGCGAGTGGCAAATTCATACACAAAATCGATGATACGGAAATGAAATTCCTGGAGTCAAAGAAGACACAAAAAGGCAACGGTACGAAATTCCCGTCTGCTCGCATTCCCCTACTCCATCCCAACCTCCGTCAACAGGAGGAGAAGGCAGCACCAACGGAATCATATACTGATTGAATTTCGCACCATTAGAGGAGAACATCAACACCGCTTGCAATAAGACATTGTACCCTAAATGTGGGATAGATCCCACCACTCGGGGTCGAAATAAGCAGAATTATGGGGAGGTCGGCTAATTTCGACAGGAAAACAATCTTAAATAAAAAAAAAATGACTTGTTCGTCAACAATGGCCGGATCAATCAGACTGGGAGAGTAAGTCTGTTGTAAATTTCTCTGACGAAGTCAGAAACGGGCAAAGGAAGCCGCAGCCACACATACAGACAGACAGATACAGAAAGGGGTTGATCTGAGTCGGCCTTTCTCTCTCTCTCTCTCTCTCTCTCTCTCTCTCTCTAAAATTTTTACCACAAGTAGCCTACTAACGGCATGTCGTTTTATATAATAGTACTGTCTACAGGACCCTTCATCTTCAATGGCAACAGCATTACCAGCACTTACATAATAACACAAACAATGAAACGCACCCTCTCAGTTAACGAGAGAGAGAGAGAGAGAGAGAGAGAGAGAGAGAGAGAGAGAGAGAGAAAAACTGACCGACCGACACACATTTGCACACCAGCTGTGCACATATGACCACGCAGAAAGAAGAGAAAAAATGTGTTAAGTTGGGAACAGGCGTCAGGAAAAAAGCAAGCGGGCACGAAGGCTCTCGCAGCGAAAGGCAAAGGTATATAAATAAACAAACAGCGAGTAAGCCTGAAGTCTCTTGAAAGCTTCTCATAACCTGAATTCAAAAAAGCCAAAAGAATAGCGAAATGGGATTTCCTCCGAGAATAAAAAATATCATATACCGAAAAATGAAAATAGTCTAAGCTTTTCTTGGCAAGGTGAAGCGCATGCATGTGAGAAATCATAACACACCGACAGACGGAGAGATGCATACTAAAAAAACGAAACCCGGCAGACCGTCGACATTGCAATAGATTAGACAGCTAATACCGAGGGTAAATCAGTCAAACATTTCTTAACCTTCTTTTGATAATCAACACGTGAATTGCTTCTGGGGAAATAAATAAACACGCGAAATGCTCCTTGGAAAATAAATAAACATGTGAAACGCTTCTGAGTAAATAAACAAACAAGTGAAACGCCTATGAGAAAATAAATATATGCGCAGCTCGGAATTGCGCACATATATGCAAATCGATGTATTCGTCCAATCACGCATCAAAGTCTAAGTTCGCTGTATACTGAAGAATATCAGTTACATATATATCTAGATTTATACATCAAAGGGTGACTAATGGTTTCAGAATTCAATACTGAAATAACTGCCACTTCTGTCATCATCATTAATATTGGCTAATCTAGCTCGTGATCGGAAAACCCCATTACTAATTAATGTCCTGCGAACTGCTGCACATCCTGGTAATATTATTATAATTCACTGTAGACCAAAATATATGAAAGATTACATAACTTTATGTGAGTATATATATATGCCAACCCACGCAGATTTTCTTTACCCTTACGATTATGCGGATAGGAATCGAGAATTAACAAAATGAATATCACTTCCCTAGCCGCAATGCTCACCATTTTTAACTGTCTGCCCCATTCAATTTTCAATCCGGTCACACAGCCTTATAAACAAACCATCTCGGCAAGAATTCAAGAAAGTCGCGCGAAGGAAAGCCCGCAAGACAGAAAATCCTTATTTTTACACATTTGCCCTCCCCAGAAAGGAGGGACTTTCGTCACGTCAGCCGGATCGTTTTCTCTTTGTGCTGCAGAATATGCACGACAGGCGCCTGCAGAAGGCGGCGGGTTTGCATCACAAGAACTTCGTCTGAGAAATCCCCCCGGTCAAAGGCCAACAAACGTTGATATGAAACTAGAGCAACAGAATCAGTTTATATAAATGCCTGCGAATGGTATGATAAACTAAGATTAAGCCAAATACACATATGCAAAAGGACGTTATTAAAACTAATGATGTTTTGATAGAGAAACAAAAAAGATAAAATAAAATAAATATTTTAACTGATTATTTATTCAAGCACTCCAGTCTATTCTACGAATTAACCCCGAAGTTATTATCAGCCTGCTAATGCGCGCAATTAAGTAACAACAAAAACTCGGTTAAATAAAATTTAAATACACTATATTTTACAGCAAATAACACAGCAGTGATATCAGTAAAACCACACAGATTTCCTTAGGCAAAGTGCAAAATTAACAGGCCATAATAAAAGTAAATATTTGAAATCTCAAAGAAGTATGAAGATCTAGAGCTTTGAAAATGAGTGATTTATAAACACTGTTCGACAATAATCTTTTTGTCACAAAAATGGACCGAAAATGATACATGTACATCTACATAAATGGAGGGAAAATTTTTAATTCAGCCAACTGGCTGAACAGAACCAACAAAAAAGGTGTTGCCGTTAAAAAAAATCGGAAAAATGTATATCTTAAATCCTTCACGTCACGACATTAAGGTAATCAAGAAGAATAAACATTAACCTTACAAAAAATCAACATTCATTTTGATTATTATGAAAGAACTAACTAAATTCTGAAACCCAATGCAATTCCCACCCGCCCCCTTTTTTTGGGAGAGAGAGAGAGAGAGAGAGAGAGAGAGAGAGAGAGAATGCGAAGCCCAAGCAGAAAGACTACATCCCTTCTTTCCAGAGTAACACAACCTCTGCCTTCCAGTGTTTTAACACCGTCTCTGGGCTCAGGTATTCCAGGGCCTGCGCCGAAAAACTGTGCATTGCAAAAACTGTCCAAGACTGATGTACAATCAGAAACTAGAGGAAGGATTTAACATTGCATTTATGCCACATCTGATGGGAAAACTCAAGTGCAAGGTATCAGAAATGGATTTCAAAATTTTCCATGTATTCCAAACAGTTGTCGCTTAAAAATGATACTAGATTTTCGAACCAAAACAACAGTCGAAGGAAAATATAAGAGAAGGAAAAATAAGCGTAAGCAACATAGTTTTCCCTACCCACAAAATTTTTTTAGTCCAACCACAGCGGGGACAGGTTTCAAAGGGAAGGAGGATCCAGCCACGTCACCCACGAGATACTCGAGCCAGACAACTCCACTCCGGCTGTGGTGAGCCTTACCGCCCCACCCCAACCCCGCCACTTCCCTTCAGCCATCTGACATAACTGTGGACTCTGAAACCCATATGCATTTTGCAGAGCTTAAAGAGGAGGGCAGAATAACTTCAGCTTCCTCTCCCTTACCGACGGCTTCTCCTGACCTATTTCATCAGAGGCACCTCTCTCTCTCTCTCTCTCTCTCTCTCTCTCTCTCTCTCTCTCTCTCTCTCTGTTTTATTTTTCTTGCTCCTATAAATTTAGTATTTCCATTCATACATAAACGTATCTGTCGAATTCAAATACATTTTGCTAGAGCTGGAATAGACCCACAGTAGATATGTGTTCAAGAGCTTATTGCTTGTTAAGCAAAATAGAAAAAAAAAAAAAAAATATATATATATATATATATATATATATATATATATATATATATATATATATATATATATATATATATACAATCATGATATATATATATATATATATATATATATATATCAAATTCATATATACCCAATCATGAATCTAGAAATTTGAATATTAAATTCACGCTACCCCCGATACAATTTGATATTATATGATTGTATCTAAATCACAGTGTGATAAAAATTTCATATATATATATATATATATATATATATATATATATATATATATATATATATATATATATATATATATATATATATATATATATACATACATAATTATATATGTATGTAAAACCTACTGTTCACTTTTTAACAGATAAGTATTTATAATGTATTTGTAATAACCCAATCACTTCTTGCTTGCTTTCCTCATACTGCAGGATCCGCCCATCACTAAGAGCACTGAGCCCATATGCAGAAACATGTGGGTGAACCCTGACACCCGTGGTAAAATTCGAAACTACACACGATGCGTAAATATATCTGAATTCCACAGATAGAAGCATGTATCAGTGGAAATTAGAGCTGTAGGCTTCTTCGTGACCGAGTGGTTATGGGAAACCTCACACTAGAATGTTGTGTGTGGGTTTGAGTCCTACCATGGGCATCGGGGTTTCTTCATTTGGAGTCACGGCTCGCTGTGATGAGTGCATCAATAAAATCATGGGAAAATCGAGGAACTAAATTGTGGCTACTACAATATTATATATATATATATATATATATATATATATATATATATATATATATATATATATATATATATATATATATGAACTATCACTTTTGGTCTTTATCACACATGGTGAAAAATAAGAAACTGTAGGTCCTACCGGTCGGTCACCTGTGGTAATGTGTATTATATATATATATATATATATATATATATATATATATATATATATATATATATATATATATATATATATATATATAATGTTGAGAAACTACCTGCAGGCTGTTTGTGCATATAGGTACACATACGTTATGTATATGAAAATATTTATGTACTTACGTACACACACACATATGTGTGCATGTATGTGTATATATTATATTATATATATATATATATATATATATATATATATATATATATATATATATATATATATATATGTATATATATATATATATATATATATATATATATATATATATATATATATATATATACATTATTATAATTATTATTACTATTACCCGGAAAGTGTCTATGAAAAAATATATTCTAAATTTAAGTCACCTAATTTACACGATAAAGCAACGAACATTGTCAAATTTCGTTGCTATAACCTAACCTCAAATCTGAAGTCATTATATAAACCTCTCGAAATGCGGTTTAAAAAAATACATTTAAATTTAATCGTAAAACTCGTACGGAAATGGCGAAGTGAGTTGCGGTTGGTCTTCATTTCAGTGTTTAAAAAAATTGGGAGAGCAAACATTAGTGTCAGGCGTTCAAGAAGCCAGTAATACACTTCTGAAAGCATGTCAGTAATTTCAATGAAGTTATTAAGTACACCTTAGTTTAACCAGACCACTGAGCTGATTAACAGTTCTCCTAGGGCTGGGCCGAAGGATTAGACTTACTTTACGCGGCTAAGAACCAATTGGTTACCTAGCAACGGGACCTACAGCTTATTGTGGAATCCGAACCACATTATAGCGAGAAATGAATTTCTATCACCAGCAATAAATTCCTCTCATTCTTCATTGGCCGGCTGGAGACTCGAACTCACGCCTAGCAGAGTGCTAGCCGAGAACTCTACCGATGCGTCCAACGAGGAACTTCAATGAAGTTATAATGAACTTCAATAAATTGTAGAACTTCGGTAATTTCCCCTTGCTGGGTGATCAAAATCATATCCCATACACCCGATTATACTTTTCACACTGAGGAGGAAAATATATATATATTTTTTTTTGGTGATTACGAAATGCATGCTCAAATACACACAAAGTTAGCAAAAGTTCATTTTCCTGCAACACATGAACGTACCTGAAGATAACTCCTAAGATCGGGATGTTTAGATGAATGACAAAAAATAAAAGAAATGTATCGTTGTGAAATATTACATATTGAAAGCACGTACTTCATCCTGAAACAACAGAACAACTTATTCCATTCGAGGACAAGTTCTGGTAATCACAGGAAGGGTTAAAAAATTCATTCATTACTAACTCCCAACGGCATCTAACTTGCGTAACAGCCCGTACCAGTACTAGTGGATTTCTATTCCATTAAACAATGCTGATGGCTCATGGTACAAGAAATAATTAAACTTTACGAATTAAATTCTATGAAAAAAGAAATAATAAAACGAGATCAAATTAACCAAACTGTCATTTGACCGGGATTTCACCTCCATCACAGAAATTAGAAATTGGAATGAACGCATTACCATGTAATTCCACAATTAATCTTTCTGTTCATCTTTCAGGAAAACGCTGCTAAATGTTACGCTTGGAATGTTCCGCAATGCGTGTCATAGATATGGAAGCCACATTAAATCTAATGTGGAGATGAAAAGGGGCCTTTTACGAGTAGCCATTATTCAGCTCTTGGCGCCATGACTCTCCACACTTCCCTTCCTGTTCGGTGGATGGAAGATAATGTTTTGGCCACAGGCCAACCGCTGGGACCTATGAGGTTATTCAGCGCTGAAGGGGAAATTGAGAGTAGGCAGGGGGAAAGCCTTCCAGTTACATTATGAAACAATTGTTAGGAGAGTATGGATAGCAAGCAAGATGGAAGAAAGAGAATATGAATGGGGGTACAGTAAAAGGAATGAAAGGGTTTGCAGCTACGGGCCGAGAGGACGCTGCAAAGAACCTTTAGTAATGCCTACAGTACACAGCGTGAGGCGCACTGAAGGCGCTACCCCGCTACGGGGCCTTCCTGTTTGAGTCGTCAAGATCAGATTGGAAAGGAAAGTGGGCAAGAACATAAGGGCCACAAACGACGGGTGGATAATACAAGGCCCAAAATGCATATTTGTAATACAAAAATTAATTATGAAAGAGAGAGCGAGAGAGATAATAACTGACAGCAACGGCCCCTGTTATCAATTAAAAACTATTGCCGACACAATGACGGTCCAGCAGGGGGAAATTGCCGAAGTTCTACAATTTTGATGAAGTTCATTATAAAGTTCTCAACGATCGCGGGATATGGAACAACTGGACGCCAGTATAATAGATTAAAATGTCCTTTACCTATGACATTAGTGGCAATAACACAAATGAACTCACACATAAATACATGTTTTGGAACTTATTCATAATGTGAATATTACCTCAAAATAACTTGAAATGTTTATTCAGGATAGGGTAAGCGACTCACTCTCTCTCTCTCTCTCTCTCTCTCTCTCTCTCTCTCTGAAGGTGAAACACCGAAACAAAGCTGCTACATAACTTATTAGATGAATGTTACACACAATCACTTATAAAAATGTAAAAGTCATTCAGCACAAGAGTTACGGTATAGGCGTGGAGTGTATTCTTGACATAATATTCTCAAAGAACCGTGAGCGAATTACTTGGAACACCCTATTCAATGCACAACTACAGTTAATCACAAATGCGCCCAACACCATGCCTTCACCCATCTAAGCCCTCAACCTCCATAGGCCCCGCTGGTTCGAAACCGGACGATTTTTAAAAGCCACCGAAAACAATTCAATATGACCACCTTGACAATTTATGAACAATTAGGCAAATACTAAATATTGTCCCACTTCACAATCCCATGGGATCACCATATCCTTTCAGTGAAACGGCAACAAAACTGAACACCACCACATCGTCACCACCAAACTCAGGCAGGTCCCAAGAAAACCTATCAAATTTTTAGAGCTCGAATGAACTTACGAATTCGATTAATCCCGAAAATCTCACCGGATGGCGAAAGAAAATAGAGAAAACAACCAAACTGTTTTGCTGAGACCTGCAAAAACATCAGACAATGAACAGTGGTACTGTATCGAAATATAAGGTCGACAACTCAAAAGTAATCTATGAGCTGAAAGAAAATGGCTTCTCGACAATACTGAACATCCACTTAGCGGAGGGAATGATTGGCAAGGGAAGCGACGCATGCTACGAGAATTAAATTTGCAGTGGGGCCTTACCACTGATCAACATTATACCGAAAAGCTGTGAAAAAAATTAACAAAACATATGTGTCTTATAGTGCAAATTCTTAACAAATGAGAACATTAAAATTTTGGACACCATCCATCCAATAATAATTAAAATTCACAAGCGAGAGCCATCTTCCAAATTCGAACTGGTCTAAAATATCTTTAATATATTAAGAACTTGAAGAAAAGCATTGGGAAAACCACTTTAAAATACCTAATAGATTCAAAATTTCTCCTACCTATAATTTGGCTTTATTCAAGGGAGGCCTGTGTTATCTTAGAAAACCAATCAAAAGGAAACGTATTATGGAGAAAAAAAGTGGGTCCATAACAGCCTGGCTTTACAACTTCCTTAAAAATCTGACGTTTCAGCCATCCGCAAATGTGCATCACCCAAAGTCATCCTGGTCATGTCTAATATTCCACAAGAAACACTTCTAGGTCTGGTTTTTTTCATCTTCAAGATAATTGTCATATGCTGTACTGTACAACTCATTTATATGCCTATTTCTTGAATTATTCTCACGTTTCCTAATAGAATCACGCTCTGCGGAAAACTGGGAGAAATTTCCAACTGAATTATATACTGCTGTTATTCAGCATCGACAAGCAAACCGGCCCTGAATGGAGCCAATTCGTAAACAACGACGAAGATAGTACAGACTCAAAGATCCCTCTAGATCCTTTATACGTGAAGATCTAACTAGAAGAAGAAGAAGAAGAAGAAGAAGAAGAAGAAGAAGAAGAAGAAGAAGAAGAAGAAGAAGAAGAAGAAGAAGGAGGAGGAAACACTGTCGCAAACAGCTGGCTTAGAAACAGAACACTTCTAGAGATACCAATACTAGTGCTATATATGGCACTCAAATCCTCAGTCACAGACTACTGCTTACCTACATGGTCTCCCACCCTACAGAACTACAGGTAATGCAACGTGAATTCTGATAGATGGCTCAGAACTTGCAAGACTTCCCCTATTATCGTGAAAGAATCAAAACGATGCAACTATGAAATAAGTTCATGGAAAAATACTTCCGCATTCAATCATCGCTTCAGTTTAAATACGACTGTCTTTCCCTGCAATAATACTTGATCCAAGGCTTGGAGTTTGGTGCTCACAATAAATACTACAGTAACTTCGTCATTAACACACCTCGTGCCTCATCATTAATTATAAATTCAATGTCTAACATTTCGAAGTCTCCCAAGTGCCAATAAACCATCACAAATTAAAAAAAACGCAATCAAAGGGACGTTTTACAAGTTACTGTACCTGCTTTCGGATGGAGCAGGGCAGCTTCTACATCCAAGTATTTGACGTCAGTCAAATTCGATTTACAGCATCAAGTCCGATTCAAAGATTTAAAAAAATCAATTCGAATTATGTTACGTGAGGACTTGGCGAGGTAATCTTCCACTGCAGGTGGAATCATAAAACAAATCTGTGTGTGTGTGTGGGGGGGGGCCTCGTAACGCAGGTCTCCCCCCCCCCAACACACACAACGCAACGCAGCCGACAACGAGATCTTCTCAAACAAGGTTTAGGCATTGGGTCTCACAAGTGAGTACTTCCGGGTTCTATCCCCAAACCAGAAGAGAGAGAGAGAGAAAAAAAGGGTGTGAAAAGTCTTCCAAACAAATCCAGTGAGCTTCTGAAGCCAAATCCAGCGAAATAACAAGTTATCAGTCGACCACTGCGGGTATCAGCTGCGGTGAGTAGAATATAATATAGCGCTGAGATCTACCTCTGAGGTCATTCAGCGATGACAGGGAAACTGACAGTGCAAAGGTTTTACCGGAGGAAAACTTCACACTTGCACTATGACTCAATTGTTAGAAGGTGGAAAGTAAGATGGAAGAAAGTGATACAAATCAACAGATGTGAACGACTGCCAGGCAGTGTCCCAGCCCTCTGGGTGAGCCACTCGAAACAGCCACACTCCAACCCTTATAAGCAACATAAAAAAACTATTTTATAAAGGAAAAATTAAGGGAACAGGAAAAAGAAAAACAGGGCACAATAAGATTTCAACAACTTGTAATTCCCGTTAACTGCAGGGCCCAAAGAATAGTTTTCTAACCCAAAAAGGCAATCCGCTGGAGAATTTCTGATAGCAGTGAGGACAAAAAAACGAGGGAAATTATAGATATAACATGTATATATATATATATATATATATATATATATATATATATATATATATATATATATATATATATATATATATATATATATATATATATATATATATATATATATATATATATAAACACACACACTTACAACACATAAAAAGCTATGTGACCTACATTATACAAACTTTTTTCCAACTGAATGAAAAATAATACCAAAGCAAAATTTTACTTCAGAAATTTTAAAAAATGCAATTATCTAAAAGTACAACAAACATAACACCTATAACCCCTATACAGAAGAAGGACGAAGAACAAGATAGGAACAAATATTCAGAGGGGAAATAAACTCTCGCGGTAACTCCATTCATTTGGGTGTTGACAAAGAGGTCTGTTGTTTTAAGCACCGAACTGAAGGAAAGAACGAGGCCTTTAAAGTCTTTCGTTTAGCCTCCGAGGGCGTTCCAAGTTGCTGGAGACGTCAAGATCAAAAAGCCACGCCGTCACTTCAAACAAGTTTCCGCCGAATTAACATACAGAGAAACTCCTTCTGCACAAGCTAAGTCTTCTTTTCATCTCCAGAGTGTCGCTGGTGATGCCCGCAACGAGAGAGAGAGAGAGAGAGAGAGAGAGAGAGAGAGAGAGAGAGAGAGAGAGAGAGAGAGAGAGAGTTGGGGCCGAATAGCATTTCATCGTTATTAGAAAAAAATGTTATGAAACATTCTTGGTGATTAGGCGGCTACTTTGGACATTTTAAGTTGATGGCATATAATATTATCTACCGAGCACATTTAATTTCGTTAGCCAATTTTGGACCACATGGGTCTCCAGTTAGAACATTATTTACCTTTCCTAAGCCACATGAGAACACGGTTCAACCCAGACCACCGTTTCACTACCGAGGAATTTTAAGGTAGCTTTCAAAACAAACATGACACCCACTTTTCAGTCTTCGTTCGCAAAGATGACGAAACCAGAGCTTGTAACCACTTGCCTGGTATTCAATTGGCAATTGTAGAATTTTGTTTTCCTAAAAGTACGTTAACTTTAACTATCTGGGTTTGCTTTTTGAGTTTAATATAATTTTCAGTTGGATGTTCCAACTGTAATTTCCTTCGTATTTTAGCAATATGATTTTTGATTTTTAATACCAAGCTGCATTTTACTATATTACATTATACTGAATTTTTTATATATTGCCTATTTTGCCCATTTTAATCTGACTATATCATTACATTTTTCAACAATTTTTATAGCCTTTGGTCAAAATGTTCTCCCTAGCCTTGCCAATATATTCATCACCACGTTAATATACGGGAAAGCTGAAACGGATTAGGTATCATTTATCCGATCATTGTGGTCGGGCGAAGCCACGCTCCATATTACAGGAATTCTGAAAGCCACCTGAACATCACGTAAAACTCATCAAATGTTTAAAAGGTGCAGTCATGGTAGGTGAAACGATATTAGGGAGAGCAAAGACGAAATACAAACACAAGAAAATAAATCTACAAACATTATCACAGTAGTTATAGAAGAAATGAAGGCTAACTACCAGAATGAGAGAGATGTTTAAAAAATTCATAACCCAGTTATTTCCCCTAGACGGATAGTAATTCAAGATACAAACTGACAAGCGAAAACGATCCAACCAGAAGAACCCAGTGACCCAGCCATCTCATAAGCCTGATCAAAAGAACTTCCAGATGTTCAGTGTTCAAGATCTCGTCGAAACATCCTAGTGACCCATTACCAGCATGTGTGCATCCTCCGAGACGTGGCATTCTCAGCCGGCTAGCCCGAGCTCCCATGAGATCATCATCTTTATATCATTAACAACAATGACAAAACCTCTCCTTCAAAAGTGGGAGGGAGACTTAAATCATCAATGCACATAATCACAGGGAACATGACTGTCTGTACAGCCACTGTACATGAAGTAGGTCGACCATGTCTGAGGCAGGTTTTAGAAAACGGTTTCTGCAAACAATACTTCCATGTATTCAGTCTCAAAGGAAAGTTTCTCGTGCCATTATTTTATTCACTATATAGCTCCTAATCATAAAAAATATAAATAATAATCCATTCACAAAGTGTTTAAAGAATTCAAAATTATGTTCCTTGTCAGGCAGCACTCCCCGAACCGACCTCTTTATTATAGTAAAACCGTATAATTATGAAAAAGCAGCGGTGCCAACTAACGTACAAACGGGTCCTTTAACTCAGCTGCAACATGAAGAGAATTTTCTCCTTTACTGGCAATCTATATTCACTCGTGATCAAGCATCAATAAGCGCAAAATTCAAGAATAATATACAAATGATTAACTGCCTATGGTGTTTGAAAGACAAATTTTTTTTTCGGTTAACAAAAAACCGTTTCACTGACAGTAAACTAAAAATAACTACATTTGATGGTCGAATGAGTCTTTCTATTAGAGGGACAAACGGAATAATACCTATTTACGGGTTAAATGAAAGACTTCTTCAAACAGAGCGAGGATTTCCCATTTAGTAGTTACGTCAAAAAACTTACTTTCAATAACAAAACGATTTCTACTTGCTGGCCAGCTACATGGCTTGCCATTTGGCAGTCAAATGAAAAACTTGCCATTCGGTAATTAAAGAAAGTCGTCCAACTTCTTGATCAAATAAGACATGAAACTTCGTGGGTAACTTGAAATTTGTATTACTGGGTGGTCAAACAAGAAAACTCATATCATGATACACAGAAAACAACAATCATAAAAAAAGGAGTCTCGATTACAAGTAACATAAAGGACGCTCCATTTCATGATAAATAAAAAAAAAAAAAAAAGAGTCCCATACAATAACCACAAAAGAACATATTCCATGAAATGCAGAAATAAAACTTTAATTGACGCAAGAGGCAAATAAAAATTATTTCATGGCAATATCACATAAAATTCCCAGAAAAACTGAAAGGGAAATACATTCCTGTACGAAAAAGACTGCTTCTAAAAAAATAGAAATAAAAAAAGATGGGGACTCCGTAACCCTTGTGAATTATATTGCTGTCAGAGAGGAATCGACGCCGTCACGTCCCAAGCTTTTCCTTCGAATACGTCCAATTCTCGCCCACCGACGGGAACCAAATGGAGATACTCGTGAAGTGGAAGCCGGCAAAGGCTAAAATGCCAGTTTTACCTATCAGAAATTCGTTGACAGATATTTTGAACACCATTTACTCGTTTAGGCTACATGAAAGATAACATAACGGTTATGCTCAAAATAGTAAAGATTCACTTGATACAAATTTTTAATAAAGTCCCACCTTACATTTGAAAATACAAAGAGAGAGAGAGAGAGAGAGAGAGAGAGAGAGAGAGAGAGAGAGAGAGAGAGAGAGAGCTGCACATGAAAGGTAACATAACGATTATGCTCAAAATAGTAAAGATTCACTTAATACAAATTTTTCATAAAGTCCCATCTTATACTTGAAAATACAAGAGAGAGAGAGAGAGAGAGAGAGAGAGAGAGCTGCACATGAAAGATAACATAACGGTTATACTCAAAATAGTAAAGATTCACTTAATACAAATCTTTAATAAAGTCCCATCTTATACTTGAAAATACAAAAGCGAGAGAGAGAGAGAGAGCTGCACATGAAAGAACATAACGGTTATACTCAAAATAGTAAAGATTCACTCAATACAAATCTTTAATAAAGTCCCATCTTACACTTGAAAACACAAAAGCGAGAGAGAGAGAGAGAGAGAGAGAGAGAGAGAGAGAGAGAGAGAGAGAGAGAGAGAGAGAGAGAGAGAGAGCTGCACACGAAAAAATAAACAACTGGAGCTGCTGGCAGCAGGTGGAAAGGCTCGCCAGCTGTCAATGTGAGAGATTGGCCTCAACTGGTGTTCTGGATCCTCTTCTATCTTATCCTATATCTCGCGACGGTGGCATATTTTATGCTCCGTGCACGGGGTATCAGGCTCCTCCAAGAATAAAGAAAGAATATCTGAGAAAAGAATTCTAACACCCGCAGATAAGGCAATGTATTAAAATATAAAAAATAGGCATTATTCAAAGAGAGAGAGAGAGAGAGAGAGAAAGAGAGAGAAAATATTCTAATTATCACTTACTTTCGCACATAAATGGATATCGTCCTTGGTAATTATAAACCCACGAAGATACAATCTTGTTTGTTGCTCCACAGGGGTAGTGTTCTTGAACCATTGGTTTTTTAGTTGATACCATTGACACAATTTTTAGGATTTGAAATCCAAGCACAGCTTTAAGTAGATGACGTAACTCTGTGTATGCGTGTGTTTAAAAAATGCACCCTAAGTAATCATAATTTTCCTCAACTTCTGGGCCGTTTCCCGTCCCACTTTTTATGTGGACCGAGAAACCTTTATCCGGAGCCAACCTTTCGGCTGATTTTTTCCGTACTTCAATTCCTTCCGACTTTTCACGTGAAAGGCTGGAAAAATGTAACTTGGCCGAGATTTTGGAGTTTTGGTAAAAAATTTACAGCCAAGAATGCTGAAAAAATTCAATGCTTCCAGATCAAACAAAATATTTCCATAATGATAATAATATAAATACATAATGATTTCAATGAAATGTAATCACTGTAAGGAAGATAAATACTAATTACATCTGAAAATAATAAAACAAATAAAACCTGGTGTTGGAAATAAAATTCATCATAACAAAGAGAGAGAGAGAAACGCAAGTAATTCTGACACGTCTCGTCTAACACGCGGACATCTGATGAGTAACCCACACAACCCTGCTCCTGAATGCTCTGAGTGTAAAGTAATGACAACAATTAAACATTCATTGTGTGAATGCCTCAAGTATAATTAGCAGCGGCTATCACGTTTTGGAAATAAATGCATCAATGAAATTTTGTTTAGTTCCTCGTTGGACGGGTCGGTACCGTTCTCGGCTAGCACTCTGCTAGGCCCGCGTTCGAATCTCCGGCCGGCCAATGAGGAATTAGAGGAATTTGTTTCTGGTGATGGACATTCATTTCTCGGTATAATATGGTTCGGATTCTACAATAGCCTAGGTAACCAAGTGGTTTTTAGCCACGTAAAATAAGTCTAATCCTTCGGACCAGCCCTAGGAGAGCTGTTAATCAGCTCAGTGGTCTGGTTAAACTAAGGTATACTTAACTGTCAACATTTGCATTTAATCCAATTATAAAGTTTTTACTTGAAATATATATATAATTTATATATATACAATATATATATATATATATATAAAACAGATTAAGTAAAAACAAATCCTTCGGGCCAGCCCTGTGAGAGCAGATAAGCAGCCGGTGGTCTGGTAAAAGTATTTTAATAATAATAATAATAATAACACACCTAAGAAATCAATCTTCAATGCTATTCGCATCTTAATATTAGTTTAACATCAATGTAGAAAAAAATCCACCTTAGTCGTGTAGCGTTTTACAAATGCCAAAAGATAAAAAAAAAAAACCTGGAGCTTTCGAGAGGTGCGTGGAAGCTCCTGGATAAACATTTGGTGTTTAATAGTTGTGTTAAACTATTCAGAGTTTTATTTTTACATTTACTCTCTTCGCCTCAGGATACAAATTACCAGACGAGAGAAAGAAATAAGAAGAGGAAAAACAATGACTAAACAAGACACACGAAACAGAATATATACAATTTAGGCCAAAGGCAAAGCGCTGGCGTCTATGAGGTCATTCAGCGTTGAAATGAAAATTGAACGTAAGAAGTTTAATAAGTGTACCAGGAGGAAAACCCCGCAGTTGCAGCACAATGAAACAAGAGGTTGGAAAGTAATATGGAAGAAAGAACATGAATAGAGGTACAGTAAAAGGAATGAAAGAGGTTGCAACTAGGGGCCGAAGGGACGCTGCAAAGAACCTCAAGTAATGCCTACAGTACACAGCATGAGGTGCACTGACGGCACTGACCCCCTACAGGGAGACAAACGATGGCCTCCGAGAGAAAGTTAGAAACTTCTGATCTGGTCCTTTTCACGTCAGCCGAAACTTCCGCCCCGCCCTTTTCAGCATGACTCAGATTCCAATCATTTTCAATGAAGGGTGACGAAGGTGAAGGTGATTATGAGTCTCGGGTTCTGGTCAAGCTTATATTTTTAAAAATGACGACAGTGAAAACTTCTAAAACTAACGGTACACTCATATACGCCGTGAACAAGTGGTCATCTTTATTAAGTGGCAAAGGAGAACGAAAATAATATTACTTAACGAGAAAATAAAGGGAGTTTTTTAATAAAATGTTCCTAAGAAAACCGATAACATACATACATACATACATGTTCTTATGCTCCGCAAGGAGGGACAAAAAGGCTTTTACCCAAATTGTAAGTCAGTAGTCTCTTGAAAATGCCACAGGGGGGCGAAACAGCCGTCGTAACAAAATAACAACTGGAAGAAAGGAGTGCATATTTTTCGCCAGAAACTGACGCAAGAAACACTCCTACGACAAGAAGGTTCCTGCAAGAAATCTGTTGATACCAATAAAGCAATTGCTTTCAATGAAACCATTACAATTCATACTTATTACGTTCAAAGGTTTGACATACATACATGGCCTTAAAAAGAACTGGTTAGGATTTAAGCGACCCTCCCTTAAAATAAAAATTAGTAAACTCGAAATATCAAAATACCCGGCATCAAAAAAAAGGAAAGAAATAACTGAAAGATAAAAACTTGGATGAAAACAAATGAGACAAAAGTGAAATTCAAACTCTCAAGCTCCCATCTTTAACTCGGGAACGTTCGCGATACTATCAAGTCCATGATTAGCTGCCTGATTGCAAATGCAACCACCACCACCACTAATATTCTCTTGAATCTTCATACAGGATGAGTCTACCGAACATGGCACATTTATGATCATTTATGATCGTGAGGCTAAGCTTGGGGAACTTGAAAGCTGCATCACAACAAGGGATGTCTAGAACATTTGCATGAAAATACAACTCGGCACTGTCATACCGGAAAAAAGTTAGCTGAAGAAAGAAATCTCGAAGGGGTGCACATAAAGTAGGAAAGAATTTAGCTTAATATAACATATACGGACTGTGTTATCTAGATAGCAACATACAATATGTCTCAAGGCATTCCGACAAATTAAAAACAAATTTACACACTTCTGTTAGCAGGTGAGACATTTTCGTTAGAGGAAAATAAAATTTAAATCTTTGTGAAACAGAAAACTTAGCAGACATTGTATCTCTTGAAAACTCTACATGACTATAACAAAATTACAAGAAAAAGTAATACCACACAAACACGAGTGTGTCAGCACGAAGGTACCTCTATAATGAAACTATAATCGTTTCAAATACTTTGCGCGGGATTAAAAAGGTGCATTATATTACATAAATAAAATTAAGAATTATGAAGCATTTCGAAAGTCAACTAATACAGTAACCTGCACTCATTAGAATCTCATCAGCGCTCGACTGAAGCCAAAGGCATGCAGAAATTCATGGAAATGGACTTACGAAACGAATGAAAAAAAAAAATAACAAACGAGAGGATGAAACCAGAACAATCAAAATCCGATTCCCACTCTGGAATGGAATGGAATATAGAATCTAGGCCAAAAGGCCAAGCACTGAGACCTATGAGGTCATTTAGCGCTGAAAGGGAAATTGCGAGTTACGGTTTTAAAGGTGTAACAGCATGAAAACCACCGTATAGTTGCACTGTGAAACAACTGTTAGAAGAGGGTGGAAGAAAGAGAATATGAGCGGAGGTACAGTAAAAGGAATGAAAGGGGGTGTAGCTAGGGGCCGAAGGGGCGCTCTAAAGACCCTTAAATAATGCTTACAGTGCAACGCGTGAGGTGTACTGATGGCACTACCACCCTACAGGGCATTCCCACTCTGGACCCAATATTTACCCGAATAGTTCACGATATATTAAATCCCCAACCCGGCGCGCGTTACCGGTCTCGAACAGTTTGCAAATTACAATACGATTATTTTTTGTCTCATTTCTATCTCGCCGGTTAAACAATATCCCATTTCCGCGCGAGCGTGCATCAACGATTATATGTAAACCTACCTAATTCTTCATCTAAAGAAAGCGCAAACTGGGTGACAATTCTAAATCACAGCTTTTGTTACAGATTTCCATAGACATGCAAATTTGCTACATTTCTTGCACTTGCAAACTATGCTACTAATAGTTATATGCTGCATCTGATAAATATGAGTTCCCGTGTAGAGATCTTGGTTTACTTCGAACCCTGGAGGCTAAAATAAATAGAGCAACTGAACAATCAGCACATAAACCGAGAGGAGAAACGGGAAACTATAACAATTTTCAAAATATTGTCAAGAAAAAGTGCATAAAAAGATAAATGTTTGGTGGGTTATAATTATACTAATAGCAGTTGTAAATCTGGCTATGTACTTCATGTGACAGTTATACAAACACAACAGTATAATACAGGTTTTTAGTGTGTTTCTGACTGATTAGCTTATTAAAATTAATCCCGTGAATATTGAAGCATGTTCGGATTGCGTCCCTTGTACAGCTGAATAAAAAAAGATGTGTTGTTCATGATTTCCCAGAAATATATCAGAATAGACTTTCTTTAAAATTTATGTAGTTTAAATAGGTTTTATCTGTAAAGCTAGAAGGTCACCATTTTGTTTCATATTGTAAACTGTTACAAGAACACATCGACAGTATGAACGGTCTTGTGTTACGTAAAGTAGACTTCATACTAAGAGTCTGCAAAGACTGACAATAATAATTCCATTACGCAAACTGATTTCATGTAATATTAGTCGAGTTGCATTACAATCAAAACCCATCAAATGAGTTCAAATATTAAAAAAATTTAACTTGGTCGTTGCCCAAGGAACACTACGAAACATTCAACACTCAAGTCGAATCGAAATACCGAGGCCAATACTACATTAAGCACACCAAATCAATCTTTCAAGCGTTTGATCTCCTGTGCACATTCTCAGGGCAAACAGGATTCTATTAGAACTCGGAATCGTTTTTTGATTGCAAATACAACAAAATCCAGTCCATATCCATTTAAACATGTCCTTTGATATCTCAGGATATACTTATTACAAACTTATTTCTACTTATTCCTATTTGATCTTGTAGCAAGACAAATACAGGATCACCTTCTATTACGTGAGCCGAGCCATCATTAATGATTCTGGTCATTCCCTGTGAGGACGGCGGTAACCATTAGGGACAATATGCATACCCCAATTCATCCCTAATTGCGACGATGGTTCCTAACACGACACTGCACTCCGTTACAGATGCAATACACATACAATTAATATTTCAAGGAGAGAGACACGCAATTAGGAACACTTTAAATTAAAAAATCCACCCTCTGCTCGAGTTATCCTCTCGTGAATATTGTTTCCGAGTCAACAGGAAGCGTTTGTTCTCACTCTCTCTTTTTAATAACCGACCCTAAGTCAACTCCTTTGTCAGCACACCGAAATTTGCTTAACAAATTACGAGTAACTGCTGCCGATCCAAATATTTTCTTTTCCACAAAACCTTCCAAGAATTTTCTTACGCCTTTTTTTTTTTTAACTTCTGCCTTGGAAGTATTTACGTAAGTCCTTTCAACTCTATCTTTAAACTCACAGGTTTTTATCAAAGCAACTTCTTCCTTTCTTGCAGAGAATAAAACACATAAGAATGGTCAGTGCAAGTGTACTACTACTTTAATTAAATAATAATAAAGAGGACACAGCTCTCAACAATGCCTTCCCCTTGCAGCCCTGCTGCGAGCCCCGGCTGCTGCAATAACTCGAGACACAAACAACGCATTACCTTCTGCAGGGAATAATGAGCTACGATAACTGGCAGGACCAAACGTAGGCGACAGTTTAATATGCGTCACAGAAAAATATGCCCATTTACATACGAACACTGTCCCCTTCCCACTCTTCCTCCACTCCACTCCCTGGCAAATTATTGAATTTGAGAGAGAGAGAGAGAGAGAGAGAGAGAGAGAGAGAGAGAGAGAGAGAGAGGGGGGGAATAAACATTTTAAGTTACTTTGAGGTAATATTCACATTATGAAATAGGTTCCAAAACATGTATATATGTGTGAGTTCACTTACTCGTTTACAAGTAATATAACAATCTGGTTATGCTCAAAATGGTAAAGATTCACTTAATACAAAAACTTGAATAAGGTCCCATCTTATACTTGAAAATTCAAAATAAAAATAGAGAGAGAGAGAGAGAGAGAGAGAGAGAGAGAGAGAGAGAGTTAATATATCGCATTATGAAATTGGTTCCAAAACATGTATATATGTGTGAGTTCACTTACTCGTTTACAAGTAATACAACAATCTGGTTATGCTCAAAATGGTAAAGATTCACTTAATCAAAAACTTGAATAAGGTCCCATCTTATAGCTGAAAATTCAAAATAAAAAGAGAGAGAGAGAGAGAGAGAGAGAGAGAGAGAGAGAGAGAGAGAGAGAGAGAGAGAATCTATTCGCCGCAATTCCTAGGAAAACTTTAGCACCAAGGCAGACAAACAAACAGAGAGAGAGAGAGAGAGAGAGAGAGAGAGAGAGAAGATGGTGAATCTTGTGCATCTGTATTACACTTAAACAGTGAAGAAAGATCGGAGCAGCTTGTGTTTCGCACATGCGCAGAGTCTGGCCCACCCTCTGGCTAATCTCTCCTTATATTAGCCTTGTTTAACAACTAAAGTCATGATAATATTCTGAGATCAGTAACTGCTACTCATATTACACACACACACAGACATTATATATATATATATATATATATATATATATATATATATATATATATATATATATATATATCACATATATATATATATATATCACATCACAACCGTTGTTGAAACATCTTTTCGTGTCTCGTCACCGAGGCTGAATCAGACAGTCAGATGCTGCAGAATAAATCTTTCCTTTCAGTTGCTGTCACAATTGACACATGATATCAAGGCCCTTACATTTCTCAGCGTTGACTGTCTAATATTTCTCCATCCCAGTCCATAACATACATACATGCTTACGTATACATTCACACAAACACAATCACACACACACATGCATATATGTGTATATATACTGTATATATATATATATATATATATATATATATATATATATATATATATATATATATATATACATATATATATATATATACAGATATATATATATATATATAAAGATATATATATATATATATATATATATATACACAGTATATATATACAGTATATATTTTTATACATATACACAAGCACGCACAGACACATACAGATATGTATATGTGTGTGTGTCCACATGTAAGTGCGTTCGTGTCTGTGTGTGTGTGAGCACGCATGTATGCTTGCGCGCGCCCCGAGCGTATCAGCACACTCCAAAGCCATTGGAAAATGTATGTCGTTAAATGTCGCAAAGCCAATGGGAGAGAGCTAAAAACTGGAGGTACCAAGCGTTTGCGTGTGAACGTGTTGAAATTACACGTAAAAGCTCGGTGCCACTCTCTTCATTTTTTCTGACGGGATTTGGATGTATACACACACACACACACACACACACACACACACACACACATATATATATATATATATATATATATATATATATATATATATATATATATATATATATATATATATATATATATGTGTGCTCGCGTTTGTGTCTCTATTTTACCTTAAAATCAACGAAGTACTGATTCGACTTTTAGATTTGAACAAATTCACGTTTCCGAATTTTTATTTATGATACTTAATCATTGATGTTATCCATTTCATATAAAGCTTAAAACATCCCTTTATAATATACTGTCGTTATTTATTAAACAGATATTCACGTCAACTGTCCTAATGTGTACAGTGGCTGGTACACGATGCTCTTCAGGAAGTAGGTCATGTTCTAAACAGCATACTCAAAGCAGGCTGTCCTAGGGAACTCTTTTATCTACTGTTACACACACAACAAACAAACAAACACACATGTGTATATATATATATATATATATATATATATATATATATATATATATATATATATATATATACATATATTCACACATATATTTGTATGTATACTGTATATATACATACGCATGTAAGTTATGTATAACTGAATCACGAAAATATGGAACGTGATGAATGTATAAATAAAGACAAAACCCTTCGTGGATTCTGTTCATATATACAAAGTCACTATATATATACTTCAAGACAGTACTGACTCCAGTAACTCCCCAATACGGACATGGAAAAACTGACAGGAAACGATAACTCAATGCTTTTGATATCTAACTTCGTTATCATTCCATCAACTGCTAGCACTCTGAAATCAAATCTCTAATTGAAAGTCTGGTGTTAATTAAAGATTTTAAAAAATCACGCGAGCTTTACTGTCCGCTTCGCTCTTTTACTTAGGAGACACGTCTATTTTTTCCAATGCATCAGTGGCCGTGTTTGAACAAGATCATAAATCTGAACAAGACCATGCACTCGTATAAAGCAAGGGTTGAATTAAAGAGTGGAATCGTCTTTTATCTTTCCTACAAAATAAGCAGTGTCAACCGACCATTAGACTCGTTAACAAGACGTACCCAAATGCTCCTGTCACATGCAAATCGCGCAGTTGTTTGAGTACTTGCTTACCATAAAGGGAGAGAGAGAGGCATAAAACGGACTTGAGAAGAAAGGAATATATATATATATATATATATATATATATATATATATATATATATATATATATATATATATATATATATAGAGAGAGAGAGAGAGAGAGCACAAAACGGACTTGAGAAGTAAAAAAACGGAATTGATATATATATATATATATATATATATATATATATATATATATATATATATATATATATATATATATATATATACACACACACAGGGTAAGTCAAAAGTTCCAGGAAAAAAAAAAATATATATATATATATATATATATATATATATATATATATATATATATATATATATAGAGAGAGAGAGAGAGAGAGAGAGAGAGCACAAAACGGACTTGAGAAGTAAGGAATATAAGAGACTTGAGAGAGAGAGAGAGAGAGAGAGAGAGAGAGCATAAAACGGACCTGAGAATTAATGAATAAGAGAGAGAGAGAGAGAGAGAGAGAGAGAGAGAGTCAATTCAAAATGATACTTTCCGTAGACTGAATCAGAAAAACCTCAATGTAAGCAATGTCAGCCATGCAATCAAATAAGGAATGGAAAGGTCCTGTTTACTCAAAACACACCAGACTGTGCAGCCGGTAACCTATCAAGCTCAATACGTTGAAAATGTTTCTTATTTCGATTCTTCCTTCAAATTTACTCTATCTGGTAACTAGATCTTTTTTTTTTATTTTTTTATTTTTTTTGGGGGGGATGTTCACGTGACTTCAAAATCCGGCTAGGAGAGATCGTAATTGGGAGTTGACTTCCAGGCCTTTCATAGTCTATCTCATCTAAACAGTTAGCGTTTTATCATAGCATTATCTACTCGTTCAGAATCTTATCCTCACACATGAGCGTGCAGCTTAAGAGGCAATTCGTTTGATCAAAGGTCATTCTATCACTTGTCTAAATTTACTTCTACCCCTCGCTAAGTGCATTTATTTTATGCTTTCTTTTATACGGTCTATTTCGGTCACCGTTCCACTGAACTAAAGAAATGTCCAAGCCCGTCCTCTATACCAACGTTTCAAGATAAAGAGTTTTCCTTTTTGGAATTATACTACTCTTTATCCACCTTAATTTTTTTTTAACCTCCAAAAAGTTAAGTATATCTTAGTTTAACCAGACCACAGAGCTGATTAACAGCTCTCCTAGGGCTGGCCCGAAGGATTAGATTTAATTTACGTGGCTAAGAACCAACTGGTTACCTAGCAACGGGACCTACAGCTTATTGTAGAATCTGGAGCACATTATGACGAGAATTGAATTTCTGTCACCAGAAATAAATTCCTCTAATTCTTCACAGGCCGGTCGGAGAGTCGAACGCTGAGCACTCGTCCTCCCATCTAAACATTTAAAACGTCAATCAAATACTCACACAGATACACACACGTACGAGTACACCATAAGCACCGGTGGGCACAATACTGTTTGTGCCATACTTGGTAACACTGTCTAATCAAAACAGCACCCTCCTACAACACTTCAGAACTCTCCCTTCCTCGTTGTTACCAGTCCCCTGTGTGTTCTTCCACCGTTCCCTACAAAATTAGGAATGATTTGGGTTGTTTTGTCAGTGAGTAGGCTATCTATACAGCTGCAATTTGGCTGGGCTAGAAAAGAACCAGTTACCAACTAAGAAAGACTGAGATATCGTACGAGATGCCTCCAGATTTCTTTATGCACTCACACGGGAGGAAAGAGAATCCTTGCAGGTAAAATGATCATTAAAAAAAATGACAATCAGAGGGGGACAGAAGATGTATGTGAAGGTAAGAAACTGAGGTCACAGGTCAAAGAATCGAAATGTAATTGATTATTACCGTGAATTACATGAGAAGAGCAAACTGTTACAGTTTTTTTTTTTCTGCAGAAGAAAATTACTGCGCCGGCTTTGTCTGCCCGTCCATACTTTATTATGCCCGCACTTTTTCTGTCCGCCCTCAGATCTTAAAAAACCTACTGAGACTAGAGGGCTGCACATTGGTATGCTGATCATCCACCCTGCAATCATCAAAACATACCAAATTGCAGCCCTCTAGCCTCAGTAGTTTTTATTTTATTTAAGGTTAAAGTTAGCCATAACCGTGCTTCTGGCAACTATATAGGATAGGCCACCACCGGGCCGTGGTTAAAGTTTCTTGGGCCAGAGCTCATACAGCATTATACCGAGACCACCGAAAGATAGATCTATTCTCGGTGGCCTTGACCGTACGCTGTAGCGGCTGTACAGAAAACTCGATTGCGCCGAGGAAACTTCGGCGCATTTTTTACTTGTTTCTATTTTATTTAACCTTCATATTATAAAGCACAAGTATTTGTGAATTCGTGCATCCGTCAAAAGTTTTTCTAGTGGGTATAAATAAAAGATATATGGGAAAGTAAGAACGAACACAATTATGACGATGATCAAGAATAAATCTTAGCGATAAAGGTTAAGTTCTTAAGCGGCCTTCCTCTTCAACTAGTTACACTTAGCATAAAGCTCTCCCTCTCACCCCCAAGTTTCGGCTGCGCTTCTTGACTGATATTTCGTTCTTACTTCCTAGTGAGCACCATATTCTTTGGAAGCTTGAGTTTCAAGTCAATGGATCCTGTGGGTTTGTTCCATATGAATAGGGTTCACCTTCTGAATAATAATAATAATTCTTCTTCTTCTTTTAACGTGCTTTTTGTCCATTTGTATGCGGTAAGCATGATGCCTTCTTTTTGAAGGACTTTGATTTGGCTTTGGGGTAGACTTTGTAGTCTCGATCGGCTGCCCTGCCTGTCATCGCTTAGACCCCGGTAGCGCATGTGCATGGCTTGTACCAGTCATCAGCGCCCTTTCTCCCAGCAGCGAGGAGACGTTGCGCGGTTAGGTCGACAGTCGAGACGTGTGAGGTGTCTGTTATGTTTTTAGAAGATGTTGGAGTGGCTCTGTTTGTGTGTGTATTAGTCTGTGATACCCATTTGCTTTTAAGCAAACCTATCCGTTGATTACATACATAATCCCGGGGTGTTTACATGGATAGGAAAGTGTCCGCGAATAATAATAATAATAATAATAATAATAATAATAATAATAATAATAATAATAATCTTTAAATTGTAAAAACGATTCTAACTGTTCAGTACACTACAGTGTAATTTGCAAACTGCTGATAATGCCTACCATTTGAATTTGTTGATAGTGACTGCAGTTCTACTGCTTTCAAAAAGCTCTTTCGCACACGCCTCAAACCGCTAAGATGTACGATGTAGTTACAACTATGATGCATTTTCACTCACACACAAAACCCTTGGGCATCAAACGAGAAACTTGGTGTTGACTCACTCTCATCTACTTGTAATTATATATGTAAAACAACTCCACCCACGGCTTCAGGGATGAATTGTTGCAATTAAAGTGAGATTAAGCATAACAAAAGTAGACTGAGAATAAATTTCTTTCATTTCATCTACAGTATGGCAACTCTCGTCAGACAGACTTTCAAATATTATAATATTGAGACACGGATGTATGTATGTGTGTATGTATGTATGTATGTATGTATGTATGTATGTATGTATATATATATATATATATATATATATATATATATATAGAGGCAGTATGTATATAATGTATATATATGTATGTATGTATGTATGCACATATATACACGTTTGTATGCTTATACGATTTAAATTATAAAGAAATTGGAAGGACAATACTTGCACATACATACTCTACATGGCAACAAAAATCTTTGTTTACAACGATTTGTTTCAGCATGGATTTCAGTCAATGATAAGCTCCGAGAACTGCCTAAGGTCGCAAAAATAATGATAAATTTTTTTCTGATAATAACAATAAATGCCAATCAGTTTTATGACATTAACTGAAAAGTAAAATATGCGGGAAATTAAATTACAGTCGTTCTATTTCGCTTTAAAAATTCGGAATACTTCGAAATCATTTGCAAGTTCTTATGCAACTTATGTCACTTTGGCTGCGCCTCCATCATATATGCAAATGCCAAGCGTTTGCCTTCTTGGAATTGTAATTTATACATTAAAAAGGGCATTCAAAGCAATTGTTGCTAATGACAGAAAATCTTTTACTGCACTTGCTGTCATATGTGAATGCCAAACCTTTCTCAGATTTAAAGCTGCAAAATAACAATGATCAAAGGCGGTCACTGCTACAGCAGAATGATTTTAGTCAGTATCACAGTAACTGGCGTATTAACACAAAACATTTCCATGGTTAAATGAACGAACACTCCCCGCAGACTACAAGCATCAGGAAGATAAACAAGAACAAATATGATTTGTCAAGTCTTGCTGCCCACAAAAGAAAGTCTTTTACATTATTCGTTACTAATTACAACTACAAAACAAGTACAAAATGCCACGGCCAATGAAACTCCCAGCCGCGGCCCATGAAACTTTCAACCACGGCCCGGTGGTGGCCTGTCCTATAGCGTTGCCAGACGCACGATCATGGCTAACTTTAACCTTATATACAATAAAAACTACTGAGGCTAGAGTCCGCAACTTTGGTATGTTTGATGATTGGAGGGTGGATGATCAACATACCAATTTGCAGCCCTCTAGGCCCAGTAGTTTTTAAGATCTGAGAGCGGACAGAAAAAGTACGGACAGGCAAAATATTCCTGATCCAAAATCGACAAATGAAAATATTCATACTGAAAAAGAATGCATTAATGATCTTTAGACGATGAAAAGAACCCAATAAATAAATATTTAAACCGGAGTGCCCTATATCAGAAATACTAATGTATTAAAAGAAAGAATAAATAACGAATCCTTCGAATCGTTGAGATGAAACAAAAATAAGAGAAATTACAAACATTCAGCTAAATGAAAGTCCTTTAACTCGAAAGATTTTCCCTCAGAATGGGATACGAAAAATGAGTATTAATATTCCGCGTCCAAGCAGATTCTACGACAAAATTCCATTAAAAGCTATTCTAAAAGAAGACTTATTTCTCCCGCAATTTCAAAGCGGGACGTGATCTCACTGGACAAGTAATACTTATGTATGCAATTTTACTATTTCTTCACGATGTAGCGAAAATTGTCTTGAACAAGTTAGTCAACTACCTCTTGATGTAAAAGTTTCATAAAAATTATTACGGAAACACATTTTGGAAGAGGAAGTCATTTTCGCTCAAAAATACAACATCACTTGGAATTCTTATCCTTGAAAATAATATGGTTACCGATTTTAGAATAATCCGGTTTATTCTAAAATTCTCTCCTTTGAAAAACACGTAAAAACTAATAAATGAAAATACAAAAACATACATGTTAACAGGCATTAACATGAGCTACTACACTTTGGTACTTCCAGATATGGAGAACCTAAATTCATATTAATATCAAGGTCTCCACGGCCTTTCTATCTCAACCCCACCCAATCCTCAATCATGCTGTTCGGACTAACCTAAGAAATTGTCAACGCAAGAGTTGGAGGATTCAGTTCCTCATTCTTTTTACCTTCCAAATCCGAAATTCTCTCTTTCACTGCTTCTATCTTGTTATGGTTGATATCAGTGTAAACGGTAGATTTATCATAGCTACAATGGACACAAAACATTAAAGGCAAAGGAATTCTGAATATCTTCCAAAAAGCAAGATCTTCAGTGGGAAGAGAAAAATGTATGTAGACTTTTTTTGAACGCTGTTCAGTGATTTTTAAATAGCAACAATATTATTTAGATCCTAATGGATTAATTAACTGCATCGCTAATATCTGATATCAGCGCCACTGCCTCTTATTCATTACACCAAAACGAAAGGAAAAAAAGAAACTGGAGCTGGACAGCAACCAAGATCTATGTCGTGCATGACAGAACATGGCGTCCCCATTCATCGCTCCCTGACACTTCCGATAAATTCAAAGGCAGACAGACAAAGGCATTCCGGACCCGGGTCTGGACCGTCCATCCCCAACACATAACGAACCCTTTCTCCCGATGCGAGATTCGGACCTCAACCCAGACACACAAAACCGACACTGCTGTTTCATGGGAGAGAAATGGTCCCCACGCATTGACTTGACCCAATATCCAGCTTTCAGACTGAAGAAGAGCAAGATTTATGGTCCATAATTTTTTTTTTTTATGGGGAAACAGATACTTGTCATAAAATAAAACCACACGCGCAAGATCAACACAGATATACAGATATATATATATATATATATATATATATATATATATATATATATATATATATATATATATATATATATATATATATATATATATATATATATATATATATATAATATATATAGTAACCAAGAATATTGGAGAATCATGGCACCGATGGATGAAAATTGAGGTTGTCACACTCACATAAATAAATAAATAAATAAATAATAAATAAATATATATATATATATATATATATATATATATATATATATATATATATATATAATATATATATATATCAACACATTAATATATATATATATAAATATATATATATATATATATATATATATATTTATATATAAATATTATTTATTGTATATATATATATATATATATATATATATATATATATATATATACATATATATATATATATATATATATATATATATATTTATATTTATTTATTTATTTATTGTGTATTTGTGTGAGTGTGACAACCTCAATTTTCAACCATCGGTGCCAGACTCTCCAATATTCTTGGTTACTATCGGCGTCATTCTTACCATCATTATAATTATTGTTTGTGCTGCTATTCTGAACTATTTTCATTACTTAGGGCTGCGGTATTCGTTAGAACTGAGGCGAGAGGAGCGCAAGAAACGAACGACTGCCTTTTGGAGATTTAAAAGCGCCAATCCCATTAACCCATTAACGTGGCTGACTGAACCGGTACCCACCCTAAACATCCCTGGCACCACCCATCCCCATAAACTCCGACCTAAAAGTGTCAGGGAAAGTAGTGAAATATTAAGAATCGATGAGAGAACCATTCGTCCTCCTCCCTGCCCCACATCCAAGCCTCGTCCCCGGCCCCCCGTCCCCACCTCCCCCAACCCGCACCCTTCCCCAAATCCCGGGACCCAATACGTAAGCGAAACCCTCCCTCGGAATTCCAGGCATTTCTTGGGGATCTGCTCGAGTTGCCAGACGTGACAACTTCATTTAGGATGTTACAGGTTTCGAATTTATCTGCAAAGACAACACAGAATCATTCATGCAAAGAAAACAGATAATATATAAATATGATGTTCTAGTAAAACAATAAAAAATAAGTATAATAACTAATTACAAAGTTCTGTCATCGATGGTCAATTACATGAAACTAAAATAAATATAGAATTAATAAATCAAAGTTGTCCAATCAGTACCCAATATTTTCTAATGATATAATCATTAGAAAAACAGTTTTGAATTCCGTTTAGGCTATAAAATCAACCTGAAATTGTCACCTTGCTCTACCAATATCCTTTCATATGAATCTATCGAATATAAGGCTATATTTAAAAGACAGTACAAAAGACATCCGGTAGCAATTAACGATAACAACTACAACGAAATATCAAAACTAAAGCATTATCCTCCCAAAAGTTTTTATGCAATGAGGTCTAAAACTACTTTTACGAGGCTCAGAAGAAGAAACAAAGAAACAAACACTGCAGACACACTAAGCGAGGATTTCCTTGGGAACACTCCATTAAACAGGCTCTCTCTCCTGGACTACACCGAGAGCAGAAGAGGATTCCCGACAGCGAATGTTTTCTAATCCACAATCCTGGAAATGGCGTCGGCTGCCGGGATGGAAAAAAAAAAAGAGTAGGATATAAAGATAAGAAGGAGCAGAGCTGCACTGAACACATCGCGTTAAGGCCAACCCTCAGCGTTCTTCACGCCGTTATATAAAATCTTAAGCAAGCCTTATTTGTTATTGCTTTGAACTTAAGGATGTCTTATTTTTGACCAAAAATTCTCATAATAGTACATATTTAAGAACAGGTGATGGAATGTTTACCATCTTATCTGTATGTAGTTGTAATATCAGCTTATACCAACCCTAAAGATTTGATCAGCAAGTCGACTACAGATCAGAAAACTCAGTAACCAAAAATCCAAAACAATCACGACCAGCTCTAAGCACTGCATCTTAATTAAATGTAAACCTGACCAGTTAAAAGAAAAATGTGTAAACTGTTCTAATTCAGATTGAACTAGTAGTATAAAAATGCCGTCACAATGAGACTATCTGCATGTAAATGAATGGATACTTTCTTGAGGGAAACGGAACGACCACTAAGAAGTGATTGGTGTGATGACTGTCGTTATAACTGCATACTCTAATATAATCATTATCATCATATTTAAAGCCATAATGCTAACATACTGTACACTCACCTCACTAATGTCACTGAGTACCTTTGATGTTACCAGAGGAGAATTATAAGTGTTACAATAAAAAAAATAATACGTATTACCATCAGCCTCACAGGAAGACTGGAAACGCAGTTTTTGATATTCAAATTATATAACGACTACCTTCGACTAATCTTGTTTGAACAGGGAGGAAGGGAACCAAAGCAGTCACAAGAATCGATTTCCGCTGGCATAAGGAGGACAATGCCCCGTGGAAGGCAGCAATCACATCCACGGAGAGGGATTAGAGGCGAAATAAGATCTAGGAGAAAAAGTTTCCGCAAAAATATATAGTCATTCATATTCACTACACATATACATATATATATATATATACATACATATAAATATACATATATATATATATATATATATACATATTGTATAAATATACATATATATTGTGCCACACACACACATATATATATAATATAATATATAATATATAATATAATATAATATCTATATGCATCTATTCCAAGTAACCAAAACCCAATATACAACAAAATCAAATAACCAGGAAGACCTGCTTGATCCACTGCAGCAGCAAAAACCAACTTGCTGCTGCTATGAACGAAGTGCTAAAAAAAAAAAAAAAAAAAAAAAATGCCCACACAGCAAAGAGGAAGAGGAGTAGGAGGAGAAGTGGGGTGGGGTGCAGGACAAAAGCAAAGGTCGATGAATTTTCTGTGAAAGCATGACAAAAAAAAAAAAAAAAAAAGCAAAAAAGAGAATCACCCAACAACATCAAAGAAGCACGCAGTGAAGGCTTCCTTCACTTTCTCTCTCTCTCTCTCTCTCTCTCTCTCTCTCTCTCTCTCTCTCTCTCTCTAAGTTTTTCATTGAAGGGGTGGGTAGAGCTCTCGGCTAGCACGCTGTTGGCCCAGCGTTCGACTCTCCGACCGGCCAATGAAGAATTAGAGGAATTTATTTCTGGCAATAGAAGTTCATTTCTCGTCATAATGTGGTTCGGATTCAACAGTAAACTGTAGGTCCCGTTGCTCGGTAACCAGTTGGTTCTTAGCCACGTAAAATAAATCTAATCCTTCGGGCCAGCCCTAGGAGAGCTGTTAAACAGCTCAGTGGTCTGGTTAAACTAAGATATACTTAACTTTCTCTCTCTCTCTCTCTCTCTCTCTCTCTCTTTCTCTCTCTCTCTCTCTCTTCTTTTCCCTTGCCCAACGCATCATCATCATCATCTTTTCTCGAGTGATCTTCGGATCCCGAGATTCGCAAATAAATTTACACCAGCGCAGCGCTGCGACCCGACGCTCACTGGAAAGCTGACCTAATGCATGTCATATTCATCACGGTCGACCTGATAACATTCCGTTATATACGGCCGTCAGGCTTTAGTTCTGAAGAAACATATTTCATTCGCTATGGATTATCATATTATCGTATTCAGAGAGAGAGAGAGAGAGAGAGAGAGAGAGAGAGAGAGAGAGAGAGAGAGAGAGAGAGAGAGGGGCAATTTCTTTATGGGGACTTGTTACAATTTTTTGTTTTTGCCTCCATCGTGTCCTGCTTCTCAGGAAATTGAAAAATTTACAAAAAATCAAGTTAAACAATTATACCATAATATGAGAGAGAGAGAGAGAGAGAGAGAGAGAGAGAGAGAGAGAGAGAGAGCCGTATAAAGATTATACATAAAAAATGATTTTTCAATACTAATTCCAAAAGTTGAGCCAGTTTCAAGTGTAAATGGTTTCCAGGATGGAAAATGGCATTTGAATAAAAGTGAATATGAAACATGGCACCTGAAATTCTAATGCAGCATCCATGCCATTTACAATCCATTACCACGACATCAAAGAGCTGACAGCTGGTAGGCTCTTCATACGCGTTCAGCTGATGGCCATGAAATTACTGCAATATGTAATATACTCTGATCCTTTGGACTAGGGCCCATGCTTATTCCCAATTACGGAAAAGTCTCTCCATTTCGTGATTAATACGTTAAAGTCGGAGAGGAAAAGTTACATGTGTGCTGATGCACTTAATACATAAGACATGTTTTGCTTTGACTTCTACATGAATAACAACAACATACAATACACACACACATATATACAAATACACACATATTATATATAAACGTGTGTACACATATTTGTGTGTATGTATATGTATGTATATATACATATATACATATGTATATATAGAGATGCGCGCGCGCGTGTATACATATTTATCATATGAATGTGTGTCTGTACTTGGAAGTAAAAATCTGAAATGTATGAATGGACGGTATAGTACATGTGAGAGACGGTGGGTTGATAATGTAATAACGTAAAAATACCACGGAGTTGTGGTGTAAGGGTTAGTGATATAAAGGTATCTGCCAACGAAGAGAACATAAGAGATAGGAAGCAGATCGACTGGTGACAAGGATGTATCATTCTCAAGTTTTGTCGATCTTTATAATCAGTAATACGTTAAAAAAGGAAAAAGGGACATCACTAACATGTGGAACTGGAGAAGGTATTTCACAGGAAATTATGTGGGAATTACCGTGGCAGCAAGTACCAGAAAGCAGAGGGGGGAAAATAACACTGTATCATAACTCAAGAGACAATGAGAGGACGGTGCTAGGAGTATTAGAAGAATCTGTGATAAAGGCTGGTTCCATCAAGGATGAACACTAACCCACTGATTACCCATTATCAAATTGAAAAAGCTCCTGAAAACTGTATAGAGATTACCAGTGATAACAGAATCGAGGAAAGAGTTCATAAAAATGTATAGTAGATGGGTAGAGTGACTGAAAAGGCGAGGGAGACCACTCTAAATCAACTGTATGCACGACCAAGTCTATGGCGACAGGAAAGGAAATAAAAGGGAATTTGCAGCCAAGAAAATGGCTGCGCGGAAGATGCGAGGGTGATGACAGGATGAATGCTATACTAATTACAAAATTTAAACCGGCAGTCTCGAAATGTGTCATTCATGGAAAAAAAAGGTGAAAAATGAGCAGAAGTTTTATCGGCGCAATCGAGTTTTCTGTATAGCGTATAATCAAGGCCACCGAAACTTTAAACACGGCCCAGTGGTGGCCTGTCTTATATCGTTGCCAGACGCACGATTATGGCTAAATTTAACCTTAAATAAAATAAAAACTACTGAAGCTCGAGGGCTGCAATTTGGTATGTCTGATTACTGGAACGTGGATGATCAACAACCAATTTGCAGCACTCCAAGCTCATTAGTTTTTAAGATCCGAGGGCGGACAGAAAAAGTGCAGACGGACAGAAAAAGCCGCCACAATAGTTTTCTTTTACAAAAAAATAAAAAAAGTTATTAGTGAGGATTCGTAGGATTGAGTAGAACGTTTGGCCTAAGTGACACATTGAACTGTGACGACAAGATCTGAGAAAAATAGAATAAATATTTAGATTCAAGGCAGAAATGTACGAGTTAGTTACCGCAATGCCCAAACAGCAGAGCTGTGGCGTTCAGTAGCGTGATTTGAAGATAAAATGAGCAATAGGTTACTAGAGTGTTTTAGGCAGTAGCAGAATGCTTATCAGCGTTAGGGTCCAACCCCACAAAGAATCCCCTCATAAAACGTGCTAATTAGAGAAAGGAAAAAGACACCTACAGAGTGCTGGCTGACACAGACGGACTTTATAATCCATGAAACTCTACTGTACAGCGCATGCGACATTACCAGTGAGTGACGCAAAATATCACCGGCAAGTCATGATGCTAATAATGAGCCTTTTGTATATATTTATGACGCAGCTGTGGCTCTAAAACAAAAACAATCTTTGGATTTCTTATCTCCCTACGAGGTACCCGTTTGAGTTTAATATATATATATATATATATATATATATATATATATATATATATATATATATATATATATATATATATATATATATATATGTATACACACACAAGTTAAGTATATCTTAGTTTCACAGACCACTGAGCTGATTAACAGCTCTCCTAGGGCTGGCCCGAAGGATTAGATTTATTTTGCGTGCCTAAGAACCAACTGGTTACCTAGCAACGGGACCTACAGCTTATTGTGGAATCCGAACCACTTTTATGACGAGAAATGAATTTCCATCACCAGAATTAAATTCCTCTAATTCTTCACTGGCCGGTCGGAGAGTCGAACGCTGGGCCAATAGCCTGCTAGCCGAGAGCTCTACCCACCACCCAATAAAGAACTCACACACACACGCATATATATATGTATATATATATAAACATTACCCTGACATTTTCTATTCCCGAACGTTAAGCTACATATGTCGTTTAATATCCAATTCACTCTGCATCTGAAATATTACGATGGGTATCATAAATGACAAGTGAGTCACTTGGTGGACTCGAACATCCGACAGTAACTATCCCTGACTTCAGTGACGAGTTCTCTTACAACTGGACTGCCAAAACAGGTGTGTATATGCATGTGCGTTTATGTCTGTGTGTATGTATATGTATATATATACTGTATATATACATATGTGTAAATAAAGATAAAATCCACGAAGGAAACGGAAACACTGGAGTTTCCTTCATGGATTTTATCTTTATTTATATATTCATCACGTTCCATATTTTCGTGATTCAGTTATACATACATATGTGTGTGTAACTGATCTTTAGCAGTTATTAACCAAATGTACATTCTATGGATACTCGGCAACGTTTGTCGTTAAATTTCTACAGCCATATAAAAAAAATCCTACTGAAATAAAAGAAACGCATAATTATCAACCCAAGCCCTGCCACATGAAACAAATATTATATTTTCCTTCCTAAGTTTTATGCGATTCGCTATCCACATATAATAATTACACAGGTTTTATTTCCTGATTTTTCAGGAGATTTTATATATTCTATATAAATGTTAAACGTATTTAGTTGTTACAAAAACAAATAGTTGAAAACTGTATACAACTTCAATAAATTTACATAACTGACAAACTCTTAAATCTGGATTACAGCTGTAGTGTTCCTTACCGAAATACTCTTTAATAGGAAAGGAAGTCTTTAATACTTTTTAAATAAGATAGCCTTACATAAGCGAATACTGTGACACCATTTTGCAAAAGGAACAGCACTTATCTACCGAGAGGATTCAAACAGTTCAAGATTTGCGATCAAAAAACTTTTCAAATTCAACAAAATGGGAGAGGTAGAAAAGGAAAAATCCTGATACCGCAAAAGTCTCCCTGCAACGCAAAGCAAAGCAAAGAAACAGAAGCAGCAATAAACAGACATTCCGTGGTATTGTGGTCAAGCCGCCATAACAATTCAATTTCATGGGATATATTATGATCCCAAACAGATAGGGGCTTTTGATCAAAGGCTTGAATAACAGCGAATGCCAGACAATTCACGTAAGAGAAGGATCTGCTACTGGAGGCAGACCAACATCAAACACAGATCCGAGGTAACATTATTACATTTAAATAAAATGTGTTTGTTGGAGTAAATGACCTCAACTCCGTGTACGAAGTGTAAAGGTTATTCTTTCATAATAAAGGGAGGCTCAATAAAGCTGGCCGTAGGCTAAATGCGCACAAATAAACTTAATAACGTGTAGGTACTTGCATACTACATATTTAACCGTTTCCAGTAATAATAACATAAAAGTGCTTACTTCGCTTTACATAACACGATAACGCAGATTCTTGCCGACAAGGCGATGATAATCAGAATGAATTCTCTACAGTAAGTCTGACTGGCGACCCATTAATTAAATTTCACACTCAGGAACTCGGGAGATCTTAAGCTTTTACACGGTATGGTGTAATTCACTGCTAAATGAATTCCCTACTTGCGGCCCCATTCTTCTAGGTACAACATGATTCAAAATCTTTAACTGACCACCTTGCCTCCTGTTTTACCAATTACTTCAGATCTAATCTTGAACTACCCACTTCTTCAGAATGATTTAACTTTCCAGATTTCCTTTCTTCCTTAATTTGCTGTGAAACCTCACTCTCAGACTAACTTAATTTTGTGTGATCCTATTAATGTGGCTCTGATCAGTGATAAAATCTAGAGGGCAGAAGTTCGGTTTCTTTCTTATCACTTTATCTAATATCCCAAATTCCTCAGATATACTTAACGCAAACAGGACCATGCTTTTCATAGAGCATTTCAAGGGATTGGCAAAAAATGCATTTTCAATAAACTGGGCGAGCCCTTCATGCGCATTTAGTACATTAGTTTACTCACAAGCAGTTACATTCTTGTGCGAAAAAACGGTTTCTTGTTTGAAAAAGGTCTCTGCTACACTTAGGGTCTTCATATTTCATCTGAATTATTCTGCCAAGATTAAAACGAACAAACAATCTTATGGTATAAACCAAAAAATTGATTTGTTAAACGATCTTACACAAGATAAAGACCACTTATGTCAAGACAGTGAAAACAGAAAATGTAACAGGAGACAAAAGAAAACTAACGACCAGCTACTGACAAACACACATACACAAAAAGAAAAAAAAGGCAGAATCCTAACGTGCACCAAAAAAACTTTTGAGCATCAGAATACTACAAGGGAATCCATTCCACAGTTCTGTAGTAAGAGAAATGAAAGAATTCTGGTACTGGGTGGTGTAGGAATGTGGCGACGCAGCAGAATTAGTTAAAAGATATACTGAAAATAGGGCAGCATAAACTACAGTACCTTTGCTTGGGGAAAAAATTCTACCACCAGTAGGAGGAACCGTGTCAACAAGATAAAGACCTTGAAAAGCAACTGACTCTCAAAAAGGACAAAAGGCTGAAAATGAAGGCAATACAAAAGCTCTGCTGATACAGAAAACCTTAGGAACAGTAGCTTGTTTTCTGGCAACGTGCTGATGCCTCTTTCAAATAACTGTGTAAAAGAAAGCTCAAAGTCTAAGACAGAACGAACACTGCCAAGTATTCTTAGTCATTACACAGAATGTTAATTATGCTGGCAAATCGAGGGGCATGAGAATGTTGCAAAATCAGCTATTCAGTAAGTTGTTATTTCCACAGTTCAGTCTTAGTTCTCACTCACTTCACAACATCCTCCCTGGGTCTCTGTTAGGGCCACAAGTAATGTCAGCATACATTTAAGGATTGTGAATAACTTCAGCAAGAGCAGCATTACCTGCATACTGTATTACCTTAATTCTCCAGCCAAGGTATCATGTCGCTCATAAAGAAAAATACAATAATGGTTCCGAAACACTACGCTGCGGAATTCAAAACAAGAGAAGTCTTTGTCCATTAAGCAGCCTCTGCAAAAGTAGAATCGAACACCTCCATCCACTCTGTCGCCAGGTTGCCTACCATAACTCTGGCATATATCATCTTTGAATGTCATCAACACTTCACCACTTTATGGTACAGGTTAAGCTTCATACTCCCACAGCAACTGATCAGTCCTTCATACGTGAACTTTTACGAGGTTTCGCCTAGCACGGTCAGAACAGAATATACAATTTAGGCCGAAAGCCAAGCGCTGGGACCTAAGAGGTCATTCAGCACAAAAAAGGATGAGAGTAAAAGGTTACAAGGGTCTACCAGGAAGAAAACCTCGCAGCTGCACTATGTAACAATTGAAAGGAGAGGGTGGAAAGTAAGATAAAAGAAAGAGAATACGAATGGAGGTACAGTAAAAGGAATGAAAGGGGTTGCAGCTAGAGGCCGAAGGAACGCTGCAAAAACCTTAAGTAATGCTTACAGTGCACCACATGAGTGCACTGATGGCACTACCCCTACGGGGTAGCAGGGCCAGAAACACACTTTATGAAGTGCTTAAGAATTTTAGATCATTTGTCTCATTTAACTCTTAATTTTCCAAGCAAATGAGCTCTCTAGGAATGTATGCTTAGGGATAACAGCAGAGAACTGACTTCCACACGGAGGTGGGGGGGGGGAAGGGGTGAGAGAATTTGATCGTTGCGTGATTGGTAACACTGTACTGTAAGGACCTCTACTACATTTCATGCGTAAGAGTACAACCTTGCTCGAGAGCTCCAGATTATTTTTCTCATTTATTTGCTGGTACTACTTACATTCACAAGCTTCAAGTGAAATGTTGCAGTCTACAATATTGCAAGAAAGAGCGTGCGTACACGTACATAGATTATATATACAGTATATATATATATATATATATATATATATATATATATATATATGTGTGTGTGTGTGTGTGTGTGTGTGTGTGTGTGTATATCCCTATAACAGGAAAATGTATACTTAACTTGATCATGAAAACACAAGCCAAGCAATCATCTCATCTTCCTCCGTAATCCTAGTTCACTCACCTGAAATAAAAAAATCAAGTAAATTTTTTTAGAAGCATGTGTATATACAGTATGTACAGTATATTTATATATATATATATATATATATATATATATATATATATATATATATATATATATATATATATATATATATATATATATATATATATATATATATAATATAATATACGACATACACATACATTTGGAAAATGGAAAATACTTAGTTTGGAGAATTGATAGAAAACTTGACAGACCTAGAATATGCTGATGATGCTTTAATCAGCTAAACACCTCACGATAACAAAGGCGTGACTAACTGAAGGCATCATATAATCTTGAAACATGGGACTCAACATAATTCTAAGGAAAAACAGAAATCATGAGAACAAAGTACGTACAAAACTATAAAATAACATCTGACAGAGAAAGGAATAATAAGGTTGAATTTCTCAAACACTTACGAACAATGATAACCCGTACGAGTTCTTTTGCTTTGTAATTCAGTAAGACTAAAAAAGGAAAATGAACAAAGGGCAGTTGATATAGAACAGAGCGACAGAAATTGCATAAGAATGTAAGGTTACACAGAAGTCTGGTAAGATCTGAATTGCAATACGGGCATAATTCATGGCATCACGGTGAAACTATAAAAGATTTGGCCGATTTGAGAAAAGCTTAAAAAGCAATGTTACTGTAGATTTGAGAAAAGCTTAAAGAGCAATTTTACTGTAGATGTGAAAAAAGCTTAAAGAGCAAAATTACTGAAGATTTGAATAAAGATTAAAGAGCAATATTGCTGTAGATTGAGAAGGCTTTAAGAGCAATATTACTGTAGATTTGAGAAAAGCTTAAAGAGCAATATTACTGTAGATCTGAAAAAAGCTTAAAGAGCAAAATTACTGCAGATTTGAATAAAGCTTAAAGAGCAAAATTACTGCAGATTTGAATAAAGCTTAAAGAGCAATATTACTGTAGATTTGAGAAAAGCTTAAAGAGCAATATTACTGTAGATTTGAGAAAAGCTTAAAAAGCAATATTACTGTAGATTTGAGAAAAGCTCAAAGAGCAATATTGCTGTAGATGTGAGAGAAGCTTAAAGAGCAATATTACTGTAATCTGATTAAAGCTTAAAAGGCAATATTACTGCAGATCTGAGAAAAGCTTAAAGAGCAAAATTACTGCAGATTTGAGAAAAGCTTAACAGCAATATTGCTGTAGATTTGAGAAAAGCTTAAAAAGCAATATTGCTGTAGATTTGAGAAAAGCTTAAAGAGCAATATTGCTGTAGATCTGAGAAAATCTTAAAGAGCAATATTACTCTAGATTTGAGAAAAGCTTAAAAAGCAATATTACTGTAGATTTAAGAAAACCTTAAAGAGCAATATTACCGTACTGTAGACCTGAGAAAAGCTTAAAAAGCAATATTACCGTAGATTTGAGAAAAGCTTAAAGAGCAATATTACTGTACTATAGATCTGAGAAAAGCTTAAAAAGCAAAATTACAGTAGATTTGAATAAAGCTTAAAGAACAATGTTACTGTAGATTTGAAAAAAGCTTAAAGAGCAATATTACTGTAGATCTGAGAAAAGCTTAAAAAGCAATATTACTGTAGATTTGAGAAAAGCTCAAAGAGCAATATAGCTGTAGATGCTAGAGACGCTTAAAGAACAATATTATATACTGTAGATCTGATTAAAGCTTAAAAGGCAATATTACTGCATATCTGAGAAACGCTTAAAGAGCAAAATTACTGCAGATTTGAGAAACGCAATATTGCTGTAGATTTGAGAAAGCAAAGAGCAATATTGCTGTAGATCTGAGAAAATCTTAAAGAGCAATATTACTCTAGATTTGAGAAAAGCTTAAAAAGCAATATTACTGTAGATTTGAGAAAAGCTTAAAGAGCAATATCGCTGTAGATTTGAGAAAAGCTTAAAGAGCAATATTACTGTAGATCTGATTAAAGCTTAAAAAGCAATATTACTGCATATCTGAGAAAAGCTTAAAGAGCAAAATTACTGTAGATTTGAGAAAAGCTCAAGGAGCAATATTACTGCAGATCTAAGAAAAGCTTAAAGAGCAATATTACTGTAGATCTGAGAAAAACTTGGAGAGCAATATTACTGCAGATCTGAGAAAGCTTAAAGAGCAATATTACTGTGGATATGGGAAAAACTTGAAGAGCAATATTACTGTAGATTTGAGAAACGCTTAAAGAGCAATATTACTGTAGATTTGAGAAAAGCTTAAATAGCAATATTATTGTAGCTCTGAAAAAAGCTCAAGGAGCAATATTACTGCAGATCTAAGAAAAGCATAGAGTGCAATATTACTTTAGTTTTGAGAAAAACTTAAAAAGCAATATTACTGTAGATCTGAGAAAAGCTTAAAGAGCAAAATTACTGTAAATTTGAATAAAGCTTAAAGAGCAATATTACTGTAGATTTGAGAAAAGCTTAAAGAGCAATATTAATGTAGATTTGAGAAAAGCTTAAAAAGCAATATTACTGTAGATCTGAGAAAAGCTTAAATAGCAATATTACTGTAGCTCTGAAAAAGCTCAAGGAGCAATATTCCTGCAGATCTAAGAAAAGCATAAAGTGCATTATTACTTTAGTTTTGAGAAAACTTAAAAGCAATATTACTGTAGATTTGAGAAAAACTTCAAGAGTAAAATTACTGTAAATTTGAATAAAGCTTATAGAGCAACATTACTGTAGATTTGAGAAAAGCTTAGAGCAATATTATTGTAGATTTGAGAAAAGCTTAAAGAGCAATATTACTACAGATTTGAGAAAAACTTAAAGAGCAATGTTACTGTAGATCTGAGAAAAGCTTAAGGAGCAATATTACTGTAGATTTGAAAAAAGCTTAAAGAGCAATATTAATGTAGATTTGAGAAAAGCTTAGAGTGCAATATTACTGCAGATTTGAGAAAAGCTTAGAGAGCAATATTATTATAGGATTCAGATGGCATGATAAAGGTTATAAATTATACCATAATGGAAATTACGGAAGTTCCATGTGGAAATGAAAGTCCTAGACCCACTTGGATGAGAAGTAAGAGAGGGAAGGCAGGAGATGAATGGAGATTTATAGCGCTGGAGTTTATTTGATTCTATATATATATATATATATATATATATATATATATATATATATATATATATATTTATATGTATATATATATAATTTATATGTATATATATATTATAAATTATATATATATATATATATATATATATATATATATATATATATAATAGAAAATGGACTTTAATTAATTAATGATTATGGTTACGACTGTCACGACTGAAATAGGTACGCAGTCAACAGAAATTTTGACATTTCACTACCTATAAGACAATCTCTCTCTCTCTCTCTCTCTCTCTCTCTCTCTCTCTCTCTCTCTCTCTCTCTCTCTCTCTCTCTCTCTCTCTCTGTGTCATAAATACACTCCTCCAAGGTCATCTGAATTTGCTGTTTAAGTCACTCATCGCCTAAACAAAGCTGACGCCATCTAGCCAGTGCAGTGATGCAAATACGATTTTGATAAATGAAGCTGTCTTGTTTTTTATTCAAAATTATATATAAATATATATATATATAATATATACACACACACACACACACACACACACACACACACACACACATATATATATATATATATATATATATATATATATATATATATATATATATATATATATATATATAATCCACGCTTAAGTCAAGGTAATATTAGTCACCACTACTTAGCAGTACAACAAGTACAGATCTAAAAATTCTGGGTACGTGAATATCAACGCAATGATACAATCATACCACAAAAGCGTAAGTATAGACATAAGTAATTGTGGAACAATGTGCAAATATACCGGCATGCATTCTTGCACATGCATTCTACAACACTCCCACAAGCTTACGTGCAGGCGCATGCTGAATCAATCTTCATTAAACAGTGGTGCAGTTTATATACACAGCAAAGTGTTCTTGCAGGCGTGAGTGCAAAAGACCCTTCAGCCACTATAAACAAGTCAAAATATTGGGGGCAACTTGCCAAAACATAACGTGTAAAAAATGCAACAACGACGATGAACAGCTGCTTGTCTTGAAAGGTACCCAAATGTTAAGTGGGCGTTTCAGAAAGACGGCTGGATTGGCTATTGCTTACTAATGTGATCGACAGGTTGATGTTATCTTTCCTTTACTCAGACACTGCACACAGATATTTTCTTCTTAATGACTGGAATATATCTCTCTTCTTTCATTAATAGACTGGATATAGCTGTTTTCCTTGAAGGGGCACAATTATCTTCATTCCATAAAGAAAGGGGAAAATCTTTTACTCCATATGTGGGCATAATTGTATCAATATATCACGTAGTAGTTTACTAATTCTTACTCTGTTTTTTCCATTCCTGTAAAGAATGGGAAGTTTTTGCTTTTGTTTGCAGATTTACAATAATAGTTTTGTTTGTAACAGTAAACTCGACACATGTTTTCCTTCAGTCATAAAACACAAATAAATCATATCGTTAGTACAAACTTGGGAACAACTTTTCTTCAAGAATTCAGCATAACCATTTCTTTTAACAGAGTTTATAGTTGACGGACAATTCATTTTTCATGTGCACAATACAATTTTTTTCTCATATCTTTTTCACAATTCTCAATGGCTTTTGTGTAAAAATATATCTATTATCAACTGATCAAACTTGTTCTTTCTTCTATTCATAGACTGGGTACGTGATTCATAGTCTGTTGGACATTGCTTCACAGCTGATCATAAACCTTGGAAAAAACAGCTTGCCCATGGCATTTTTTTCCTGTAATTCATAGACATTTTTTCCCTGTAATTAACAGACATGTTATAACATGTAGAATCTACTGGTCACTTTTTACCAGATACATATGTAATTGTAATAGCCACAATGCTCTCTTAACTTTCTCGAATTCTTAGCGCTTTTTTTGGATACGCTTGTCACCACAAAGTCTTAAGATCCAAGTGCAAGAAACATGAAGAAATTCTGATGCGCGGTAGCGGGAAACGAACCCGGGTTCCCTGATCAGAACGAGGTACCATTGCCGACCTGACCACGAGAAGGATGAAAAGTCTATTGCCTCGTTTTCAGATATACATATCAGAGCTGGAATAAATCCATCCTCACCATTGTAGCCAAGTGGACAATCGATTTTTATTGCCTTTTTTAGGCTGAAATATATATGTAGAATCTACTGGTCACTTTTCACCAGATAAATATATAATTGTAATATTTATATACAATGTCTTTATAACTTATATAAGATGGTGAGGATGGGTCTATTATATATCTATATATATATATATATATATATATATATATATATATATATATATATATATATATATATATATATATATATATATATATATAATGAAAACGACAGGTATATGTATGTATGAGAGGTAATAGACTTTTTATCCTTCTCGTGGTCAGGTCGGCAATGGCACCTCGTTCTGATTAGCGGACCCTGGTTCGTTTCCCGCTCCCGCACATCCGAACTTCTTCGTGTTTCTTGCACTTGGATCTTAAGGCTCTGTGGTGACAAACGTATACAAAAAAGCGCGAAGAATTCGGAAAGTTAAGAGGGAATTGTGGCTATTACAACTACATGTTATAACATTTTAGCAGCGGATTAAGCATAACCTTTCCATTTGTATATTTGGTTTAGTTTTGTTGATAAAAATGCTGGTTATATCCTTCTTTAATTATGAGATGACAGTTTTCCATTTTCTATATGAGTTGCACCTTCATTTTTAAAAGTATATTTTTCCTTGCACATACTTTTTTTTTATACTACATCTTTCAAAACACTTCCTTTTATTGAGAATAAGTTCTTCCTTTCTTGTACAAAAACTGGTCACATCTTTATCCTTTTATTTGGAGATTTGGCTGAAGTTCTTTACTTCACAAATTCATCAAACTTTTCTATATTACTGTATACTCAATTATTCACTGGATTCGTATACATTCTAAGGAACTCTTTTTTTTATATCTACTCCAATGACAGATTTAGTAACACTTTTTTTCATTATTCACTAGTAGAATTCGGGAAATGAAGACAACCTCCGGTAAATTCCTTAACAAACTTAAGGGATCCTTCTACAAAGGTTTTTTCCAGCCGGTAAATGATGGACATTTTTTTTAAATGCAAGGGGCGGGTTTATCCTGAGTATTCGTAGCCTTCCAGAGCTAGCAATGAAAACCATCAACTTCACATATGTGTAAAACTGAAATGAATTCAGAACAAAATGAGTTTCCGTTAAAAGTCACTCTAATGAAAAAAATATCCCCAACTTTCCAAAAATTCTAAGGCACGATTTTCTATTTAAAAATTAATATTGGTTGCTAAGATGGCAGATTTAAATTTAAAGAAAATATCTTAATTAACTAAGATTGAAGGAAGAAGCCATGCAATAAAAAAAATCGCACAGAACTACAGTCATGTAATAAAGCTTCTCAAACAATGTACATTGATCGATTCTTGAACATCTGTACACTTTCAAAACCTTTATTATAGTCTATACCCTTTATTGATTAAAATAAAAAGAGGCAAAACTAAACTTCACTAAGTTCTCTCTAGTGAAAAAAAAGTTTATAAAGATGGCGAGATTACCCCCAAAACTTTGAACTTCAAAACAAGAGAACATGTGTGCATAATGTATGCATAAAGTCTGGAGCGGGCGGAAAAACTGACCACTCCAGGGAATGAACGAATAACTCATAAATTCAGGCTGGAAAGCCCAGCACTGGGGCACATTCAGCCATCCAGCGCCTAGGACAGTGCAGTAAGAGAGTTGAGTGGTTGGACTGCAAGATACAGAACTCCAGATAAATAAATAAGATGATGTACAAGGATCTAAGGGGTGAAACTAGGGGGTAGCCCCACGGTTATATTCAGAAGGATGAAAGGAAGAGGGAATGGAAGTAAAACAAAAGACTAAAAAGTGGATGAAGCTGAGGGCCAAAAAGGTCGCTGGAAACACACTTTAATTATACCTACAGTGCACCAGGTGAGGTGCATTGATGGCACTTGGACCATTTCAGAGAGAATAGCGATAATAGCATCGTACTGGCCTATGACCCGTAGTGTTGTAAGAAATAAGACCTAACAAAGGCACAACAATGCGTATAAAAACATTTCGATGACGCCAAGCAACTTTGCAAAAGTTGGAGTTTTGTTAAATGACATTTGCCGGAAAGTCTTTAAAAATATATGACGACTGAAGGGTAATCTTCTGGTTGGAACCGTTGCGTTGTTTCCTCTGGTATGAAAAGCTGCCAGTTACCTGATTATTTCTAATTATCAAAACTGCTTTTTCACCTAACCATTAACTTCCAGGAACATAAAAATACAACTTTGGTGGGGGGGGGATGCTTAAAATAATAATAATAAAAAAGAGGAATAGACTAAACTGATCCTTAAGTATCGTAACTCAATAATAATAAATCACAATTTAAGAATGTTCGAGGCAAAATCAATAAATGCGGAAGGTTTAGCTGCGCCCCTTAGAATCTTTACTAGGGCTTGAGCCTCGCTATTTTGGAAAGTTCTGCGTTGCTTACAACAACGTCCTATTGCGATAAGATTGCAATATATATATTGCAATAGTGCATTTATATTCGTGATCAGCGGTGTAACAGACTTCACTGTATATGTTTGCAGGAAAAGCGCGACTAGTCCAAAGCTGCGGAAGGAACCTGACGAATGAAGGATATTTTAAACTGCAAAAGCACTTGGTAAATTATGCTAATTTACAACACAAAAACCTTGTAGATGTTTTTATCTCGTGTTGTGGCTTGAAGCAGCTCCTACATATATCGTTAAGTAAACGTGACATGAAATTTCTTCTGAACCATATAAGAACATCTATATTCTTATTCAGCTATAAAAAAAACCAGTAAATTTCTATGTATCAGAATACTAAGAAGTGGTAGAATGAGAGAGAAATGCTTCATACTTAAATAAATACACAAAATCTCTCTCTCTCTCTCTCTCTCTCTCTCTCTCTCTCTCTCTCTCTCTCAAATATGCATATAAACACAAACCTGCGCGCGCTCACTCACACACTCACACATATGCATACATACATACATACATAATATATATATATATATATATATATATATATATATATATATATATATATATATATATATATATATATTATATATATATATCTCACAATAAGTGTGGGGAATTGATACTTTCCAACAATGTAGGAATAAAAATTACATACATAAAACGGTATGAGGTTACACTTTTTACAAACCATTCTTTAAAACTTAAAAGCTAATTAAAACCAGTATAAATTCCCACACTAAAAACTGAGAAACATCAAAAGCTAAACCCGTGGAGGGTTGAATCACGCCAAAAGTGGACGAAAAGAAAGAAACACTTCAAGAAGGATTCATTACCTCAGCACAAAAGCGAATGGATTTTACCACCACTCCAAAGATAACACCATCATTACTCTAGAAAAGTATACCTCAGTTTAACCAGACCACTGAGCTGATTAACAGCTCTCCTAGGGCTGGCCCGAAGGATTAGGTTTATTTTACGTGGCTAAGAACCAACTGGTTACCTAGCGACGGGGCCTACAGCTTATTGTGGAATCCGAACCACATTATAGCGAGAAATGAATTTCTATCACCAGAAATAAATTCCTCTTATTCTTCACTGGCCGGTCGGAGATTCGAACTCGCGGCCAGCAGAGTGCTAGCTGAGAACGGAACCCAATCGCCCAACGAAGAACCATTAATCTGGAGCGTGATAAACAACTTTGGGGTTGTTTTCCCTATTTTACTGGGATGCAATAAATGAAGTACACTAACAACTAACAAAGACCTAATAAAGAGGAGAGCTAAACCACGAACAAAGTTTAACAGACGAATTATTCACGAGTATAAACACGAAAAAAGTGCAGAAGTTTCTTCGGCGCAATCGACTTTCTCTACAGCGTATAATGCTGTATGATACTTTCAGCCGCGACCCATGAACCTCATAGCCGCGGCCCGTGAAACTCAGCCACGGTCCGGTGGTGGACTCAGCCACGGCCCATTAAACTCTTAGCCGAGGCCCATGAGACTCATCCACGGTCCGGTGGTGGCCTGTGTTGCTGGTACCTATAGCGGTGCCATAAGTACGATTATGGCTAAATTTAACCTTAAATAAAATAAAAAAACTTCTGAGGCCAGAGGGTTGCAATTCGGTATGTTTGATGACTGGAGGGTGGATGACCACCATAACAATTTGCAGCCCTCTAGCCTCAGTAATTTTTAAGATCTGAGGGCGGACAGAAAAGGTGCGGATTGACAGACAAAGTCGTCACACTAGTTTTCTTTTACAGAAAACCAAAAAAGCACTGGCAACTCAAGTTATAAAAAAAATCTCCTTAATGTAAAATAATAAAAGTACAAAGCCAGCAGATTGTATCAACGTGAAAACCAAGAACTCAGCCATATTTTCTAGCAATAAATCATGAAAGCTTGAACTTTTACGGCTTCCAAAACATACAATTTCCATTCACACATCAAGCGGAGAAAACAGGCGGGCGACGGAGGCACTGCAGGAAAAGATGGCGAGGGAGGACCAAAGACGAGATTTACAAGACTAGAACGGCAAACTTTCAAAGGGAAATCTGCCGGCAGGAGGCTACATAAAAGCACTTTTCTCATTACGAAAAGGATAATTAAAACATGCAAGTACGTCACACTGGAAAACTGTAGAATAACGACACTTCAGGAGAGGAGCTGTCCTTGAACTCTAAAAACAGATCTTGCGGTGTAGGTCAAATGCCAAAGAACGCAAAAAATGATGTCTTATTCCTAAAGCAACGGTGACCGCCAAAAATCTCTGTGCGTCACAAAAATAATGTCAGTTAAAACATATTTCTAACAGCAATTGTTTTGTATCTTCGGACCGCCAACAGATATTTAAAATAATTTTAGCTAACATAATTAAAGCAACCACAATAATTGATGCAATTATGATAACTCACAACTATCATCTAAGGGCCTTGCACTATTTATAGTGTGTGTATATAATATAAACGCACATTAAAACTAACATCGATGACACTGAGGTAGAGAAGAGAGGTTTCGAAACTGTAAATATATAATTAAATCCTCAGGGTTTTTTTTTACTATATAAGCACATACTAAGAAACAAAACAGAGGAAGAACATGAAAAACACAGACTATCCAACCAGCCGGATCCTTAGTTATAACAAATATAGCAAGAAAGAAAGAGAGAAAAGCTAGAGAGACAGAACGGATGAGTCAGAACCTCAAAACTGACCTTGTCAGTCAAGAAAAAAAGAAAGGTGGGGGTCTGGTCGTCCCCACAGTCAACAAAATATAGAATAGAATAGATTGGAACAGAATATAGCATTTAAGCCAAAGGCCAAGCGCTGGGACCTATGAGGTCATTCAGCACTCAAAGGGAAATTGATAGTAAGAAGGTTTTAAAGGTGTAACAGGAGGAAAACCTCGCAATTGCACTGGGAAACAATTTTTAGAGAGGGTGGAAAAAAAAGTATACCTTAGTTTAACCAGACCACTTAGATGATTAACAGCTCTCCTAGAGAGGGCTGGTCCGAAGGATTAGACTTATTTTACGTGGCTAAGAAGAACCAATTGGTTACCTAGCAACGGGGCCTACAGCTTATTGTGGAATCCGAACGCATTATACCGAGAGATGAATTTCTATCACCAGAAATAAATTCCTCTAATTCTTCATTGGCTAGCCGAGAACTCTACCGACTCGCCTAACGAGGAACTTAGAGAGGGTGGAAAGTCAGATGGAAGAAAAAGAATATGAACGGGGGTACAGTAAAAGAAATGAGAGAGGCTGCAGCTAGAGCCGAAAGGACGCTGCAAAGACCCTCAAGTGATGCCTACAGTACACCACGGCACTAACCCCCCACGGGGTCAACAAAATATAGCAGTCAACTCCACGTCTTCGCTCCAAAGCTAGACAGTCGCCCTCTGTCGTATCCTCTACAGAGACGAACATCTTGGCTGAAACATTTCTTGGATACTTCCTCTCTATGGTCTATATACCAAAAAAAAAAAAAAAAAAAAATCCAGTTTGCTTTCATACGTGTCAACATAAATTACCATAGTGAGGTCGAATGTGAGATACAAAATTATATAAAATTATATGACTTCATTGATGTGAGGACGATATTAGAATTGTAGACCTAACAATACTTAAAAGTACTACTTATAAAATAAATGGTAACAAAAGTCAACAAGTTAAGTTCAAGATGAGCATTAAGATATAAGAAATGTTAAAGAAATAAAAATTTGGCTCTCTGCAACTGTCATCGCCCTTCTTGTAGAAACAAAAAACAACATGAATACACAACCTTTGGAATATCTTACAAATATAAACTAGTTTAAAAATAAAAATTCTTTCAAGATTCCACTATCCAATTTTCCTCTGTATTTCCTTTCAGATCGAGGCTAGATAAGGCCCTGAAGTTGCCATTCCGTTCGACTGCCTACCATAGCCCAACCGTTAAAGAGACTTGGCCGTTACAGTAATCCCAGGAATAAAAAGAATGGCTTAAAGGTCTTTATATTTCAATCAAACCGAACGACCGACGCGCACGGTCTAAAAAGCTCCGAGGATAGCCTTTAAGTACTCCTCCATTAACTGATTGCTCAAAGACTTGTCTTTAAAACCTTTTCTCAATTATGAGATTTTTATATATATATATATATATATATATATATATATATATATATATATATATATATATATATAAAACACGAACACGCGCACAGACAATGAACATCTACGGTGATGACAACAAAACGAATACGCGGTTTTCTACAAAAATGACAATTACGGGTGAATTATAATTAATGAAAGTAGGATATAAATATTCATAAGAAATATATGACCGCAGACATACATTATAAAAGCATAACAGATACAAGATATGACGAGGCTCAAAACTTATCCTTCGATAACCAGCCAATGTCTCCTTATACTCAAACCCTTGACTTACCTACACGCACACACACACACACACATGCACAAATAAGCGCGTACGCGCGCCAGCACACATACACACTGAAATCACGACACAGCTAATTGTACCCCTCATCATTATAATTATCGTTGGGAGCTGAAAGCAAGGCGGCCTTCCTTGTGATCCATGGAGTGAAGAGTTCACTCACCCTAATGACTTTAATTACAGGTGTGCATCTGCCTTTTTTCATATTCCCCTAATGCGTCCAGGAAATTGGTCTCAACATTTTACCTGTACACGAGCAGAAGAAGGAATAAGACGAGGAAATCAATTACCTTCATTAGTACGACTTCTTGCCTTTGTAATCACTTTTCAGCAAGTCGCTATTTATCACAAAAGCAGTGTAATTTTACTTTTCTTGCTTTAAATTACCCTATAAGCAAATAACGATGATATCACATCCAACTTCCGGTGAAGAGGGGGAGAGAGGAGGAAAGCTTGCACGTTCTATAAGGGGTCAGTGCACATTACAATCACGTCAAAATATAAAGAATAAAAAATTCCTGTTATTTGGAGAGTTATGAGATTTGTGCCTAACAGTATGACCGAAATTAAAGTTTTTCTCGACGTGAACAACTTGCAAGCAATAACGGAAAACTCTCAAGTCTAGTCAAGCAAAATGATCAAGAACTACTTTTCCAACAAATTTCTCAGGTTCTCTTTAGACCAAGCCTGGTCTGAATTTGTCGGTCCTCAAATGTTTTCAGAATTTAGTGGTAAAAATTCTCTCTTTTCACCGACTAAATTGATGGCACTTAAGCAACGAACACCACTTCAAAGTCACCTTTCCCACTCCTTTCGCGATCGCCGGTCGATGAGGCTGAAGGGCCTCTCCACCACACACAAGAACGGATGCCCCAACAAACTCGGCCTCATCCCATCCATTCTGCATAACAGCGCTGTAGGTAAAACCAACCTGAATTCCTCTACACCAGTAAATCAGAAAAGAGTGGAAAGAGGTTTTACAGTAAACACAGTATAAAAAAAAAGATGCAATTTAAAATTAATTTTATACAACTAAACCAGATAAAATATTTTATATATTGTAAAGGGGTTCATATTTCAGTTCCCGTGAAGTTTTGCTTTGCCCTACATTTATAATAACAGACCGTCTTAAATTTCCAGATCAACTTGAGCTTAGCTTTATATATTCAAAAAAATAATAATTAAGGTTGCGTAAAATTCTTTCTACCACGTTCTTAAGACACACATCAATTAAAGAAATCTAAAAGGAGCTACTTAAATTATTACTTCAAAACGTACTCAAATATGATATGGCCAGCAGAAAAAACCATAAAAGTAAACAAAAAAAATGGACGAACGACGACGTAAAAACAGTATACTTTCTTATTTTATAAAATACTCAAAGCAAATTCATAATTTAAACAGAACGATTAAAGGCTCGACTCATCTCTTGTCGCACAGCGAAGAAATTCATACAACATAAGGGGGAAAGACCACATTCCGAAAGACATATGCAGAAAAAAATATACCGATAAACATAATGATTGAATTGGCGAAAACAAGACCTTTCATATGGCAAATAAGGAAAATCTTTTACAGAAATTTTTAACTGCAGACATACTTGGTTGCATGTGTCTGTGTGTGTGTGTGTGTGTGTGTGTGTGTGTGTGTGTGTGTGTGTGTGTATATATATATATATATATATATATATATATATATATATATATATATATATATATATATATATGTGTGTGTGTGTGTGTGTGTGTGTGTGTGTGTGTGTAATGTATATTATTCCCGGCAATGTAAATTAGTTCAAGTAGGAAGCTAACATAAGTTACGATGTCGCTGGAGCTACAATTCGAACTTGCGAAGCCTTCAAAATCGGACTGACAACAAATTACCAACAGCCCCTAAAACAACAGCCGACGCCAATGGATTTAATCACAGGCAAATCATTTAGAGAGAGAGAGAGAGAGAGAGAGAGAGAGAGAGAGAGAGAGAGGAGAGGATGGAATATAGAATTTAGGCCAAAGGCCAAGCGCTGGAACCTATGACAGTTGAAAGGGAAACTGACAGTAAGAAGGTTTGAAAGGTGTAGCAGGAGAGAAATCTCGCAGTTGCACTTTGAAACTATTGTTTGCGGGTGGAAAGTCAGGTGGAAGAAAGAGAATATGAACGGAGGTACAGTAAAAGGAATAAAAGAGGTCGCAGCTAGGGGTCGAAAGGACGCTGCAAAGAACCTTGAGTAATGCCAACAGTGCACCACGTGAGGTGCACTGACGGCACTACCCCCTATGAGAGAGAGTGAGAGAGAGAGAGCGAATTTTAAAATATGCTATTACCAAAGTGGAAAAAGGTTTGCAAAAATGGTTTAGAACTTTTGTAATACTCTCGACAAAGGTACTGAATTCTAAGTCACTATAATCAAAGGATCTCGTCTTCAAATGACACACACACACACACACAAATACACACAATCTAGTACACACGCGTGCTTCAACGCGCTCGCAGGCGCGCACACAGAGTAACCCAAGCCATTACCATGCCTGTGCCACTTCCTCTTGACATAGGCGTAACACTCGGTAACAGTAGCAGCCAGTAACAACCGAATTAGACCATTTATTCACCAGTACCAAACATTCACTCTCGCAACCTGTTCGCTCTAAGCTACTCTTGACCATTTTCACACTTTTTATTCACGTGACAGGAGCAAGGACGGACCAGGCACAAGACATCACACGCGATGTATGTTTATCAGTGTGGAGCTCTAAAAATCGTTCACATGTACATTATAAAACGTACATGACCATGGAGAGTTTACAAAAAAAAAGAGAGTCATTCCTCCTGCTACAGAGTACAAGAAGGAAACAAACGTGAATGTTGTCACGCTGATTAAAAGAATCAAAAAGACAAAAAAAGCTTCATCACATCAAATTATAAATATATACACAATATATATATATATTATCTATATAATATATACATATATATACAGTATATATTCATACACATTATATAATATACAGTATATATATATATATATATATATATATATATATATATATATATATATATATATATATATATATATATATATAATATAATGTTTGTGTGTATATATAATGGCTCACCACGGGGTACGTTTGAGTGCGTGTGCACGGCGCCGTTCTCCCTGCCTGATGACAGCTGAAACACGTGTTGGATGGGGCAGGTATGGGGAAGCAAGGGTAAGGGTGGTTATCGTGTTAAGTGTGTGGCGGGAAAAGCCTTCGCAGGAGGAAGCTCTCGGTGACTGGTAGTTCCTGCGCCACCACCTTCATCGGCAACATCCTGAGGGCGCTCCGACATTCCACTATAATTGCAACCCTGGATTTACAATTGAAGGGGGTGAGGATGATGTCACAGGAGACGGACACAGGCAAAGACACACAGATAAATAAACGGATAAAGAGAGAGAGAGAGAGAGAGAGAGAGAGAGAGAGAGAGAGAGAGAGAGGCGGATGTAATTTCTTTACAGAGAGGAGAGAGAGCGATAAAGAGGTGGATGTAATTTTGTAAGAGAGAGAGAGAGAGAGGTGGATGTCACTTCGTTAAGATGTGTCAAATTCGATATATTTTGTATCACCACTTTATTTTACAAAGCTTTGGATCATGTAATAAAGATCCCACAAACGATGAATTGTGTGGTATGAACATATCCTTATCATTCTTTTAAATGATTAGAACAAAGTCCCAAATCGTTGTGTTAGAACTGAATTAAGAGAGATGTTCGTAAAGAGGACTCCACTATATGCTACATTTATATTGGTAATTACTATTTCATTATTTTCGAATGTTCCCTGGAACAAAATTTAGATTATATAAAATTTATTGTAAGTTAAAAAAAAATTCGATTCTACGGTGTCACTTTCGTAATTTATTGATAAATACACGTATACCTGGCATTCACATAGAAAAACCTTATTACCCACAGCCAAAGGCTGATCAAAGCTGTTTCCATAAATTTCCAAAGTAATTCTGTTTCATGCAAAACCCAAACCACTGAATTTACATTGATTAACGAAAACGTGATCACACTTAACCCTATGTAGCACATGATACAATATTAACTCGATTCGCGATGAAATGATTATTCTTGACCCTTCTAATTATTAAAACATTTTTCTAAATAGCAGTTTTTATTATGTAAACAATGGCATATAAACTTCTGAACACTCTTCCTAACACTAAAGATAAAATCTTAATACTCTAGCTCTGAATATTTTCCACTTCCGAAATAAAAATCATACAGCGAATAACAAATGCTTGTCACTGTCCTCATTTTGTTATTACATATTATGTGTGTTCACTTTCGAAGAGATAAATAATTACTAGGCCACATAATCAAAACAGAACCTCAATAGGATGAAAGATATGGGGGGGGGATATATTTACAACTCCACACACAGGTGTCCTCGTAGATTTGAAACAGGATAAGGCATCGTACATAACTGAGTTTCATCATAATGTAAATAGCGCTTCCGCTTCCACATCTGTAAAGCCCAGCCAAATAATTATTTCTAACCCGCTACCTTACATAATATATAAACACACACAGATACAAACCCACACACACAAAAACGTGTGTGCGAGCACGTTCGAGGATGGACTGACCATTTAAATCATGAGAAACGTTTTAATATCACAGAAACGTTTCTTATATTTTACCAAATTTCCATTTAATTCCAGATGGTCAATAGCAGCATTCATTGAGATTAAATGACTACGTGCTTAAGCCCAGTCCTAACGGCATTACATTACTACATGGGCTTAAGCCCAATAAAAAAAGGGGGGGAGGGGAACTAACACAACCTATCAGGAGGTCCATTTTAAAATATAAATTACCCGTGAACAGTTTACTCCATAATTACTGTATGAAAACTCCATTTGCTGGCCGTGTTAATACCTGTACGGTGATTACATTCCCCGATTCAACGACACAGTGGATGGAAAATAGCCATCGAAATCAAGTGTTCGTGAAAATCATTACACGGAAACACTAACACAAAAACATGTGCCGCAGAACCAAAAACTCTGAGTAGAAAGAAAAATAAGAGCTTCTCTGTGACTGATACTATTTATCAACGTCTATAATACATACAGCAGTCGCCGATAAACAAGATATGAAAAAATGGCGAATGGTCATTTCAAAATAAATATATATATATATATATATATATATATATATATATATATATATATATATATATATATATATATATATATATATATATATATATAAAACAAGCATTCTTCAAGCAGTCAGTACAATGCCAATTTATTCTGACAATGATTTGCATGGAAACTTTCCCCAACCTCAAACAAATTACTTAAACATTAGTAATTAACATTCTTAACGGAATGACAAACATAAATGCATATAACAGATATGGAAAAACTGCGAATGGTTAGTTAAAGACAAAACTATATGCACAAAAAATAACATGCATTCTTTAAGCAGTGCAACGTCAATTTATTCTGACAATGATTTGCATGGAAACTTTCTCCAACCTCAAAAAAAATTATTCAAACACTACTAATTAACATTCTTAACGGAATGACAAACAGAAACGCATACCAGATCAAGCGTAACATCATCTGGACGATTAAGAACGTTCTGCTTGACAATAACATTTCTCTAATAAGAACACAGCATGATTTATGTCAAGCGCCTGCTCAGTATGATGCCTTGTTGGGAGTTCTGGACTGTGTCCTCCTCATCACCAGGACTCTCATCACTGCCTCAAGAGGGAGAGCTCACAAAGATCATTTTGTCCATGACTGAATCATTAGAATTCCATTACCATTTTCCTCAACACAGGGTCCAAACCCCAAGGTGTATTTCAAAAGTGAGAGACAACTCCTGACAATCACTGAACCC
>NC_089752.1:101289719-101312219 GCF_040412425.1 Macrobrachium rosenbergii
ATCAAGGAACTACCAGGATACTGTCGTTCTAAGAGAAGTCAGTGGATTAAGATACAACAAGATACAAAAGAATCGTGTAAATAAGCAAAAGAGCGCCCAGTTGAAAGTTGTGGTCCAATCAGTTTCGTACTCAAATGTAACAGTGATATATATATTATATATATGTATATGTGTGTGTGTTTGTGTATATACACACACACACACACACACACACACATATATATATATATATATATATATATATATATATATATATATATATATATATATATTATAAATGACTGTTCAAGTGCGGATGCTTAAATAAAGTTATCATTTACACACAGTTATTTCTCAAACACATTTCTCTAAATGCTGCACTTCCCCTTTCAGTTTCCGTTACACAACCACCACAAGACTCAGCATTCTAACTTTCAGGCTTCTTTCTTATCTAAGAGGTGAAGTCAAGAAAAAATCATATTATATATATACAGAGGAGAGAGAGAATTATATATATATATATATATATATATATATATATATATATATATATATATATATATATATATATATATATATATATATATATATATATATATATATATATATATATATAAATATATATATATACTCGTATACACATATTATATATATATATATATATATATATATATATATATATATAGAGAGAGAGAGAGAGAGAGAGAGAGAGAGAGAGAGAGAGAGCCAATATGGCGATTACTATAACTTGACACTGTATCTGCAGAACCTTCAGATAAATGTACTGAATGTTTAGCTGTTTAGCAAAAAGACCACCAAACTGTGAAACGATTTTTCCGAAGACGCAGAACTCATGGCGCCAAAGCATAAGACAACACTTCTTCATTATATTCTTTATCTATCATTCGATTACGCAGATATTATCGCTTCGGAAAAACTATATCAACGGGTTATAAAAGTCACATACTATTTTCGCCTGGCCTTGTTAAAACACTGAAGATTTGACTGCCCGATCGAAAACGTTACCGACATACTGGTGAAGATTCAAAACGTTCATAAAATGTAGATCAGACTCGTCAGTATATCTGAGAATATTAGTTTTAAAAAAATTACACCAGAAGAAATTAGTTGTCAATGTAGCACTGGCTTCCGGAGAATAAATGCTTCTATGGTCCCCGAGCCTGAATTCAGTCAGCAAATGCTTCCAGTGGATAGAAAACTTTCTGCAAACACTTTCCGTAAAATCATGACGCAGACAAGACCTCCATTTCAATGGTGAATTCGCATATGACCTGACTTCCGGAAAAAACTAACATCTTTAATCGCATTAACTACACAGTACTATATGCCTTTTCAACGACTTCCTCTGGAATATAGAGAGGAGGCCATCTCAGATTTCAACGAGAGAGAGAGAGAGAGAGAGAGAGAGAGAGAGAGAGAGAGAGAGAGAGAGAGAGAGAGAGAGAGAGAATTACAAATATATACTGGCATCTAACCCAACTTTACTCTTGAATTTACAATATAACAAGCACAAAATACACATACCAGAAAGGTCGCCTTTTTATCAGGGATCGTATTTGGAACTGCAGTGAACGTAATTTTTATTTTCACAAGTATTCTACCCCTACTTAACCAAATCGAAAGCGCTGGTGGCAAAAGTTCATACTGAACGTACTTCTACCGTTTCTTCCACTAGATTATTATTCAGAAGATGAACCCAATTCATATGGAAGGAGGCCACAGGGGCCACGACTTGAAATTCAAGCTTCTAAAGAATATGGTGTTCATTTGAAAGAAGACACAGAAGACAGCGAGATTTACATACAGAAGAGATCAGTTATTAGAAAAAATCATTCAAAGAATTAATAAATAAATAAATAAATAAATATAATAACTGAAAAAATCATTCAAATAATTAATAAATAAATAAATAAATAAATACACATAAAAATGTAAGCAAGGGGAATAGCATTTGGGTAGTAATGCACTGCATCTTCCGCTTGAACTTTTCAGGTTGCAATTGCACAACATCGTCAGAGAGACTATTCCACAGTCCAACGGTGTGAGGAATAAAGGACCTCTGGAGCTGAGAAGTTCGACAGCGAGGCGCATTTGCTACACACTGGTGCCGCTGTTCCGCAGAAAAATAGAATCATGGAGCAATTGTGAATGTGAACGATATTTGTTAGAATACAATAGCCTAACTACCAGGCGGTCTTTGCCATCTTACCTTCCTCAGGTATGGTGTGAGTCAAAAGTTACATCAGTTACAGTTAAAACTTCAGACTTATTGAGCAGAGTCCCATCCACCTGGATGGAAAATCAACACGAAGTCTACTTATCAATAGTGTTTTCGTTTTACTGGAGTTCAGCCTCATACCCTACCAACTACACAATTCACTTATCCGCTCTAACAAACGATTAGTGATCCTTGCCATTTCAATGATGGCCAGTTTTTTTCTGTAAGAAACTTAAGAACAAGCAATCGTAGTTAAAACTACGAGGCTTTCTTAATTACTCACAATGAAGCTCTAAACTTTATGATCTATTTCTAATCTACGAAATACTCTTATCCTTATCACATCCTAGACAAAGGAAGCACTGCAAGACGTATCAGTAGCAACAGAAGTTTACATAAATCGACGACCTTTAGCTAAGTAAATTTAGAGGAAAATAGAAAAAATAAAAAACTTATCGCCATACTTCCCACAGGTGTTATTTCAAGGCCACGTACTTTAAGAAAAAAGAAATCTCACTCAGAATTGTATCATCTCCCAACAAGGAAATGGACTCTCACTGGCAGCGTTCGCTGAAAGGTTACACGGACTGGCTAGGTTCAGATACATTAACACCGATGTCCTCAGCAATTAGGAGAGAGAGAGAGAGAGAGAGAGAGAGAGAGAGAGAGAGAGAGAGAGAGAGAGAGAGAGAGAGAGAGAGAGAGAGAGAGAGAGAGAGAGAGAGTAAAATACAAAAAAGATGGAAACATACACATTAAAGCACATCCAGGACAAAGGGAACAACTAATAATTAGCCATTTAAGAGCAAAGGGCAATGGGAATGGTAAGCTATTGTCCTTGAGTAGCCTAAGTCTCCCCCCCCCCTCTCAAACACACACACACACAAAATGAAAAGAACGAAGGTGAGTGTGGCTTTACACGCATAAAGTGATAGTCCTCTGCCTTGGAAGAAAAAATAAAATTTTAGCAGGTCAAAAAGAACACAAGCAATAATAGAAATCCAAAGCTTGTAGTTTTACGACTTTGTAACAGACGTTTCACCGTCTGATATGTACTGGGCCGGCAGTCAAAGAGAATTCCAAACCTTATAACACTAAAATTAATTTGCTAAATTTTGTAATTTCAATCCAATGACAGTGGCTGAACATGCGGTCGTCAAGTACAGGGGGAGGGAGTTCTACCAAATATAGAAACAGTCAGAAAATTAAAATTCCTAGTCAGCATTCCTTAAAACCTCACCAGTGCAGCACAAACAAAAACCTGTCATTCTTAATCCCACAAGGCAATGACACAAACGAACATCCGCCTCAGCAGATTTATCAGACTGTAGGTAAATGGCAAAATATGAAATAGAATAGAATATGGAATTTAGGTCAACGGCCAAGCGCTGGGACCTATGAGGTCATTCAGCGCTGAAACGGAAATTGACAGTAAAAAGCTTTGAAAGGAGTAACTGAAGGAAAACCTCGCAGTTGCTCTTTGAATCAATTGTTACGAGAGGGTGGAAAGTAAGATGGAAGAAAGAGAATATGAATGGAGGCACAGTAAAAGAAATGAAAAGCCCAAGGGACGCTGCAAAGAACCTTAAGTAATGCCTACAGTGCACCCCGTGAGGTGCACTGACGGCAATAGCCCCCTACGGGGGTAAATGGCAAAATGACAAACATACACAAACACTGTCTAAACGGCGACAGCTGTTTGATTCAGCAAGATGAAAAAATCGAGAGCAATTAACTTCCTGGATCAAGTTGTCACGGACTTCAACATTAAGCTTTCGACAATTATGCATCATTAGTGTGTTACTGGTAGTTGTATTAAACCAGTGAAAAGAACTCTCGCATATATTCAAAATCTTGAACACGCACGTTTTCATTTATGTGCAATTTCAATTAACGAGCAACAGACCACATCAAAATGTTTCGTGCCTAATTCACACTGACCTGGAAACTTTAAAAAGAAAGGCAAGCCTTAGAAAACAACATTGAACAAAAGCGAAATGAATAAAAAACTGAATGTCAAACTGCCTTCAGCCCCAACAAAGGCAATACGATAAGGCAACGCCGAAACGCCGCGATTAAGGTCCTGCTCAAAGGCTCAAGTCATTGTAAATCTGAATATTAATCTGGCTTCGCATGCGATTTCTCTATGCATCAACGACGCTGACGAATAATCAGCAAAGGGAAAGTGCGTGTTTGCTGGGGTGTTCCGGTTAAGAAATCATTTTCTTCTAGAATATGAACAGAATATGAAATTTAGACCAAAGGCCTTGCGCTGGGACCTATAGGGTTATTCAGCGATGAAACAGAAATTGACGGTAAAAAGGGTTTGAAAGGTGGACTAGGTGGAAAACCTCAAAGCAGTTGCACTATGAAACAAGTGTTAGGAGAGGGTGGAAAGTAACATGGAAGTAAGAGAATACGAACGGAGGTACAGCAAAACGAATGAAAGAGATTACAGCTAAGGGCCGAAAAGGACGCTGCAAAGAACCTTTAGTAATGCCCACAGTGCACCGCATGAGGTGCACTGGCGGCACTACTCCCCCCCACCCCGAGTAATTTTCTCGTAAACACGGACAGAAATTAATGAAATTCTAAAATAATCGGAATCATGGAAAGGAAAGAACCTCAAATGAAAGAATAAACAAGCAAAGTTTTCAGCAGGATAAAGAAAATTGTAAGGAAACAAGAGACACGAGCAAAAACATAATTATCACTATTATTATTATCATTCAGAAAATGAACCCTATTCGTATGGAACAAGCCCACAGGGGCCACTGCCTTGAAATTCAAGCTTCCAAAGAATATGGTGCTCAGTGGTAAGTAAGAGAAGAGAAGGTAAAGGGAACTCTTCCAAGCATAACATTCTCTAACCATTTAACAGCACGACAAAATCCACAAATAATATGAAACAAAATATTCCCCCTCCCAAAAAAAAAAAAAAAAATTTCCTTGTCAAAGTCGTTTGTCATTCAAATAAATGTCAAATGTCCCAGATCCCCTCCCTACCTGAGCGCGCAATAAAAAGGAGGAAACGTGAGGGGCAGGTAACAATATACCAGAGGAAATTTTATATCTCACCGTCGAATGCAATCGGGAATGAAATTCCAAACAAATACAGATTTGGAGCACAGCTGAATCTGACATGAGGACAAATACCCAACAGAGCTTCAGAATTACTCCTCAAATTGGACGCAAAACAGAACCTTTGCGGTTTGTGATTCAATTCTATTCCGGCTTCATTTTCAATATTTATTATGGCCTTCGTCGTGCAACAACTCGAAATCTGTACCATTTATTTCCTGTATAACATAAATCCACGGATATTCATGGAAAATTTGGGAAGCGCCCCACGATTTCGAGTATGAGAGAGAGAGAGAGAGAGAGAGAGAGAGAGAGAGAGAGAGAGAGAGAGAGAGAGAGAGAGAGAGAGAGAGAGAGACTCATATCGCACAAACTTGTTCTAAATTTTAGCCAAATGCAAAAAAAAAAAAAAAAATTAACAAATAAATAAAAAGATGCAAACAAAAGCAAGAATATATAGAATCAAGTGTAAAATTCGATAACCAAAGAAAACAAGTAAAAAATGCTCCGAAGTTTCTTCGGCGCAATGGAGTTTTCTGTACAGCGTATAAATTCGTAGTGTCACGAACATGTTGTAACTGTCTTCGATTGACATCATTACTAGCCTCTCGATGTGCTGCAGTATGAAACTCTTAGCTATGACCGGGCAGCGCTCAGTTGCTCCACAGATGCGGTCAAGTGAATGTGCTTTGGCGACGCACGATCTATGGCTAACCTTAACCTTAAATAAAATAAAAACTACTGAGGCTAGAAGGCTGTAATTCGGTATGTTTCATGATCGGAGGGTGGATGATCAACATACCAATGTGCAGCCCTCTAGCCTCAATAGTTTTTAAGATCTGAGGGCGGACAGAAAAGTGTTTTATATAATATGCCAATGATCCCAAGTTTACTAAAGACGGTGCCGTCTTCACTGTTCTACATGATATAGTTAATGTTCCTAAGTTTAACAAAAACGGTGCAATAATACTGTGAATACAGGTCATGAATTACTATCTTGGCTGATATTTTTGCAATGTTTTTCCATTAGTGTACCAATTCACTCACATACTGTTAACTTCAGAGAGGGTCGACACGGTAAGTCACTGTTCTAAAGGACGTGACGTATCGTCCGTAAGCCCAGGCCAATGTACTCTCCTTCTGTTTAGGCTACTTGTGCAAAGGATTGCGGTGAGAAATGGCCTCAGGCTGGATGAAGGGAAGTCTAAATGTGGAGTTCTTTATTAGCAGACTATAGCTGTTATGCACAAAAATGACTACTGAATGGAAATTACACTTCTTTTATTCTCATTTCATTGTTATATACTTTCATTGTGACTGAATTCTGCTGGCACTATCCTTTAACTCTCTCTCTTTTTTTTTTTTATTATCATGGAGATCCTATTCTTTGCAAGATTCTTTGCAAGATAATGGCCCTTGTGGCTTCTTAAATAACCACGTAAAAAATGCGCCGAAGTTTCTTCGGCGCAGTCGAGTTTTCTGTACAGCGTATAATCAAGGCCACAGAAAATAAATCTATCTTTCGGTGGTCTCGGTATAATGCTGCATGAGCCGCGGCCAATGAAACTTTAACCACGGCCCGGTGGTGGCCTGGCCTATATAGTTGCCGGATGCACGATTACGGCTGACTTTAACCTTAAATAAAATAAAAATCACTGAGGCTAGAGGGCTGGAATTTGGTATGTTTGATGGCTGGAGGGTGGATGATCAACACGCCAATTTGCAGCCCTCTAGCCTAAGTAGTTTTTAAGATCTGAGGGCGGACAGAAAAAAATTGCGGACAAAATAAAGTGCGGACGGACGGACAAAGCCGGCACAATACCTTTCTTTTACAGGAAACTAAAACTGGAATTGAATACAGAATTTAGGCCAAAGGCTAAGCGCTGGGACCAATGATGTCCTTCAGTGCTGAAATGGAAATTGACAGTAAGAGGGTCTGAAAGGCGTAACAGGAAGAAAACCTCACAGTTGCACTATGAAACAATTGTTAGAGAGGGTGGAAAGTCAGATGGGAGAAAGAGAATATGAACGAAGGTACAGTAAACTAACGGAAGAGGTTGCAGCTAGGGGTCGAAGGGACGCTACAAAGAACCTTAAGTAATGTCTACAGTGCAACACATGAGGTGCACTGACGGCACTACTCACCTACGGAGTCTAAAATAATAGTAATAACATGACGATGATGACTTAAAGAAAAAGAGATGTAGTTTGTTGCTGATGTTGTATTATACGCTTTGATGTATATAAAATGCACCAGTGAGGTCACTCGATGAATGAATACTCTACATTCGAGTACGGTATTCATGTACGGTTCTTGCAGTCTACATGAACCGCCCGAAACGTAAATACAGAGGTACATATAAAAATTCAAACCCTGAGAATCGATAAATAGAATCAATGTGGTATAAACGCTGCCAGTAAGCCTAATTAGAATAGAGGCTTCCACGATTAGCGCGATGTTTATTCAAGCCACTAAAGCCGACCGAGCAGCAACATCACACTAGGAGAAGCAATGCTGTCAATTCCCTTCAGCGCACACTTGAAGTTTCATAAATCAAGGAAACAGGTCATATTCAATAGGATATTAAAACTTGAGACCCATGTGTGTATAGCTAATCTACAAATCAAATGTTTTACCTGAACAAAGAAGTCCTGTAGTCTTCTGCAGTGAGGTAAAATGTTACATGCAAAAAAAAAAATGGCATCCCGAAAGAAACAAAGATGAGAGCATAATTCTACAGTTTGCCTACTTGGATATAGGCCTATTTCGCACTTTCGCAAGTTGTTCATACTTATGCCCAATTTAGGACCAGGATCCAACGCCCTGAATTCCTGCCATCACTCTCTCTCTCTCTCTCTCTCTCTCTCTCTCTCTCTCTCTCTCTCTCTCTCTCTCTCTCTCTCAAATGAGCCCATGTCATCTTTTCACTTCATTTGCTCCAGGCGAAAAACAAGAGAAAAAAAAAATCATTATTTGTTCCGCGAACAAGTAGCTCATTACTGAAAGAGCAACCTCATTACGCCAATATAATCACATCAATACCTGAAAAATTCAAAACTAGCACATATTGAGCGTCAGTTGCATCTCGGTAACTCATTCACCAGCCTAAACGAAAAAACACACATATATACAACCTAATATATACAGATATACATACATACATATATATATATACACATACATATATAGTATAAAACATATATACACATACTTGTATTTTGTATATACAGTATATATATATATATATATATATATATATATATATATATATATATATATATATATATTGTATATATACATACACATACATACATATATATATATATTTATATACATATATATATATATATATTTATACATATATACATTATATATGTATATATTATATATATATTACATATAAATATTCTTTGGAACATTCTTGAGATAACGAATCTCACATCCTACTACATCCTGGCTGCGACCCAATACAGTCGACTAACCACATGGTACTTGATTTAATCATGAGTTCACAGAAGCACAGAGAATTTTGATGGAAGAAGCATAAGGCGTTCCGGACATTTTCATGCAGGCTTTAATAGCTACTCTCAGTAACATTTCACTGAGATGTCAGGGTTTCTAAAGCTGTATCTTAATCCGGGATTTTTATAAAGAATCTCATATCATCTCCATCAAGGAGGATTTAGACGAAAATATGTACGCTGAGTGAGAACATTTCAGAGGAATAAAAATGGTCATAAAAATAAAGCAAAAAAGAGATAACAGATTAACACGGACTTATAGACCCATATAAATATCGACCTTTTACCTTTTATGCTATAAAGTGCTTAGGCTTACACATTGAGAGAGAGAGAGAGAGAGAGAGAGAGAGAGAGAGAGAGAGAGAGAGAGCTGGTGCAAACTTGTATTCTCAGTCCAAATCCGGCTCTTTGCCAGCCAAGGGCACGGAGGCCTTTACTACTAGGTTTCCGTGCTATTTTCCCACGGGGATGTTTAAATATTCCGTGAGAATTCTACCGAAATCAGTATTTCTGCCCTCTAATCTTTTACTCCAAACAAAATGAAATGACAAACAAATGATGCTCTACGGGAGGGAAAAGTTAAGCCCTAAAACCGCCTCCCCCCCCTTTTTTAAGCAGGAAATGACTCCTTTTCTCTGAATTATCCTTTATGGAAACAGGTAATTCCTTAAAAGACTTCAACCTCAAATCCTTTTTTCATTCCAGACTGCTCACTACATCTAACAAAAGAAGTGTGTTCGTTTCATTTCCGCTTTAATTTCTCCTCTCTAAAATCCTTACACCTATGCCCGCTTAGAAAATCTCTCTCTCTCTCTCCATGCATACATACATACACATATATATATCATATATATATATATATATATATATATATATATATATATATATATATATATATATATATATATATATATATATATATATATATATAACACATACATATATGCATGCATACTCACATACATACATACATACAATATATATATATATATATATATATATATATATATATATATATATATATATATATATATATATATATATATATATATATATATATATATATATATATATATATATATATATATATAGTTGGATAGTAATATTGGAATAACAGCCTTTAATGAGATCAGGTTCAACACTACATTATCAATTCAGTGTGTAACACTTAAGGAAACATAGGAGTTTTTTTTTAAATAACATTTTCATTTATGTCTGGTAATATCAATACTATTGGCAGTATCTTACACAAAGAGATGCGTGGATGAAAACTGAAGTATACTGTACACATAACTCCTTGATCCCTGACACAAGCGCAGCCACCACTTGACTTTCGTTCGTTCATAAACCCAAGTATTTTCCAATTCCCCACACAGACGTACATCCACGAAATGCCGAAAGGCCCCACAAAAACTGCATTAGGTTACATCCCTGGAGGGGCTTCTCCGTCATCCAGGCAAGTTATGTAGTAAATAACAACGACCAGACCAGCCACGATAAGCATCTAAAGGCCGTTACACGAGAGCAGAAGCAGACGGCCCGCAGCAATATACAACTAGCCTCCGGTAAAGGCCACTTCCAGCAACATTATGCGGGGACATTAGACCGTAAGGTAAATCAAGCAGTAGGGGGCAGGAGGCCAAGCTTAGACTGTAGTGTCCTGCGTTATTGTTATCATGGGAGGACTTCGGCTTTCTCTCTGACTTTTGCTTCCTAAATGCCCTCACCTGTGCATTACAGGCCTCCATAATCATTAAGGACCAGTGCCCAAGTTCTGGGAGAATCCAATCATAGTTGTATGCAAAAATTCTTATACATATTAGGTTTATAGCTTTCCGTTTTCAACGCAATACACATTTTAAAATATGCTAATAAAACGAACAAGGAATAAAGCCACGGAAAACGTCAACCATCAATTAAAGCATAAGCACACAATATTACTTAAAACATACGACCAGTCATATACCATACTGACCGGACATAAAATACCAGTCATATACTTGAAAATGAACCAACTATTTAACGATTCCACAATATATAATGAAACACTACATCATCCCAAACAAGAACGCTTTCAACAGTTCTTGCTAAGCTCCGGTGAACTGTGTCGGACACGAGTTCAGAACACTCGAGCATACATGGAACTGGTGACTTCCGATGAACCGCTTCAGACGAAGACACCTGGAACGACCGCACAAGCACAAACACTGCAGGCATATGGATCGACAGACTCGCCATTGCCTTCTTGTTTGTTTTATGCTGCCTCCTGATGGCGGCGTTTTTTAAAATCTATGAGGACTTTAACTAATTTATTTGATTAATTCATATATATAGAGCCTATATATATATATATATATATATATATATATATATATATATATTATATATATATATATATATATATATATATATATATATATTATATATATATATATATATATATATATATATATATATATATATATATATATAGTGTATATATAAATATACAACCACATAAATATATATATATATATATATATATATATATATATATATATATATATATATATAATATACAGTATATATATACACACACACATATATTAGAAGCAAAATATACATGTAAATCGAACCAGGCTTCCTTGTCCCCACTGAAGCATTACAATAATAACCTCAATACCTCTTCCCACTTTACTTCCTCTGTCTTATCCCACTGACTGCCAACAACCTTCATCACGTTAGCTGAAGACTGTGCCTTTCCATCACTCCCAAATGAGAAATGAGACCTTTACGTTCTTCTATGAATTTATTCAACATTTCTCATCATATTTACAAATCACTAGGAATGTATGTGTGTGTGTGGGGGGGGGATGAAAATCCCGGTATAGTAATGACAACTGCGAACTTTTTTACAGTTGGCAATTCATATAGTAACGGAGTTAGCTACGGAGCCTCCCCGAAAATCTCTTCTTGAACAACCATCAATAATATTCCTACCTCATCAATAACGGTTCGACCAACAACAATCATCATCCCTTGGCGTCTTCCAAGGCGATCCCCCCACCATTCACTGGCCATATCCCACCTCACCCTCATCCCTCGACCCTCCTCCAACAAATCGCTATGACATAATAACAAGAGTGACTGGCAACAGCGATCTCTCCAACTTCCGCAGAACTGTACTCAATCCTCCGGAGCAGCGGTTCTCGGCTTAGCGGGACATCCAATTTCCACGGGATCGCATCATCTTCGGCTTAACCACAAACGACAAACCAGCCTTCAGCTAACAGTAGTTTCCATCATTTTCTCATCGCTTCACCGCCTCCCTGCTGCCTCGCACTGCTTTCTCATTTGCATTTCTCGCAATACATACGTTCTTTGCGTCTCCTGCGCAGTTCATATACAATACCGGAATATGTGCGATTTAAAGAAAGAGAAAAATTTTCTCTGTAAATGCGCCACAAATGAACTTGCTCCACAATTTGAAGTTCTTATTTTATCACCAGCAAATAGCTCATGAGAACAACAGAAAAATAAAGGAGCCAGATTAAATATGGGAACTTTAGGCAAGAACATAACAATATTAACGTTGATTATGAAATGCAGAAATTGTAGGTAAATATAATCAAATGTAGTAGATAGAGTATTTATTCCGATAAATGTGTTGATAAATGCGCTCAAGTATTTTTATTCTTATATGTTTACTCTTTTCTAATTACCATCGACTCTTTCAGTTACTAATTATAAATACGTGTGTGCATGTATGTATGTATGTATGTATGTGTTCATATATATAATATAAATATAATATAATATAATATATAATATAATATAATATGTTCCCCGTAGGCTTGCTCAAGAGGAGCTGCTGTGTTCACCCTCTAACGGCTGACTATTGAATAACAAGTACCAAAAACTTTCAACAGCATCAACCTTAATTTGTCTGCACACAGGATGCACCACATACTACAGACAACTTCCACAAAATTAACTATTCCAAATACCAAAGCATAAGACTTATCACCAGGATATTATGTGTCTCTACATACAAACATTGCAACATTTACCCTGACCTTCCATACACAAAAATTCTTTCACACCATTCATCCACACCTTCTTGGCCTTCCTGTCTCCGAACATTTTCATATATATTACATTCTTTTCATCATCATCCTGTCCTCCATTCTTCCAACATGACCGAAAAATCTAAAGACAGACTTGTCCATCTTCTACCACCACTATTTACCTCCACATCTGTCACTTTCAAATCATGTTATGCCAAAATATGCAAACATTCATCTTAACAGCTTCAACTTCATTTACTTACTTCCACAAACATCAAGCACACTACACTGAACTAACATAAAGGAGAGTTGGCTCAAAAGTCCCATTTAATATTCCAGCCATACCCTCAAAGGCACTCCAAAATCTTTTGCATACACACTGCTACCCTCCTAGCCTCAATATTATCTGCAGTTTGTCTTCACGATCTTCAGTCGGTTCTGCACCATCAGCAAACTTCATTCTTTTGACGACTTCACCAAACCAGTCACTCTCCCATCTACATAATTTAACGCATGCTTTGCTTCAGTCATAAAAGGATTTTAAATTGCTCTCAACATTATATTTTCTACTCCATACATTCTCATCAGCCTGATTTCTTTCCTTGGCTCTCATCTATCATATAAATGTGTCAAAGTAAAAACTTGACACAAACATACCCACTTTCTTGTTTAATCCCACACAGATCTTCCATTATCAACCACTCCGCCATCAGTCTTACTTTCCCAGTAAAAATCCTATTATACTATACACCTTTCCTGGTGCACTATGTAAAATTAAGACCTTATGCTATAAAACAAAAAATCATTCCTCTCATCCATTACTTGGGCATTTTCTCTAATAATCCAGGCATAACTTGCACACAATGGTATGAGAATCACACTTTCAATGGCATATTGCAACATCTGTTTTGTAACCCCATGAACTTCTGGTGCGTAGCCCAACCTCTCAATTGTCCTCAGTACGTCATCAAAAGTCACTTACACAAGAGCAATCTCAAATATACACCAAGCCACTCTGCCTTTGCATCAGTCAATTAATCCTCTCTCTCTGCATTTACCTCCCAATAAAAGAACTTCTTAGTCTCCCTAGGTACTAGCTCATATCCGCCCAGTTATTTTCATTACTTACCTTTTTCCCTCTCACTCATATTCTTTGAGTAACTTATCTATCCTCTTGCATACCTGAACTCAATATTCTATTCTGGCATGAAACTGCACCTCCAATTATCTCTTTAACCTTCGCTAAATTTGCCATTTCCTCATCCCATCACCTCCTATTTTTAGTTTTCCCTTTCGACACCCGCTTACCACAAACACTCCCCAAAGGATACACAACACCAACCATTCTATTTTGCATACTCCTTGTACATTATACTCCTACTTCTGGGTCTTTAACCATACCGCATTTCTCATTATAGGCTATCCTCATTTCTTTCCTATCAAATTCACTAAATTACACTTAGGACCCCATTTTTACCCCCATCCTGCTCATCTGAACTTCTTATTGAACTTTTGCTTCAAAAATAATAAAAAAGTTGCCTTCAGCCACTACCATCTTACCTTTCTCTCTGTATTAACATGTGATTAGTACTACCTTTCCCCTTACCATTTTCTCTTTCCTAAGAACACTTATGAATACTTTATTTCCAACAATCACACCACTTTCCAACAACTTTTCCATAATACTCTCTCCATTCTCATTCACTTAGGGAACTCCACTCGACAAACAAATCACTGGTTATTATGTCGCCTCATCAGCAGGAAGTCGAAAAAAAAACTGGAAAGCCATATATTTGGATAGATAGACAGACAGAAATAGATATACATGTATATAAAAATATAGATATACTGTAGATATATTGATATACATTACGCACACATGCTTTTATAAATAAATTACACACACACACACACACACACACATATATATATATATATATATATATATATATATATATATATATATATATATATATATATATATATATATATATATATATATACATGTGTGTGTGTATTATATACATACATACATACATACATATATATATATATATATATATATATATATATATATATATATATATATATACACAGTATATGATAGGGACTGCTATGCCTGTAAGGTGTATGGAACATGTTAACTTCCTTCCATATCATAACCCAGCATTATTAAGCTCTTCGCTGGGCAAGTCGGTAGAGCTGTGGACTGGAACTCGCCAGGCCAGAGTTCGAGTCTCCGGCCGGCTGATGAAGAGTTAGAGGAATTTATTTCTGGTGACAGAAATGCATTTCTCGCCATAATGTGGTTCGGATTCCACAATAAGCTGTAGGTCCCGTTGCTAAGTAACCAATTGGTTCTTAGCCACGTAAAATAAGTCTAATCCTTCGGGCCAGCCCTAGGAGAGCTGTTAATCAGCTCAGTGGTCTGGTAAAACTAAGGTACACTTTTTTTTTTTTTTTTTTTTTTTGCTGGCCTTGCTGGCAGCACTTATTTACTTTGAGATCAACACATCCCTTACAGACTGATAAAACTTTCCTTTAAGAGCTGGTCCAGTTCTATGATCCATAAATTTATTTTCCAGGCTTAAGAATATCATTCACTTCTTTCCTTTAATCAGTGGTACTGAATGGACGCTTTAAGCTTAACCCTAACCTGCAGAAGACAAATATTTCTTTTTCCTAACGAAAAGGTCAATAGTAATTAAAAATTCCTCTTCTTATATCAACAACGCTGTTTATCTCTCATTTTTCCAGCCTGCGGATGGCAATTTTCAGGCGCCTTTCCTGACGATACGAAATGAAAAAACTTTTGTTACATGCAAGTTTTGGAAGTCAGCCGTCTTCATACCATGTGTTTGACCTAGTTATCCAATACATGAGACCTCATAACGCTCTTGGTAAAACCCTTAGAATTATATACTTTGAACGTTATATATACGAATTTCGTGGTTATACAAGATATATATATATATATATATATATATATATATATATATATATATATATATATATATATATATATATATATATATAATGTCACACATTACCACAGGTGAAAAATAAGAAACGGGGTGTAGGTCCTTCACCCTGTGGTAATGTGTGATAAATGAATCATGTACAAAAGTGATAATAATCATATATGTATGTATGTATGTATATATATTTATATATTAATATATATATATATATATATATATATACATACATATATATATATATATATATATATATATATATATATATATATATATATATATATATATATATATATTACTAACAGGACCTCATTGAAAGTAGATGGTATCTAGCGGAGTTATTTATTCAGAAAATTACAAGTTTTCCAGGACTAACAGCCCTCATTGTCTACGGATACTTGACAGTGAGTCCTGGAAAGCTTGTAATTTTCTGAATAAATAACTCCATAGATACCATCCACTTTCACTGAGGTCCTGTTAGTAACTGTATTAATGCACAGAACAATTGTGTAAGTGATAAAGTTTATATATATATATATATATATATATATATATATATATATATATATATATATATATATATATATATATATATACATACATATATATATATATATATATATATGTGTGTGTGATACCTCACATAAAATACTTATACATAAACCCTAAGAAATAAGGGTTTGACTGAGAGAAAACATTACCCCAGTCCATTCGTACAATTAATAAATAACTATATACTTAATTTTGTTCATCATCATCCCCTCCACCTCCTAATCAAACGGCTTTGTTTCTACAATCCATATCTTACAAAACATTCTAGTGTCATTTCGTGTTCATATAAATTCATCTTTACATTAATTCATCATGACACAGTGCTTTCTTTCTCCTATTTCTTTATTACTGATTCCACTAGAAAAATTGTGAATTAAAACATCAGTGCATTCGGGTCTTCTTCAGATTTTGGAGTATCAGTCAAATTATCCCCCAATATCTCACAAAAAATTTTCTACCCAGCATCTTCACCACCACCTTTTAGTTTGAGTTTTCTGCAAAAAAAAAAAAAACTATTATGCTGGCTTTGTCTGTCAGTCCGCACTTTTTCTGTCCGCCCTCAGATCTTAAAAACTGCTGAAGCTAGAGAGCTGTATATTGGCATGTTAATCATACACTCTCCAATCATCAAGCATACCAAATTGCAGCCCTCCAGCCTAAGTAGTTTTTATTTTATTTAGGGTTAAATTTAGCCATAATCGTGTGTCTGGCAACGAGACAGGCCAGGCCACCACCGGGCCGTGGTTAGTTTTACGGGCCGCGGCTCATACAGCATCATACCGAGACCAGCGGAAGATAGATCTATTTTAGGTGGCCTTGATTATACGCTGTAGCGACTGTACAGAGAACTCGATTGCGCCGAAGAAACCTCGGCGCATTTATTACTTGTTTCTTGTCGCACATGAATATTCCATTAATAATGATGTGAGTGACCCTAGCACCAATACCACTCCCTGAATATATGGCTCTGTCAGCATGATCCACCCGTTTGTCTAAATGTATTCCCTCAGTCATTCTTGAGCTTCGTTTAACTTCACTTTCTAGACTTGAATATTTGGCGCATTCACCTTTTCTTCACTCTTCTGCTTTTTTGTATCCTTTATTAAATACCAGGTGACATCTAATATCCAAGGTTTCAGTCTTGTTACCTTGAACCGCAGCACCTCTCTTCCAGCAAATTACATACACTGCTAATGTTATACCAGTCCTCACTGTTTGCCTGCACTTCCTTAGTTATGATTATGATAAAACTGCAAATCTATTTCGATATACAACTGCTGCAGCTTCTCGTTGTTTATAAAGAAGCTTTATTGTAAAACCCTACAGGCTCTGTCAATTGCCCTGTTGGGGGATTTTACCTTCCCCTTCAGAATGGCAATATACCAAGCTGGTGACTGCTGCCGCTATGTGAACTGAATTGATTTGAATATGGAATTTAGGCCAAAGGCCAAGCACTGGGACCTATGAGGTCATTCAGCGCTGAAATGGAAATTGACAGTAAAAGGTTTGAAAGGTGTAGCAGGAGGAAAACCTTGCAGTTGCACTATGAATCAACTGTTAGGAGCGGGTGAAAAGTAAGATGGAAGAAAGAGAATATGAAAGGAGGCATAGTAAAGAAACGAAAGGGGTTTCAACTAGGGGCCGAAGGCACGCTGCAAAGAACCTTAAGTAATGCCTACAGTTGCACTGACGGCACTAACCCCATGTGCTTCTCTGCAGCTCCTAACATTCATGTGTTTATTTCCTCTCTCTCGATGAGCGGCTATGTGATTTATCTGGTTTCTGTGACTGTCAACTGAAGTTTATTTATGGATGTCCGTTTGTTGATAAAGCATCCTGTCCATGTGAATTTATGGATGTCCTTTTCTTGGAAAGGAGAACCGATAATAATTATTTTATTATTTGAAAAAAAAAAATTCTTGACTATCACATTCTCCATACATTTAATTTTTTCCATCAACTACTGCACTGACGTCACAAGCAACAATTCTCATATCTCCTGGTATTTTATCTACAACATTCTGAAGTTCCGTACAAAATTCATCTTTTATTTCTTCGGCGAGTTTATTTGTTGGTGCATAGCACGCTATAATACTCATATTGCACTGCCTTTATTTAAATCTTGCTTGCAACAGTGTACTGCTCGCTGCTCGCAATTGCAGTCGGTGCCTATCTGCAACTGGTCTTAAAATCATGCGTATTCCTTCTCTACCTGAGACTCAACTCTTTGAAGGTATTTACATATCCAGGAATAATTATTCTGGCAATGAGGTATAAATATCTAAAGTGTATGTGTGTGTATGTATGTATGTATGTATGTATGTATGTATGTATGTATGTATGTATGTATGTATGTATGTATGTATGTATGTATGTATATATATATATATATATATATATATATATATATATATATATATATATATATATATATATATATATATATATATATATATATAAGTTACGAGAAGGAAGGCTGGAAATGAGTGGAGTTTTTGTGGACAGCAATGCTAAGGAATTTCACAGAGGCCCTGTGCGTCTCCCGGCAATGGAGAAGATAATATAAGTAAATTAATATATATATATATATATATATATATATATATATATATATATATATATATATATATATATATATATATATATATATATATGTGTGTGTGTGTGTGTGTGTGTGTGTGTGTGTGTGTGTATGCGTGTGTATTTCTTTGTTGTACAGGGTTATTGTTAATTATCAGTTTCTCTCATCTAATAAAGAAGACTTACCCTTATCAATAAACAACAGGTTCGCCAATTTAGGCAGGTAAAAATCAAGACTTGCCCTACCATATAAAACCTTGAAACTATAAAACTTGAACAAATAAAAAATTGTCTACCATCATCATCACCACCTTATATAAAAATGCTTTCACGGGGCAACCCATAATGACAACCAACAACATTCAGAGAGAGAGAGAGAGAGAGAGAGAGAGAGAGAGAGAGAGAGAGAGAGAGAGAGAGAGAGAGAGAGAGAAATTTCAATCATTAATTCTGTACGACCTTAAGACCTTTGAATACACTGACACTTGGCTCGATGAATTATGTAAATCCACGTATACGACAAACAGCCGGACAACGATACCACGCCCCTTGCGCGCGCGCGCGCGCACACATACATACATACATACATACACACACACACACACACACACGCACCTACAAATGAATTAAAACTCTTCGTAATGCTGATCTTTTTATTCTAGAAACCTATCGCCCTCTCTAGGCACCATTTTCAATCCAGAAAAAGAATTGAATAGAATATAGAATTTAGGCCAAATGCCAAGCGCTGGGACCTATGAGGTCATTCAGCGCTGAAATAGAAATTGACAATAAAAGGGCTTGAAAAGTGTAACAGGAGGATAACCTCGCAGCTGCATTATGAATCAATTGTTAGGAGAGGGTGGAATGTAAGAAGAAAGAATGAGATTATGAATGGAGGTACAGTATAAGGAATGAAAGGGGTTGCAGCTAGGGGCCGAAGGGACGCTGCAAAGAACCCTAAGTAATGTCTACAGTGCACCGCAAAAGGTGCACTGACGGCACTATCCCCCTACGGGGAATCGAGAAATAGAACATGCCTAAACATATACGTTACAAATTAATATTTGCATTTACTCAAGAAAAATCAAAGGACAATAACTGGCAAGAAAATGCCATAAAAATAGGAAAAACTGTTGGAATTAAGTAATGAAGGTAATTGCATTGTGTAATGAATAGCATTACATATATGGCAAGAGGTTTTGTCATGGGCTCTTCTCTTTCGGCCTAAACCAAATATATTTTGAGCTGCCACCAAGAAGAATTGTTTACTGACTGTCCAAAGGATTTTAAACTTCTATTTCACCAAAGGTATGTCGAGATACTTTTCTGGTTTTTAGGGCTATAAGCCAAGTATAGAATATCCTACAGTGTTTACACAGCAAACACAGAAGTATTAGTTTCACAGTGGAAAGCGAACAAGTCCATCAACTTTGCGCTCTTGAGACAAATCTTACGAAAATTTCTGGCACAGAGACGATTTTACTTTACATTTTGTTATTTTCACAGAGACGATTTTACTTTACATTTTTTTTTTTCACAGAGACGATTTTACTTTTAATTTTGTTATTTTCACAGAGACGATTTTACTTTTAATTTTGTTATTTTCACAGAGACGATTTCCTTTACATTTTGTGATTTTCACAGAGACGATTTTCCTTTACATTTTGTTACTTTCACAGAGACAATTTTACTTTTCATTTTGTTATTTTCACAGAGACGATTTTACTTTACATTTTTTATTTTCACAGAGACGATTTTACTTTATATTTTGTTATTTTCAAAAACTAGACTTTTACAGGATCAAAAGTCAACTATCGTAGCCAAACTAGCATAAATAATAGATACAATAATTTCTTATTCTACTACGCCGAATATTCATTAAGAAGTAGCTGCTATTCCTTTCATCAACTGTTTTCTCTTGATTTTTTTTTTAAACAATACCTACCAGCAACACACTGCCTTCGAGTTAATAAACAGATATTTCAATTCTATTATGAACATAATAAACAGATATTTCAATTCTATTATGAACAAACTGAAAAACTTGCTAAATATGAAGCGAAAAAACTGGTAACAAATCAGAAAGACCCAACATGAATGAACTCAGCTATTCGTTTATCAGGAATGAACGAGCGTTATTGAAATGCACTATCCTCAGAAAGATTCTGAAACTGTGTTTCTCCAAAACTTTACCACCAATAACTACAGCTTCAAGCTATCCAATGACCTTTGCTCTAGGAACGGAATGGAATGGAATATAGAATTTAGGCCAAAGGCTAAGTGCTGGAACCTATGAGGTCATTCAGCGCTGAAAGGGAAATTGAGAGTAGAAAGGTTTGGAAGGTGTAACAGGAGGAAAACCTCGCAGTTGTACTATGAAACAACTGACAGGAGAGGGTGGAAAGAAAGATATAAGAAAAAGAATATGAACGGAGGTACAGTAAAAGGAATGAAAGGGGTTGCAGCTAGGGGCCGAAGGGACGCTGCAAAAAACCTTAAGCCATGCCTACAGTGCACCGCGTGAGGTGAACTGACGGCACTAACCCCCTGCGGAGGACATTTGCTTTAGTACTGTATGTTACAGGTTGAATGTCGTTCTTGTGCTTATCTGAAAGTACCTGAGAACCAGAATAGTACTTCCGGAGGTCAACTAAAATTGGGAGCTCGCTAGCCAACCAGCTCAGGAAAGGTTAAAAGAATGTTTTCATCTACGGGTCAGGTTTTGAATTCAAGCATTTTAAGGTAATATCTCCTTACTCAGCTTGGAATAGCAGTCAGTTGTATTCAACTGTCAAAAAAATTTGGTTAAAACAGTGAAGAAAGTTCGTTTTCTTTTCTTTTAGTTTCAGTTTTTTAATATATGTTTTTTTTTTTCTTTTTGTACTATATTGTATCGCCAACGGTTGTCTTTCGAATTGTGTGTCAGTGCACATAATAAATATATTCTGTTTACATATTTATGGTTCTACTTTCGAATAGGACCATTTATGTTAAAAATCTTGAAAATATTACCTGGCTACGACGAAATGTCTATAATAGAAAGAGTAACATCTTATTTTTATTAAGAATACAATTTCCTTCACATCACATCACATCCCATCACACACATACACATATATTATATATATATATATATATATATATATATATATATATATATATATATATATATATATATATATATACTCATACATACATGCAACTTAACGGCGTTTCACTTCTGAAGAGGGTGACGCCCGTTGGGCAGAGCCTCTGAGATTTCAGCCAAGTGTTTATGGGCGAGGTTCCTCGCCCCGTGCCCATTTTCTAGACTCCAGATGACACTGAAACAGTCATTCGCAGCCAGGTTGATTGCTAGTGAAAGAGAAGGCAAGAACAACGGACCTTTCTAATGTGAGCTTAGCGCAAAATCACTTTATTACGCATGTTTGAGTGTACTATCGGTAAGTAATGACAGCCAAAACCTACTACTATTCTAGTTTCTATTCACGCTAAAAATTTAAAAGAAGATGGGAGTAAAAAC
>NC_089752.1:101317219-101327219 GCF_040412425.1 Macrobrachium rosenbergii
AAGAATAGTAAGTCCAGCCAGTGGCCCTTACCCTGCCACAACACCTATCAAATGGTCTTGTGTGTCTCCAATCAACCGCCAACAATGGGGACTCTTTTGTCTGTTCCCCAGAAATAAGCGGCCATAAAAGGAGGTATTGATTTATTCCCCTGGGTGCTACTCGTTTTCGTATTCTTAGAATTGTCGGTGCAGTAGGCGTTTTAAGGATCAGTTGAGCGAAATGAGTCTTCCTTAATACGATTATTTTTAGGCTAATTATCAATTCTAGTTATCACTGGTTGTCAAAAACACTGAATTAACATTGTGAACCTTGTATTCCTTATGAATATTAATGGATATCAAGCTGTCACTCCACAACGAACTGGGCAGGTTATGTATTTAACCGAGTCTGCGTGCTTCCATGTATCTGAAGGTATTCTTAAGAAAGCTATTCATGGATTTGAGTGAAATTTTTTATATGGGTGAACATAGAAAGTATTGCTAAGATTTTCAAATGAATCCCAAAGAAGATAAAAAAAATTCTTAATTTTCCTTAACGCTAAGACTTACACCAAGTTTCCAAAGATTCCACATTCAATAACTACAAATGGAATAAAAAAAAAAATTGGATGGGCATTGAACTAAGATTTACGATGCCGAACTCTCAAAGATTTCGAGGGGAACTAGACAATATTACTTTGATGCTAAAGTAAGTAGGCGCTATGGTTGCTTTTATTACTTATCTGCTAAAATAAAATGTTTTCAATCCTAAGAAGAACTGATTATCAAATACAAGTTAACATGCGAAAAATCCTATAACGGGCATTATTTAGTGGCTCAACTAAAAACTTGCAATCATTAGGATCCTGCGCTAATAACGGGCCAAGGTATCCCGTATGTAAGATAACTGGTCTGCACTAAATCTTTTCTCCGTTCAGGAAAATCAGCATCATAAGATTTCCAGACGCAGGTATGACCTTGGCATTCATTGCCATACTTTCCCTATCAATTTTTCTAATTTACTCAGCTGCTTTAACCGCTTTCTTCCTTCGATTACACACAAATATAATAAAAAAAAATCCTATTCTTTATAACAATGGTAAATCGGTGGTTTGCCTTCATTTCAAACAGGTCGACCAACCTTCTTTCACCCACAGGGTTCTGAATATGATAGTTCATCATTGGACGGGTTGGTATCGTTCTCGCCTAGCACTCCGCTGGACCCGCGTTCGAATCTCCGACCGGCCAATGAAGAATTAGAGAAATTTATTTCTGGTGATAGAAATTCATTTCTTATTATAATGTGGTTCGGATTCCACAATAAACTGTAGGTCCGTTGCTAGGTAACTAATTGGTTCTTAGCCAAGTAAAATAAATCTAATCCTTCGGGCCAGCCCTCCCTAGGAGAGCTGTTAATCAGCTCAGTGGTCTGGTTAAACTAAGGTATACTTAACTTTTCTGAATATGATGCAGCCATTTCAGGGCACTAATACCTTTATTCTTATCCAAAACGTTAGAGGTTTGTACGATATAAAATCCAATCCTGTAAATGTATTGACTCCAGAAATGACCGCTCATAGAACCTGAAAAACTTCAATGTTTAAAAAAAAAATTCTATGAAGTCAGGCTTCTGCATGATGCCCAAATGTCTTTTCATCCACTGAACACTTTACTTACTTCAGGAGGAGGTCAGCTACAACTGAACACTTTACTTAGGGGAGAACGAGATCAACAAAAACTAAAAACATTACTTAGGGCAGAACACCTCTCGTCTCACTCGAATACAGATCATACACCAGTGTGATATTCTATCTGTCACCGCAAAGACTCCACACACAAAGGAAAAAGATCACCCTTGTACTTTCCACTAAGCACCAAACGTCAAATTCTTTCAACACTTTTCCAGTTTATCTTGACGAATGTGTTCCCACGTACCTATAAAAAAAAAAGCGCCTTTAAATATTACGTGGATTTCCGTTCCTAAAATTCCTAGAAATCCTTGAACAAAAATCACGAAAAATGCATTCGTTATTCTTCGAAGATCCAAAGTGCTTTCTTCTATACTTCCCATCCTACAATTACGGCAAACTTATTCGGCTGTTTTCCTTTCCCAGAATTCTTAATACGGTATTTAATGCTACCTATAAATCGTTTGGCTTAAGATCCTTTGTCATCCTTAATTCCTATCTTTAAGACAAACAGATCCCTTCCTCTCTCCCTCTCTCTCAAATACACACACACACACACATATATACATATATATACATTATATATGTGTATGTGTCGTGTGATAAACAAATCACGTGTTATTGTGATTATAATTATATATATATATATATATATATATATATATATATATATATATGATATAATCAGAATAACACACGATGTGTTTTTCACACACCACAGGTGAAAAAATAAAAGACTGGTGTAAGGTCCTGACCGGTTTCGATTTTATTTCTGAGGCATAGGTTTAAAAATAACGTCGAAACCAGTCAGGACCTACAACCAGTCTCCTATTTTTTGTCCTGTGTAGATTTTTGAGATATCTATATGTGCGTGTATCTATCAGTAAATCGATCTATTTATCCACCCATCTATATATATATATATATATATATATATATATATATATATATATATATATAAATATATATATATATATATATATATATATACATATACATATATAATATATATATATATATATATATATATATATATATATATATATATATATACAACTTTAGGTAATTTTCCCTGCAAGGTGGTGGTTCCCGAGAAATACAACTGTCACTGCCATATAATTACTTAGACTACTAAACCCCATGAGCTTTCTACATCTTATTCGCATTTCTCATAACACTTCTGAATTCTGAATTCAGTAATATTTCAGTCAACCCATAGATATTCAGTTTTCCCACATGACTAAACCATCTCAAAGCACTTTATTAATCCTATCACCTACACTAACCTTTCTACCACTAATGCTGAACATCTCACCCTTCAAGTCTTTTAATTCAGTAGATACTACACAAATACCTCGACACGCTTCCCTTCCCTCAATAAGTTGGCTCATTAATCGCACATATATCACTCTTGGTTTACACTGATAGTCTAGTGATGCCAGACTGTTTGCACACACACACACACACACTGCTACTTTCCTTGCAGTATTTTTCTCTCCTCACACCATTAGCCAATGCATCTACTCCTAAATACCTAAATGAGTCAACTGATTTTATTCTTCCACCTTACATACTATCATTCATTGTACCATCTTCCTGGTTTCCATTTGCCTTCATAACTTTCCCCTCTTGCAAACACTTTCACATGGTTTCTGCAGCTCCTATTCAGTAATGTATCATCTGCAAACATCAGCCATTACCCTTCCCATTTTCTTGGCACATACAGCCAATGCCCATTTCTCTTACTCCTCTCGTCATTCCATTCTTACATACATTAAATACCTATGACTAAATAATTTTTCCATCAAACCAGTCACTCCACCTTCTACATATTCTAACATATGTTTCACTGCCATCATGGAACTTTTAAATATTATTATATGTAACTTATTTTCAATACCATGAATTCTCAAAATCTTCCCCACTGCATCTCTCTAAATTCTGTATGTTTTTCTACGACCACATAAACCTTTTTTTTTATATAATTAACCATCAAACTTCTCAAATATTCTTTGTTCCATGCATTATAGTGTTCCCTCTTTATGAATCCAGTCATTTTTTTTTACTTTCTCAAAATTCTAACACACACCTCCTCTGATAGGCTAGGTAAAGTTATGACCCTTTAATTAATAGTGCCTCCTTTACCACCCATACACAAAGGAACAACTATAACTCTCACCCATTTCTCAGCCTCCTTCTCATCCTTACATAACTTACACAACCTTGTCAACCAACCAATTTCACTTCGACCACCTTACTAAAAGCTCTCATTCATAATTCAACCTTGTCAACCAACCAGTCCCACTTCCACCACCTTACTAAAAGCTCTCATTTAAAATTCCATCTACTGTTAGTGTCTTCTGGTTCTTCACTCTTTAACTGACCTCTTTACAACCTCAAAAGTCATTTCTACAGGCAGTTTCAATTTTTCACTAACCTCTTCCATTAATGCGATATTTACCTTCTCTACTTTCCTATACTCCACATTCAGAAGTCTACATTCTCTCCACACAGCATCTCTCCATTTGCATCTTTTATTGTGAGGTCTCTCTCCATTTATTTCCCTACAGAACAACACCTTAATCTCAACAAATTAATTGCTCATAAGTTACTACCTCAACCAACCTTCTGCCTACCAGATCATGAGCTTTTCTATTACGCAACTACATCACTAATCTCTTTTTGACAGAATCTCAAGTTTTTTCTCACCCAACCACTTACTGCCCTTATTTCCTCTCTTACCCTCCAATACCAACAAGCATTTCCTGCTGGCCCTATTACCTCATCTTTGAATTTAGTACACTCTTCTTGTACTCATACCACTTTGTTGTGTCTGAACCTAGGCAATGTGTTCATTAATTTCTCTATTTGCTCTTAACTTTCTTTCCATCAAAATCGCCACATGTTCAACCTTCCAACTCAAAATTTATTCTAACTTTCACTTCAACGTAATAATGTTCTGATATACCTCCAACCATTCCTTTTCTCACCCATACATTCAATTCTCTTCTTAATCATCTTCTCCCTTCCAATGTACAATCATAAATATTCTTCTGTTAACCAAATATTTTCAACAATTAGCCATTTTTTACAACCACATAAACACAAGCAAGATTCTCCTTTCTCATTTACTCCACGGGCTCCAAACCTAATTACAATGACATCTGTTTCTCTTTCACCCACATTTACGCGCTTGCTGGCACACACATTATATATATATATATATATATATATATATATATATATATATATATATATATATATATACATACATATATATATATATATATATATATATATATATATTTACATATAGGCCAATATACTGTTTATATAATAAGAGAGCATAAAATCCATCGATACTTTACATTATTTTCTTTATGTCATGCTTCTTCAAGACTCTCATTTACATAAACATTTAAAATATAATTATTGCACAAATTCGAGGACTTAACCAGCCAGCATAAAGGATTACTAATTTTTGTTTCTAACTTTAAAATAATCTCCTAATGCTAAAACACAAACTAGATCAACCATACCTTGGCATATAGAAATTTCAGTTGATTATCTGATTTACTTTCGCCCGCGTCTGAAGTACAACTTACGGGTTAAAAATTTTATAATCTTGGTAATAAAAAAAATCAATCAATCCATGCACGTACTACAAATCATACCAACACTTACATCCAAAATATTGCATATAAAAATACAGGCAAGAGCTTGAGAATGACAGTTTATAATGGTGTAACTACGAAGACTCTTCCAAACCGCGAAAACAAAGTGGAAACAAAAAGAAGCAGAAAAATAGCAGCCATCAGTGACTCATGATGAGAAACCTGACCGTAAGAAGTCGAATGTATGTGTGTGGCCTAGCAGCCAGACTCCGAATCCTAACCCATCCATAAGATCAGCATCCCTCCCACAATCCCCCAATACCCCACGCCGGTATTCCCACCACCACGCCCAAAGCAAGGCGCCCAACCAGTACAGTGGATGCCGGAACGTAATTAGCAACGGGGTGTTGAAAGTTACTGAGATAGCACTTGAAGTGGTGCCAGTTCAGTTGTCAGCTGACGTAACAACACCTGCACCATGTATATGAAGCCTGCACAATCCCCTGCTCAAAGCGACATAGTCCCTGACACGGAACAACTTGGAAGAAAACCCTGACAAAGACATTCAAAATCATTTGTACACCGCCATTTAACAGAGACTCCTTCTGTGTCTGCTACTCAGCCACAAGCTATTTTCATCCAGTAGTCAGTGGTCTGTAAAGGCTGGTATCTGGTATCGCTGCAGCACATCGTAAATTTTTTGCTGTTATGTCTAGGGATCACCTGTTAAGTCACATATGCCTTTAAATTCGAACTTTATAGATAAAGAAAAAAATGTTTCCCCAGTATTCAATGTCTTTTTAGTTACGCGCTGCTTACTTTAAATGAGGCTAAATACACAACAGACATTTGGGAGGATGAATACGGTGGTGTTCACCAACAATTTTATTTTCTGTAAAAGAAAACTATTGTGCCCGCTTTGTCTACCCGTCCGCACTTTACTCTGTCCGCACTTTTTCTGTCCGCCCTCAGATCTTAAAAACTACTGAGGCTAGAGGGCTGCAAATTTGTATGTTGATCAAACATACCAAATTGCAGCCCTCTAGCCTCAGTAGTCTTTTTATTTTATTTAAGGTTAAAATTAGCCATAATCGTGCTCCTGGCAACGATATTGGATATGCCACCACCAAGCCGTGGTTAAAGTTTCATGGGCCGCGGCCAATACAGCATTATACCCAGACCACCGAAAGATAGATGTATTTTCTGTGGCCTTGATTATACGCTGTAGCGGCTGTAGGAAAAACTCGATTTCGCCGAAGACGCTTGGGCGCATTTTTTACTTGTTTATAAGTCATTAATTAACTGATTTACCTAAAATCAACCTATTCAGAGGCAAAAATCGCTGTTCTCGCAAAGGAAAGGTATGGCTATCGTTCACTCTCCATAATTTGGGAAAATTAGGAAAAACTTGCGCCACTGTCCTGACAACCTTGCGGTGAGAGAGTATTATTGCGCTCACTCATAAATATATATCGTTCCGAGAGAATTTTCCCTACACACACACACACAAAGAAATCTCATCTATTATTTTAATGAGTGTCTCCTTAGAAATAACATTTATAATTACAAAAGAACCAGGTTATGAACTTCTACAATTAATCCTAAATGTGAGGAACTTGGCAACTTCCCATAATGGAACAGACCTTCGTCAGATAAGACTGGTGGAGGAGTACGCTTAAATATTTGCCCAACTTATCATATAACCGAATCTACTTTATGGTAGACATTAGTCCTAAAGGTAAGGCGACCCAACAGACCTTCGAACAAAACAATCCGTCCTAGCTCCTTAGACTGAACCTCTCGGAAACCTGTTTCTATTCAATGAAGCTCACACCATGAAAGATATGTCAGATTATAATTTTCTCTAAACAATACACCTTCTTGAGTGGAATAAACGGAGTTGTGGTTCCTTTACCGCTACAGCATCGAATGCTCCCTGCATAGTTAAAACCTCATTCCGCAACAGTTCCCAAATAAAGTGGGCCCCGGGGAAACATGAGCGCGTCGCTGGCTGGACAGTTCTTCGTTCGTGAGAATGGAGAGAGAACACAGAAGAATGCTTTGATAAAAAGAAGTAAAATTAGTCTGCCTAATGCTACAATTTGTTTGAAGTTGTGAGAGTGTGGAATTTTTACAACTTCAAACAAATTTACAATCACGATAAACATATAATGAATCTATGCGAGTTAACGTCAAGAACAGTTTGCCGATAATCACATCGGATGAGGAAAATCAGATACCAAGAGCAGTGACTGTAATCAAAATGTACTCCACCACTGTTTAAGATTCTCCCTGACACAGTCATCTGCGACACAGTCATCACTGTCGCCCAGCTGCCTACTACCACTTCCATGACACAGTGCACGGTAATGGAGGGTTTTCATGCGAATACTTCGATACAGGAATCGTCATTTGAAATTTAATGACGCTACAAAAAAAAGGGAAATCAATATATTAACAGACTGAATACAATTGTGAAGAAGTAATAAACTAAAAATGCATACGGAAGTAGATTATATTCTAGAAAAAAAATAGAATATACTGTAGAATTTAGGCCAAAGAACAAGCACTGGGACCTATGAGGTCATTCACGGAAATTTACATTTAAAAGGTCTGAAAGGTGTAACAGGAGGAAAACCCCGCAGTTGTACTATAAATCAATTGTCAGGAAGGGGTGGAAAGTCAGATGGAAGAAAGGGAATATGAACGGAGATGCAGTAAAAGGAATGGAAGGGGTGGCAGCTAGGGACCGAAGGGACGCTGCAAAGGACCCAAAGTAATGCTTACTGACCGCATGAAGTGTACTGACGGAACTAACCCCCACGGGGAGATTATACTCAAGTACGACCTCTACTGTTATACAGACAAGAATCATAATATGACAATGAAATGTGTGAGATAATTTAAAGAATGGGAGATGAGAGGGCTTAGATTTGGCAATCGCACCATCTCTGAAAATGAAGTACAAGATATTGTCAGCTGGGCTTCTAGAGGCACCGGAAGAGTTGGAAGGCTCCAACTATTTGGATGTGAACTATGAGGAAGGAAACTGAAGATGGATGGAAATTAATGGAAGCAAAAGCACCTGAACGACTTGAGAGGCTGAATTTCACACAGGCTCTTTGCGTCATGTGGTGTTGGAGTGAACGATGACTGATGAGATGCTATTCCGAGAACCAAATAAAATATATTTCTAGGGCCCCTGAAAAATTAATTTGCTTTTGTTGCAAAAGTGCGCCGATCGAAACCAGAGAGAGATAGCAAATGGATATTCAGGGTCGTGAAGACAATGAATTTATTATTATTATTATTTCAGTAGATGAAACATATTCACATGGAATAAGCACACAGGGGCCACTGACTTGAAATTCAAGCTTCCAAAGAATGTTGGTTTCAACCTCCCACCGCAGACCCCCCACTGCAGCAGTAACTGATCATGATACAGGGCCAGTGATTTTTCATTGCCCTGGGGGAGACGCAAACCGCGACATCTGACTGGCATGCCACAACACTAGCCACTATACCAGCAGACCAGAAAACAGGGAATGGGCAAACTGTCAAAAGTTTTCAGTCTTCACGACTCGCTAAGCCACAATGCAACTTTAGAAGGCAACAACATCCATTCAATTTTATGCTTTTGAGGAACCAGGAACCAGGAAAGCCCACAAACAGCTTCACATGTAACAGACGAGTGAGCTTACAATCGACTCACCTTAAAGTCATTTAAAATATGAAATTCCGCAAGTGCAGAACCAGCTCTATACCGTATTCGGTTAACAAGCAAAAGCATAAATAATATCAAAGCCGCTCTGGTTATTCTGTTTAAAAATCTAAAATACGTCTGCATTCCTCCTGTCCGTACTGCAGTCTATAAAGCCCAAGAACGGTTGTAGATACAATGCAAATATTTGCTTTGAGAAAGTTTGAGCATTATAAGAAATCTACAAAAAAAAAAAAAAAACTGGAAAAGGAGGTACAAGAAACGTACGTTCAAAATATGAGCCTTTAAATGTTCACGCAAATCAACCCTAACCAGGCATCTGTCTTCGCAGGCAACGGACGGACGGACGGACGCTTGTAAAGGCCGCTCACAACTGGTTTTCTCACCACACTCTTCATTCTCACTCGCTCTTTGGCCGCCGTCCAAGAAATCAGCTTCTAAGAGCCCTTACCCTCTAGCCCACTCGACTTCCCCATTCATACCTTTCAATGCAAAAAGTAGTGAATAGACACTAAGCCATCGGTGATCCCCCTCCGAACCCGTGCGGGAATCACTGATAATGGGTTGACGATTTAATTTTAAATAAAAGTTAAAAAAATTCTATTTGCAAACACACAGATAAAAGCTAACATCGTGAGAACGCAGGCAATGGAAAACACTCCCTTTAACCTGTCTATTTTCCAATTATAGGCAGAATTAATATTCATGGAAGAGATACGTTAAACTAGCTACGCTGGACCAGTTCGATAATTAACTTAAATCCACATAATTAAAAGGTGCTGTTCACATCTAGATGACGGATACAGCATGAATATCTTCTGTGTGCGATTCCACACACACATTACATATATATATATATATATATATATATATATATATATATATATATATATATATATATATATATATATATATATATGGGGGCTTACCCCGTGATCTTTCCGTGCCCTGATATGTTACTAGCAGTCATTGATGAACTACGGACCTTGCAAGTGCAA
>NC_089752.1:101334719-101339719 GCF_040412425.1 Macrobrachium rosenbergii
GGTCTTGATGCAGTGGTGACATAATAATAATAATAATAATAATAAATAATAATAATAATAATAATAATAATAATAATAATAATAATAATAAGAAGAAGAAGAAGAAGAAGAAGAAGCAGCAGCAGAAGGAGACCTCTTAACACGGGAATATGTGATGTAAGAAAAAATATTAAATTACAGCTCATAAGCGCTGAGCAAATCTCATCAATAATGAGCAGCATTTGCAAGGGCTAATCTTGCGAAGAAACTTTCCTTTATCACAGAAGAAAAAACCACTACCGGTGCGACAGAAAATAGAAATTCACTATGAGGTATGTAGGGAATGGGCTGAAATCTATTCACGATCGAATTTTGAGTATGGCCGAGGGTCGGAAGACAGTTACATACACTCATTTGCACAAGTACAGAATATGACCCGTGTTTTCACCTCCAGCACATGTAACTACCTCGACGTGCTCGTTATACAACCTTAAGTACACGTTGTTGAGGAGGAAGGGCGCTCGTAGAAAAAAAAACCCGTACCGTAAGAGACAAAGAAAAGGAAAACGCTAACCAAAATATCTTTCTCTTTGTCCCCGACTCGCTAGGCAGAGAGAGGAAGTTCGATTTCGCTTTCTCCGGCTTCATGTCATAAGCAGCACTCAAGACAGACAGGATCCATACTCCCTGAAAACAACTAATCTGATGTATGGATGTTGCCACACATTTTTTGTTTACGATGTTGACAAAGGCTCTCTTCCTAAGCGCTGTCAAGATTCCCCATGGCCAGTAGATCACCTCTTTCTAAGACCATTCTGGCGTCAATCAAGACCTGATAAGCCACACAACGTACAGTGCACCTAGTTGCATGAATTCAGAATACATCTCTCTTCAGTTAATATGCACGTGATACGTGTACACCTAAATACTAGGAATGAAACTCTTATTGAGGCTAAACATGCTGTACAGGGGAAAGAAAGTCACCTCCGTATGGTCTAATAACTACCTTCTTTTATATTAACAGCACAGTGAGAGTATTTATTACTCTTTGGTGCAGAACCATTAATATGTCCTGCCTCTTTCCACCTAGACTTCAAGCTCTTGTAGCAGTAGCAGCCAAAGAATGCATAAGTTCTTTATGATGGCAGCAACAAATGACTGCAATTCACAGAACTAGATGTTTATACAAAGAAAAGTTTATATATATATATAAATATATATATATATATAAAGATATATATATATATATATATATATATATATATATATATATATATATATATATATATATATATATATATATTAGCTAACCCACCCAGCGCTGCCCAGAAAATCTTTGAATGACAACTGATAAACTCTCTCTCTCTCTCTCTCTCTTTCTCTCTCTCTCTCTCTCTCTCTCTCTCTCTCTCTCTCTCTCTCTCTCATTCCTGTTAAGATAGTTGCTTCAGTTACATTGCCCAGAATTTTTGACATTTTATATTTCACCACTTCTCACCCCTCATTCCTACTGGGGCTGAACTTGGACTTGAAGGGCATCGGGAGTGTCTCTAATCATCCCAGCGATCTCGAAAACTATGGATTAGACTAATATCTGTCATTTTTTACATTTTATTTTTCACTCCTCACTCACCCCTAACCTTCCTATCAGGGCTGAACTTGGACTTAAAGGACATCGGGAGTTTCACTATTCATCTCAGCCACCTGAAAAACTATGGATTAGACACTAATATCTGTAGTTGTCGATTATTTTTACATGTCACCACCTTCCCATCCCCCCCCTTCCTATCAGGGCTGAACTTGGACTCGAAGGGCATCAGGAGTGTCACTGTTCATCTCAGCGACCTCGAAAACTATGGATTAGACACCAATATCTGTCGTTTTGGCTATTTTTACGTCACCACCTTTCCACCCCTTTCTCACCCCCCTTCCTATCAGGGCTGAACTTGGACTTAAAGGGCATCGTGAGTGTTACTATTCTTCTCTGGGACCTTGAAAACTATGGATTAGACACTAACATCTGTCATTTTTTATTATTTTTACATATCACCCCCTTCCCACCTTTCTTACCCCCTCCCTATTGGGGCTGAACTCAGACTTGAAGGGCATCAGGAGTGTCACTATTAATCTCAGCGACCTCAAAAACTATGGATTAGATTCTAATATCTGTCGTTTCAGTTATTTTTACATGTCACCCAATTCCCAACCCCCCTTCCCAAATGGGGCTGAACTTGGACTTGAAGGGCACCAGGAGTGTCACTACTCATCTCAGCGACCTTGAAAACTATGGATTAGATACTAATATCTGTCGTTTTCTGTAAATTTTACATTTCACTCCCTTCCCACCACCCCCTTTTGGTGCCAGTGACGTCTTACCCCCACAGAGTTCTTTCCAAGATGGTAAGCCATATGTATACCAAATTTGGTTGAAATTGCTCGATGCGTTTCAGAGTATATGTGGAACATACATACATGCACACACACCTACATACATCCATTTATATATATATATATATATATATATATATATATATATATATATATATATATATATATATATATATATATCTTTTGTTCAAATAGACTGGACCTTTTAATTTCAGAGTCGCTGACTATTAAAAAGATGAAGCCGGAATTGACCAACAACTCGTCTGGTATTCAACTAGCTATCGTGTAATTTCATAGTACGTACTCAATTAGGTCGTTAAATATTTTACTTTGTGAGTGGTATTTTGTTTACATTTCACCTTATTTTTATTTTCATATTTTTATGTTTTTAATTTTTCGTTATTTTACGTCTCACCCTTTTAGTTTGTATTTACTTGTTCATTTTATATATTTGGTTAGTATTTTTGCTGAAGATTTATTATGCCAATTCATTTTATTGTAATTTTATTGATTCTCATCCTTGTAGGTTTTTTCAGCCTGATGATGAGGTTTTATACCTCGAAAGCTCGTGTAATAAAGAATGTTCTTCCTGGTCTTGGCAATATTATTTATCATTAAGCTATAGGCTATATATATATATATATATATATATATATATATATATATATATATATATATATATATATATATATGTGTGTGTGTGTGTGTGTGTGTGTGTGTGTGTGTGTGTGTGTGTATGGCACCTTTTGGTTGACCCCTTAGTGCATTAACCTCCTGGTTCCCAGCAGATCTTTGGAAATGATGTAGCTAGCCACATGGGCTTCTCATCTACTCCTGCAACCCACACAGTCGACTAGGAACCAGGTACAAAATACAAAGTTTGTCAAAAATGAAAAAGGTCAAAATGGATTTTCTTTTTAGGAGACTGGCCTAATTCGTGGCATCTCCATCCCCTTGAGACTGCTCGAGTCCCCTACTGGTGAAGCACGACTGATATTATGAATATGGCAAGAATTACAAGACTCTAATATTAGACAACTTAAAACTAGAGTCCAACAGGTAACAGTCGACTAACAACTAGGTCCATGATTCACTGTGAATATGAACTGTATCACAATGAATTTTTACGATCAGGAATCGAATGCTGGTCTACTCAAGGTCCTTCAAATATACTCAGAGTATATTTAAAGGACCTTGGGTCTACTGAGGTTGAACTAAAAGAGCCAGAGAAAGACGCAGAGAAAGATTGATTTCCGGCACTTCTTCACGTCGAGTACCCTACAACAAAAACATTCAAGGGTTTGTATGGTAGACTTCGCTGATGCGTCATCTGTAAAAATCCTTTCAAGTTTACTGAGAGAAAGAGAAAATAATAAGGAACTCAACAACAAAATATGAAGGCCCTTCAGAATGGTCTTTGGGTAAACAAGTAGCTGAATCTATATAATTTTCTCTTAAAATCATCGTCTAACTACTTAGTTACAGATATTAGAAAACTATTCACGAATTAGTTAATCTAGATCAGTCCCTATGAAACAAAAAAAATAACATCAACAGCCAGAAAGCTGTCAACATGTGCCTAGTTCCACTAATACAAAAAACAGGAATTCTGGAATGATACCGCGATTCGCCTCAAAATCTAGTGCACTCTTCACTGACCCACCACCCGGTACAGGAAATATGTGAAATCCACGGACTTCTAGGGAATATGTGGAATGACCAATTCGCTTAGGAACATTTGATCCCCGCGGGCTAATACTAAACACGGCAAAACAGTGACTCAACCACAATGTTTCGCCGTGTTTAGTATTAGCCCCTAGGTGTTCAAATGTATTTCGCCATGTTTAGTACTAGCCCCTGGGGGATCATATGTCCCTAAGTGGATTTGACCCCCCAGGGGTTAGTACTAAACACAGCGAAACACATTTGACCCCCCCAAGGAACTAGTACTAAACACGGCGAAACAGTGTGGATGAATCACTGTTTCGCCGTGTTTAGTACTACTCTCGGGGATCAAATGTTCCTAAGCGAGTTGCTCATTTCACATATTCCCAGGGGACTTCGTGAAAACCCTGATTTCACATATTCCCTGTAACACCAGCCACCCCTTCCCCAACTTTCACTGAAATCCAACCACAATTTTGCTGTATCTTATGGAAAAATAAACGTAAACAGACATAAAAAAAGACCCGGATGAATAAACCACCTCCGTCCAACTCTGTGGAACACAGGTGGCAATGATGGCAATAACGTTCTCAAACAGCTTATGTCATAATGAAAAGAAACGCCGATAAATTCCTACTGCAAACTACAGCAAGATGAACTGTACGCTACAGCATGGAAAAACATTCAAATTCCCAACTGCAAATTGCAGCAAGCATGAAGTGTGTTGTACAGCAAGGAAAAACACATTCAAATTCAGCTTCTCTCCCGAGGAAGAAGAACAAGTGAATAAATAAACGAAGATATATCGCTAATAACGGTCAACGAACTTCGTAGCTTCGCTATTAATACGCGAGCCGAATTACAGCTGTCATAACACCGAACGTCGATATATTGTATATCTTGCTTAGATATTTTCATTCTTTCCATATCACGGCAAATCGGCACTACTATATAACAAATCCATTAAC
>NC_089752.1:101342219-101392219 GCF_040412425.1 Macrobrachium rosenbergii
ACACGGACATGGCACAATTTATTACATGAATACAAAAATGCACAGTACTGAAGCCACGAAATTCCTAATTACTTTCAAGATTTCTGTACCATAAACCGTCTAGGTGGCACCCATCTAGACGGGCAAGACGAATAAAGCTGCAAGCCTCGCCATCGTATTTTTATCCGAGTACTATGGCACACCCCAGACATGATATCGTTGGCACTCGTTGTTTAGCCAAATCACTAGCGGCGGCACAAGACACAAAGCGTCAAATGATATCTTAATACGAGAGCTGAAAGAGGTGGTCATTCTAACTCTGTTTCAAGGACAATATAAAAGAAAATCTCGTAGCTTATCCAGCACATCAGGTATCATCATGAACGTTAGACCGTAAGTCCAGTAGTTCATATGGGGAAACACTATTTGTAGTGGAAGTAAAAATTATAATATCCAATAACAATTATTCTTGAAGGACAAATTTGAACAAAGGGCCACGAGGGTTACCAAAATTTCCCCAGGTAAAAAGGGTAACGTTCGTTTAACAAATAATTGTCCATCAGCCAAAAGTTCATCAGTGACCCAAAAGACGATGCCTCAACCTCTGATAACGAGAGACTACAAAGTAAGAGCAAGATCACAGTGGGAAAGAAAAGACTATCAAGGGTCACAAGGCTCACCTGCGTAACCCTGCTGCATTCGCAAATACACGATCAAGATTTTTTCCTATAATATATTCCTATGCAAAATTCGGAGCCCATAGGGTGGACCCATTCTAGCCTTGGAGGCCACAGTTTAGACAAACTTGAATCTACCCCACATCTAAGTATTTTTTTAATTTAAAAAAAATCTTTGAATAACCCCACCCTGTTTTCATGAATTCTGAATTCTCTTCCATTGTAACGGTTGAGGCCGCAATCGGAACATACCTGTTACTCTTCGTCCAAAGATGCTTTAGTGCCAAGTTTGCTTGGAACTGATCTCATGATTCTGAAGATGAAATCTAAAATGCTAGAAGTTCATGCCATACACTCGTGTGTGTGTGAGAGTGTGTGTGTGTGTGTGTATGTATGTATGAGTATGTATGTATATGTATATATATTATATATGTATATATACATACATACATATATATATATACACACACACACACACGAGTGTACGGCATGGACTTTTAGCATTTTAGATTTCTTCTTCAGAATCATGAGATCAGTTGCAAGCAAAAATGGCACAGAAGCATCTTTGGACGAAGAGTAATAGGTGTGTGTGTATGTATGTGTATGTATGTATGTATGTATGTATGTATGTATGTATGTATATGTATGTATATATATATATATATATATATATATATATATATATATATATATATATATTTACATACAAAAATACATACACAAACGACAGATAAAATTCAATCAGAAAAGTTCCCCTCTCCCCGCCTTCAGCTAAGAGAAACTAATAAAAATGCAATTATTATTGCAGTAACTCAACGAAAAGAGACAAATATATAAGAAAGTTATACCTTCGCGTACAAAGGTCCTTGCTCCAAGGATCAACTCTTGAGTGGATAATTTATAATTTAGAGAAATAAAAGCAATGCCCCGACACAGAACTCTCCTGTTTACTGAAAGTGCGACTGCATTTTCTTACTTTCATAAACTTTAAATTATCCACTCAAGAGTTATTCCTTGGAGCAAGGACCTTTGTAACGCAAAGGTATAACTTTGTATATACTTATGTTTTCATTCAGTTGCAGCAACTGCAATTTACATGGGTGATGTAAATGCAATGACGCCTTTTACATGCATCTTAGAAAAAACTACGTAAAACCGTCTCGACTAACACATGAATAACGTAGATATTTCGGTAAATACTAATCAGAACGCTGTCATACGAAGTACGGGAGAAGAACTAAACAAACAAATATCCCAATGACATGCTATAACCCTCGAGAAAATATTCATAGAAAACGCCGAAAAGTATGAATGAGCACATACCAAGGGAGATTTGTACCTGGTGACTTAGGCTTAACTCTCACGAGCAGACTTCACCAAAGCTATCAGAATTACACTTATTTACGAGAATGGGAAACGTCAATTATTTATTTACTAGCTTTCTATGAGATATACAAGAATCACATATAACAACATACCCGTAATGGAATAACTACGAAAAAAAAAAAAAACGAGTCTGTATATAATTACAGCCGCATACTCCACCTGTGCGTGAATCACATTCTGCACCTCTGACCATATGTAATAAGGTTCCTGATTTTCGCCTAATTTATTTTTATATTTTTCATCAGATCCTTAAAACTGCATGAAATTTTTTTTTTCCAAAAATCAAAATGTACATAATAATCACCACAATTAATCACTAAAGTAAAAACGACCAAAATTAACCACTAAGCACAAAAGCTGTTTTCCCACACTTTAAAACTTGATCAATGAGGCAAGCATTAGGGGTGACACTGTTCAAAACACGGAATGTCCTATACAGACAAAGGAAACTGGGCACAATAGCTGTTTCACGAGTGCTAAGAACATGGGGAAAACGTCGGCGATGACAACAAGTTCTAGAAGTACTTGTTATGATCATGGTTATAAAAGCACAACGACAAATAAATCTGCATACACAAATCCCGGAGAAATGGGAGAGAGAGAGGGATGATATTTTAGTTTTATCAACAATAAAGGTTCCAGAATCAATAAACTCCTCCCTCCTCCTCCTCCCTCCCTCTCTAATCTAGCTCCTCACATCGCCGGGATCTTTGGTTGGCACTAAATTATTCTTATCTCCACTTCCGGGGACGGGATCCCCACACAAATGCCATGACCATCACATTTTGCACGCCGGGTTTTCCTCTCAAACACGAGCATTGCACGGCACAGCACTGAAACTTCCCTCCACACACTTCGCATAGATCGGGTCAACGCAGCACGGCCTAGTTATCAGCTGAAGAAGATCCCTGGGGGGAGGGGCGCCCGGATCCTTCTGCAGGCTTACGACTCCCGTCAGAGAAGACCCGGCTCCGAACAGCCGGCCTACGGAGGAAGAATGGCTTTCGATGCTCACATAAAACACGACGAAGGGCTTCTGAGAGCCAGCAGAGGTACGAGAGAGAGGTATAGAAGAGTCTCCCCACCACACGGCGGCCAAGAGGGACCACTGACATGCTAGTGTAGTTGGCTGGTGGCAGGTCTGGTGGAGGTGGAGGAGGCAGTTTCTTTCTCCTCCTCCTCTCTTCCTCCTCATTCTCACTCCTTCCTCCCTCCCTCCCTCCCTCAACCCTCTAAACCCCCTTTTCCCTCCTTACTTGGCTCTACTCCCTCTCCGTTCCTCTCTCCCTGTCCCTCCCTCGTGGCAATGGTCCCACAACCACACCCTCCCCCTCCCCCTCCTCCACTTCCTTCCCCCTCCCATCAAACCCAATCCCAACCCGGTGAAGCCAAGCCACAAAACCACACTTCCAACCACTATCATCATCATTAATATCATCATCATCATCATCATCCCGGTCATTATTATTGCCACCAAAGCTCACTATTTTTATCATACCATCACAAACAAAACATTCATACAAAAATAAACACTGCCTACTATATATTGTCAGTAAAAGTCAATGTTTCGATTTACATTTCAGAAAAGTTCAAATCACAGGAGTTCAGAGAGAGAGAGAGAGAGAGAGAGAGAGAGAGAGAGAGAGAGAGAGAGAGAGAATCAATGGTAACTTTTCAAACCAGATGCAAATTAAAAATTCAGCATAAAAGTTTCATGTAACTCATTCATTATTATTACTTACAATCACGAGAAACCTTAAAAGATAAAGATAATAATTGACAAACTGAAAGCCCTAATTGTAATACAGTAATCCCACATCTCACTAAGATCTACACAATATATATAAAGGAAGGTACACCACGATTAAAAAAAGAAAAAGTAATAGTACCTAGACGTTTTAGAAACACTAAGTATTCATGACACTCGCAAAGCTTATTTATAGACTTCCTGACTCAAGCTCAGCACAGAAGCAGAAGAAGATTAAACAAAGCATGGGAAAACACATAATCCCGTATAAGTAACATAGCCACGTCACACTCAATATCTTTAATAATAATTTGGTTTCACTACTGAGACACACGGAAATGTTGAAAAATACATAACCTGTCCATAAAGTGCATTGCAAACACCTTTACATTAATACCTAAACAGCAATTTCCCAGATTTCAAACAACTCACATTGGATCATGAACAACAACAGAGTGAGTGAGATATGCGCAACAAAAGGAAGCAACGTTAAACAACCAAATGAACACCGCCGTGCGTCGTGTACCGGAGGAGTAATAATACATTCCCAAGTAAAAGGAACACACGTACCAGCTAACACACGGACACCGGCATAGCCTAGAGAGGGTGTCTGGAAATTCACAGGATGTATCAGTCTATTACGTGAAAACAAACGGTCACAGTAAAAAGGCACAGTAATTAAGTGTGATTTTATGGGTGTCATAAAATACCACGAAGTTTTAGCCTACATTTACCGATGCCACTGAAACCAGTTATACTTAGCGTTGTAAGGTTCTTCATTAGCAGTTCAACAATAAAATGACAGACCTAAGACGAAAATAATTTACAAACTATATTCTGAAAATGAAGAAAAAACGGGAAACCTAGTCCATTAATCAAAATGCAAACAAAAAGGGATATTTCCACTGCACAGCCTACACACAAATACACAATTCAGTCATTTTAAGATGCCCACTATGCGTTCTTTCGGGTCTGAAGCAAATCATGAGCAGCAGCAAATAAATAAATAAACAAGAGGAAATCAGAGATGATGATGCCATGAGAATGTCAGGGAGGGTGGAGTGAGACGGTGGAGGGGGAAGGGGGTAAGGGAAGGTAGGAGGAAGCGACGAAGGAAGAAGGGGGAGGGGAAGGCGCAGAGAAGAACTTCCCCTCAACTCTTCATGGGAAATGACCTTTTCAGCAACCATAAATGCTGCTGGTATAGTAGTGTGTGACTAAATCTTGCTCCCCTTACCCCCACCCCCCTCTCCCTTGTCTGAGATCAAAACATGGAGCAATAAGCTTTCTGGAAATTATATGCTCATTTTTTCGTCAGGTGCTCCCACGTAAGAAGCCAACTCATCACATATTTTTTGTCATCTTTCCGATATGCTCGTGAGTTTGTTGCGACGCATGAATAATATCTGCTAACCCGTATCCGTTATTTCCTCGTCACTGTGTACACCATCATCAATGAACGTAATTCGTGTGACTACATCACCACGAGCGTAACATTTTCATTTTCCCAGGCACGAGGCCTTACAAATGATGATGTCTGTACTTTTACTCCATCTAGGGATGCACAAGTTTCCTTATTATCCACTGTACAGCGGGTTTCCATTTTCATTACTTTCTCAACTTTCATCTCTCCCCGATTTTAATTCACATCTCTACATAAGGAAAATACCACTGCATTATACTAGAAAACGACAATGTGTTATAGTGACTTTAAATTACGATGCCCGAGAAGTGCAAGTTTTGGTGCTTTGGAAAGATGTGATAAATACCCAGCGTCAAATCCGAGCATACCTATAGCTGTAATGAAGGCAGTTCTTTCCTCTTTTAAACCATTTTACTTTAGCTAAAACGTTCAGAGTCCTTCAAAAGCTCAAAACCGCTCAGCAATTATACTCGTACTTGTAAATTGCATTTGAATGTCCGCAGTATCTCTTCTTAACCCAAACACAATAGCAGGGACATCAAAGAGAATACAAATTGCATTTCAATTGCATCGTTATCTAAAGCTTTTGAGTGTGTATCTAATCAAAATAATCTTCTCATCTAATCTGCCGGCACCGTTTTATCTGACATTTATTCAACGACTCATTACAACGTTCCCGGTTTCACCTTCTGTCAATATTGATCTCTGACAAATCACTATCATTTTTAATTCAGTAACTGAAACCACATAGACCTATTAATCAGAGGTTCGCTCTCTCTCAGACACACACACAAACATACACATACAATTAGCTCGCCTACTGTTTTCCTCAATGTCAATATCACCAAACTGAAATAACATTTACTCAGTGATTTATCTTAGGGCAAAGAACAACATACTTTTTATTCGTAAACGATTGAGCTTCAAAACATCCACGGCCTGAATGGTCAATAATAATCATCATAGCAAAGAATCTCTACAACAGAATCCACCGTAGAGCAAATCCTGGCTCTAAGGGACAGAATAGAACCAGCACCCAGGATCTGTGAGATAATGAACCCCGGATTAGTAAGATGGCGAGACGCAAACTGGGCAATACAAAAAATATGATGAAAATAACCTAACGAGGAATTTTCGAACATGATTATCCATGCTTTCATAGGCCTCTGCTTTAACACCTAAATCAGGGAATCCTAAGAAAAATACAATCATATCTTTCTAAAAGATATGATTACTACTGGAATGTAAGCATCCAATGGCAAAAGTTCAACAGAAGCGTATTATTCAATGGCAAAAACTTAAAACCTCTGTTTTGCACTCCAAATAATACCCAGAAACACTTCGACTGTAATCCCAGGTTTCAGTAACGTGTGAAAGCTGAGATTAACATAGCAAGACGATGATTAGGAAACATCGCTCTACATAAAGAGACTGCCATCCTGCTGCAGTCCCAAATTTTGCTGTGCTGGCCTTTCTTGCAGCCTGTTTACATCTCAAAATGTACTAAATCACTTCTTTTAAGAAGCAATTACTTCTCGAGATTCCACTCTCTCTCTCTCTCTCACACACACACACACACACACAGAGAGAGAGAGAGAGAGAGAGAGAGAGAGAGAGAGAGAGAGAGAGAGAGAGAGAGAGAGAGACTGTCAGGCAAAAATAATACCCGAACCACATACTTCATACAGATGCAGAACAAGCAACCCATTTTCTGAACAAGGAAAAAAAGACGTGAAAATTATATACTCCACAGCGTCAAACGGCTCATGATGCAGCCAAAATGTGCCACTGCCGTGCTTACGGGAAATGCACGTGCTTGTGCAGTCGTGAAGTCATGATGATAATACCACGGGAAAGGAGGAAATGCGACCCTAAAAGCAATTCCGATCCTGCAAGCGCCCAGACCCTTCCTTTGCATCCGTAATTTGCATTGCAATTATTTCCCTTTCCTTTGAGTTCTATCATGCACACACTAAATACACTTTCTGTTCTAGGGCTGTACCTAAACTCCATAGTTCGGAAAGCTGCCACTCAGTTTCCTAGTCAGTAATACCCATCACTTTTATTATTCTTAGCCGGCACACTTTATTCAAGGAAGTAAATTCATCCAAAATATGCATGATTTTAAGAGCCTTTTTATTTTAATTTTCAAGATTCCCTTCCCAGTATGATGTTATTTCTCTGATAAAAAGGGGAAAAAAATTAAATTCCTAATGTACAGCTCTTTAAATCTGTCCTCAGTTCAAGGTTAGAGTTAAGCTTCACTTTTCGGAGAAACGCCCACCCCACCCTACACCCTACTACCCAACTCTCATCTATTGAACAAATTTGTTTCAGTATCCAATTTAATTTTAAAACGATATCTCCTTTACAGCAACGTGAATTTTGAATGTCTCCTTATGCAAATCTGCCAATGACGTGGGGAAGGCATTTCATACAGTTTCCTATAGCGACAAAGCTAAGGAGGCAGTCGTGACATCAAAGAAAATGAAGTCTAGCACAATGAGGGGAAACTAATCAAGTAACAAATATTCCTAATTAAATTTTTTTTTCTCTTTCGCTTCAAAACAAGGCATACCATTTACAACTGTATAACAGTAATATAGTATTCTAATATATATATATATATATATATAATATATATATATATATATATATATATATATATATATATATATATATATATATATATATATATATATATATATATATATATATATATATATATATATATATATATATATATATATATATATATATATATATATATATATATATATATATAGGCAGTAAAGATAACTATGTTGAATATAGATGTTCACCCACCTGTCACTGAAAATCAACATTTATACCACTACATATCTCACCGGAGGAAAATACTACCAGCTCAGTCAAAAGGGAAAGTGGAAGGTCTACTTGCAGATGGCCCCTTTACCCTCCTTCACGGGAGGAAACCTCAAATGAGCGTAAAATAAAGGAAAACGGCAAAATAAAACTAAAAATATGAGAATAAAAAGGTTAACATGAAAAATCAGTATATGACACGTGATGCTCAGCACAAAAAAAAAAAAAAAATAAACAAAATACTAATAACACGATGGCTACTACAAGTTCGGCTGCTCAAATGTTGATATTCTATCACACTACACTCTGTGGGTCAAGAATCTTAATCTAAAAACATTAACTTTCTTTATACTAGCTCTTCGTTTTTAGATTTATAACTGATCGCTTATATGTTTACACGTAGTTATGAAAAAAAGTTATGTACTCAGATCTGTTTTGTATTTGAATTATTTCTTCACATCAAAAGAACTTTACTATCATTCAGCATTCTATTTTGTTGGTGTGCGTAATGTATGACAAGTAGATTTTTGTGTCCATTATTTCACTATTTTCGTTTTCAACAATTCTTTTTTGTTTCCAATGACGGTATGTCTTTATGTGCAAATAAAATCCTTGCTGATGGTTTTCAATTCAAAATTTTATTTCAAATTCAATTCAGTGACACTTAACGAAAATATGCAGCACACTCAAGGTAAGAATTTGTTTTCAAATTATGTAAGCAAACAATATCCAGCAAATTTTAATTCAAAATAAAATTACTTAGAGCTTTGGGAGTTAGACGACCCTCTTAAAATGCACGCACTGATTTAATACTATACTGCACAGATATCAAGGACCTGAAAAAAATGGTTTCTCTGATTAAAAAGAAATAAGAAAATGCTTCCTTTGTTAGGCGCAACTTATTTTAAGCAGCTGTGCTGTCATTTGATTTTCATTTTTCCGTGTGGCATTGGGACCGGACTGTACTTTCAAAATACATTTCAAATTGAAGTTCAAATCAACATTGTATTTTTAGCTGTAGCCTTGCCTCTATGCTGTGCCTCAAAAAACATAAGTCCCTTCCCTTCTAGGTATCCATTTTCCATCATTGAAAAAATAGGTGATAAACTAATGTTTACCCATGAATGCCAAAACCAACGTTAATGGGGAGGCTTCACACTCAGCGACAGGTAAACACACCATCCATCACGTCTCTAACAGCCACTGACTTGGTAATGAAGTACATGAGAGCCCCAGAGCATCCACATATACAAAATCTGACAAAAGATAGCTTAACGATTCAACACTGATGAAAACGTTTATAGTGAAAACAGCAATAACACGCAGTGTGGCCCTGAACTTCATAAATTCGTAAAAGGAAACGTTTTTAGACTGCGTGTTGGCGTTAGGCAATGTCGAAGGTTTTAAGAGGAGCTGGTAAAATATAACCACAGAAGCGTTCTCAAACACAGGTGATGACACCTACCCACATGCCAGAAAATTATTTTGCTGACAGAAGCTCAAAGGGGGGGGGGAGGGGGGTCTCAAGATGAACTGGATTTAAGCCAGGACCGTTTGGGGCCCCTTAAAATTACATAATACATCTATATCCACACTCATGAGAGATTTTGAAACGTCATGCTTGGCAGAGGTCTCGACATTTCATCAAGCCATTGCCGAAGTCAATATTTTTTAAATTTAGCAATACCTTCAGTTGCTTCATGTACGGATAGACTGTGCAGTCTATGTCGTTCCACGCCTCTTGGATGAGTCATGTTTGTATTAAACTACACACATTAAGTCTCTTTTCAAATCGCTTCAGAAATGTGGTTACATATGGTCAAAGACAGTAACTAGCTTACTTGGTCAACCTCAATGCTGCTTCTTCGTTAACTTCATTTTATATACATTTTCAATATTAATATTTGTTTAATGGATTTTTTTTTCAATATGTGAAAAACCTGGTAAGAATTGCGGGAAAAGAGTACTAAACGGGGACTTAACTATGGGACAGGATTTCAGAAATCTCAAAATGTTGTTTGTAGATCAAAACGACCGTAGCATATAAAGGAAAAAGAGTACTAGAACACATGTTTTGGGAAAAATCTCGGGTTCAAGCCTGAGAAGAAACAAAACATCACTTTACTCGGAACTGATGCTAGGCATCCAACATTATTCGAGTCATTCCAACAACTTCAATAATGCTGATAATGTTAATTAACCAAGCCAAAATCACACTTAATGTTTTAAACATCTCCTTGAAAGACTACGAACCGCCGTTGGGAGTGATGCAAATGCTGTCATACGCAGACGAATGACATACTTAAGAACACTTGCCTCAAAAGAAAGAACCCTTTTCCCCTCAGTTCCTCTGCGCCCTCAAGAAACCCGACGTCGACCTCACTTCCACCCTCCTCGATCCCCCACCCGGTGTCATTTGCATAGATTCCCTCGAGTTACGTCTCGATTTTCCCTTTCCTGACCCCACGAGCGATGACGTCATTTCGAGACAGAGAGACCTTTAAGAAATTACTTCAATACTTGAAGCACTTTTATCCATCAAAATATAAAGTAATGAAAAACAGAAGTTAGTATTGTAACACTCTTAAAACAGAATCAGTGTATTCTCCTCGCATTTTAATACATTTTTACTTATTTGTTAAATTATTAATTTATTTTTTCTTTTTAATAAGTGGGATCTCTTCTTTCTGTATTTCCCTTTACTTCCTCTTACTTCTTCCTAATGAACACCATATTCTTTGCAAGCTTGAATTTCAAGCCAATGGCCCCTTGGGCTTGTTCCATATGAATAGGTTTCATCTTCTGAATAATAATAATAATAATAATAATAATAATAATAATAATAATAATAATAATAATAATAATAATAATGCAACAAAACAGACGACAGCGTGCTTGCAAAAGCAAGTTGTAAATCCACGCCAACTTCCTACCCGAACAGACAAACTCCTGTAACCTCAATGTTCAAGCATATCCATCCAAAAGCAATGAAAACCACACTGAGCTCAAACATGGATCTGTTAAAACTGCCAAGCCATAAATGCAAGATCGGGAGCTCCTTCACAGGCGTGTTTGGTGAAGTGCCTAAGCGTCGTCTGTTGTCTTAGCCGTCGGTCCACTGCTTTCGATTCAGTCCTGACGCTCATCTCTATTATGGGGGTATGACTCCCAAATGCAAGGTCATTTCCGTTTGCTTTTTCAGCACTTCGTTATCATAAGACATTATGTTTTGTGTTTCAGTCCATCTTTTCTAGTGTTTAGGGAAAAAATTATGTATACATATTTACAGTATATGTATATATACATATATATATATGTATATTTGTATATAAATTATATATGGATAAATATATGTATTATATATGTGTATATATATATGTGTGTGTATATGTATATGTATATATGTGTATATGTATATATATATATATATATATATATATATATATATATATATATACACTGGATAACTAAAATGAATTTTTGACCAAAAGCTGTTTGCACTGTTGCATTATTTACTAGTATTGTTTCTTAAATTTGGGGATTGATTGTATATATATTTTTCTGATCCCCAAATTTAAGAAACAATACTAGTAAATAATGCATATATATATATATATATATATATATATATATATATATATATATATATATATATATATATATATATATATATATATATATATATATATATATATATATATACATACACGTGTGTTCGTATGATTGCATATATATTTTTCTGATTCCCAAATTTAAGAAACAATACTAGTAAATAACGCAACACTGCAAACAGCTTTTGGTAAAAAATTCATTTTAGTTATCCAGTTTACTGGATGTAGAACAGTCCAAACCTCGAAGGTCAGATCACAAACTGGGCAATAAAATAGCAACATCCACAAAAACCCATAAAATATGATACGAGAGAATGACCATCCCGGTGATGAAACTTGCCCCACAACTCTACCAGGATTTGAATAGCATAGATGAAATTATCACACATTTCTGTTTACATTTTTTTTTTTACATGAAAGCAAAATACTGTATACCATTCACGAAAGGCATATGGTCAAGGCATCAGCCTTTGCTTTATATTTTCGGTCTCAGTGACAGTCGGACACAATTTGGTATAACTGGAGACGATTCCGCGTCCAAATTTGTTCCTTCGTCTGCGATGAACACTAACAGACTTGAAGCCCTACTTTTAGTACTTATTCTTTTGCGAGTTCACCAGCCATTTTATACAAAACCGAGAATCCACGACCGTTTATTTAATTTGTAAAACTTTCACTTGAATGATATCCTATTCATTCTCCTGAAAGCTAATGATAAACAAGACTTAAGACTATCTGGTTGAAATGGTCGCCACTGCGCATCACGTAATAGTTCTGAATGCTACAAGGAATTTCTAAATCATACAGGTTTTGTAACATCAGTAACAAAAATAACCGTTTCACTTTACACCCCGCATTTTCTACGTTCGTGAAGAACACTTGACCAGTGGATGTTCGCCAAGTTCTTGCAACGGTGCAATTCCTGATCTCCCGAAGGAGCTGAAGACTGGGAGATCGACTTCTTTTATAATTAAAAACCAGGCCGCTAGTTAAATACCTGTCAGCAAGGTTTAGTTGTTGTATTCGTGGACAATGGAGAGCTTGAACTGAACTGAATATAGAATTTAGGCCAAAGGCCAAGCACTGCGACCTATGAGGTCATTCAGCGCTGAAAAGGAAACTGACAGTAAAATGTTTGAAAGTTGTAAATGGAGTGAAACCTATCAGTTGCACTATGAATCAACTGTTAGGAGAGGGTGGACAGTAAGATGGAAGAAAGAGAATAAGAAAGGAGGTACAGTGACAGGAACGAAAGGGGTTGTAGCTAGGGGCCGAAGGCACGCTGCAAAGAACCTCAAGTAATGCCGACAGTGCAACGCATGAGGTGCACTGACGGCAATAACCTCCTACGGGCCACTGGAGAACTTTAACTGTGGTGATATACACTAGATCTTAAGAAGGTGATGTCAAGATCTAAAGGCGTACCTTTGACCTGGGATATCACTTCACTATAATTCTAGCGATACCTCTCTGGCAGCGAGTGGTTTCTCACTTAGGATAACAAGAGTAAAATTTAATGTTTCTGTGCGATACAGGGAACTATACAACAGTAATCTAACAATAATATGAAATGGAAAAATGTTCTTAAATGGCCATAATCATTGGGTCAATATCCAATATCTCAATTTTTTTTACAGATAAGCATTAAAGGGAGAAGTTTAGTCTAGCTAGTGTTAAATGAAAAAATGTTTCTAGATAATTAGATTATCTAGCAAAAGGAAGCTCGATATATCAGCAGAGACTGAAACAAAATTAGAAGGGAGCAGAGATTGAAACAAAATTAGAAGGGCAAAGAGTACATAGGAGGGCGACACAAGAATTTTACATTTGATTAGGCAGAGATCTTGTGTCTGAAGATGAAAGTTTGAAAATACAACAATACCTCAGTGACTGTAAGTTGGAGTATCCTAGTTTAATATAGCCTAGTTTATAAGGCAAAGCTGTCGATAAGCTTTGTGAGTCAACTTTGAAGCAATGAAAATTATTTTTTAGCAAACAGCAGTTCTCTTTTATTCAAAAGCTACGTCCTTCTGGGAAAAAATGTTGGAACATCACTAACAATAATAAGCTATCTGAGAATATTGCTAAAGTAATATTTGATCTCTACCGACCCCCAATCAAATTCTCTTAAGGAACACTCCAACTGATGAAATGCTAGACATTACAGGTGTGGTTCTAGAAAACTTCCACCTATATAACGTGTTTGGTTAAGCATCCAAGTTTCTTGTATCACGATTTCACATTGCCACAAGTTTGTTCGCATAAAAGAGGTTAAGTAAGCACTCACAGACATAAGGAATAGATGAAAGATCTCCCTTTACATGCATCTTTGCATAATGGGCAACCTCAAGTTTCAAGATATTAGTGCATGATGGGGATGAAGTTCAACACTAAAAATCTTTTCAAAGACATGTTTCTGTAACTAAATGAAATTCTAGGTGTCACTCTTAATTGAAAATCGACATTTGTGAAACATATCTGGGCCGTACTTCTTCAATCGCACAAAATATCGGAAAATCAAAGATTCTTTCAAGATTTCTAGAGATCTGTCATCCTGAGGAAATATTTTAATATTTTCATTATTTTATTGATTGATTGGTTGATTGTGAACTTTAGGTCTTGAAGATGTTTCATGTCCTAAATTATATCCTAAGTCATATTCCCTTGTTGGATCTTCTGAAGTTGATTTGCCTCTTGAAATGTTGCATAAAAACTTGAGTTCCATTAAATTTCTCATCTGCAATCATGATATTAATCCCTGGCCTCGTTGTTCAATCAGCTCACTGTGCTCGCTTTATACGATATTTCATAATAATTCTGATCATCCTCTGCACTCTGGTCCTTCAGAACTATACTGCCCAGTTTTCTAGACGTTTTATTCATGTTGTGACCAAACAGTGAAATGACCTTCGTAATTCTTTAGTTAAAACGTGGAGCTTCAGAAGTTCAAACTTGGTGGAAATATTATTCTTTTTTTTTTTTGAGCAGGCAGACTTGCGTCTCGCCTCGAAGTTTATTTGCTATTTGACTCCAGTTAATTGTGGTGTATATCTTCTCTGTTCTTCTCTACAATTTCTATTTCCTACTTTCTTTTAAACTCTTCAATATCTGCTTCTGAACCGGATTGCTTTCCCTACTGGGACCCTAGGGATTGTAGCATCCTGCTTTTCGAATTAGGGTTGTAGCTTAGCTTGCAATAATAATAACAAAGTGCATGAGGAATTTCGAGAACTGATAGATCAACGAACAAACAAGACGCAAAACATATACTTCATCTCACTTGGGAATTAGAGGCTAATAAGTATTATCATAATTACAACAGTTGGACATGCAAAAATAATAATTATTAAAAGCATGCACGCAAACAGCCAAGTCCAGTCACCTAATAGAAATAATGGTATTAAATAAAAAATATAGTTTAAATAACCACAAACTCATGCAACCTAATTTAAAATTCAGACTTAAATAAGTTGACTAGTCTTACATTTTTAAGCAAATACACCGACTGGGCCAAAAAAAAAATCTCACAAAAGAGATTTAGGTAAAGCTTTGGAGTACAAGTTCTGATTAAACCAGCATAATGACAAAACTCTTATTTTTTAAGCTAATGAAGTCGCTTAAATATACTCACAGCTGACTTAACGGTCCAGTTTAATCAATGACCAAAATGTTGGTTTTCTAAAGCTGCAATCACATACCTGAAATAACAAAACATTATCAATGGTACCATCATCAAAATGACATAAATATATTTAAATGTGGAATAATAATACACACACACATACATAAAATATATATGCATATATATACTGCATATATATATACAGTATATATATATATATATATATATATATATATATATATATATATATATATATATATATATATATATATATATATATATATATATATATAGTATATATATATATACATTTTTATGCGTGTGTGCACACACACAAATACATACACACTCTGAAATCCATAATATTAAGGCCACTACTTTCCAACACCTCTTCCACATTGTGTATCCAACACTCTCTGGGATTCCTCTTCCCCTTCTTCCTGATACGTCTGAATCCTAACTTTTCACCAGCACAGCATACTCCATTCTTTTCGCGTAACCAAACCATCTCACCTATGCTTACGTTTTCACCAAATTTCTTCATGTCAACATTTCTCATTAAATCAATTCTTTCTGAGCTACACGTACTCTTAAAAACAACTTATCTCAAAAACCTAAATCTTTTTTCTCTTGTTTGCATTCATCATGCATTATTCACTTCCATACAAGAGAATCCCTACCTAGGCTTCTACAGACACTTCAAGTCTCTCCCTCATCTTTGATACACTTCCTGATACCTTCCTTACAACACCTTTTCTATGACCAACCCTTCTTTCGTCCTACATTCACCCGTTACATTTACTCGCTAATCAACCCTTGCTCTGGCTCACATTTACATTCAATTTGCTTCACTTGCAGCTATTTCTCTTGACACTTACTCAATCTTAGCAACATATTCCTTGAATTATTATACTAGTACAACTCCATCCTTGCCCAGAATCTTCCTGATACTTATGTGGTCTACCCCTTCTCTAGATCTACAGCTAGTTCCTCGTTGGGCGAGTCGGTAGAGTTGTCGACTAGCACTCGCTAGGCCCGAGTTCGAGTCTCCGGCCGGCTAATGAAGAATTAGAGGAATTTATTTCAGGTGATAGAAATTCATTTCTTGCTATAATGTGGTTCGGATTCCACAATAAGCTGTAGGTCCTGTTGTTAGGTAACCAACTGGTTCTTAGCCACGTAAAATAAGTCTAATCCTTCGGGCCAGCCCTCTCTGGTCTGGTTAAACTGATAATCTACAGCTCAGTTATCCCTGGGTCTTTGCCCTCCTTCACGCTCGAGTTCCTCATTGGACGGATAGGTATCGTTCTCAATTAGCACTCTGCTGGTCCCGCGTTCGATTCTCCGACCGACCAATGAAGAATTAAGAGGAATTTATTTCTGGTGATAGAAATTCATTTCTCATTATAATGTGGTTCGGATTCCACAATAAGCTGTAGGTCCCGTTGCTAGGTAACCAATTGGTTCTTAGCCACGTAAAATAAATCTAATCCTTCGGGCCAGCCCTAGGAGAGCTGTTAATCAGCTCAGTGGTCTGGTTAAACTAAGGTATACTTTTTTTTTTAGTGTTCTTTAACCTTTGACTTACTATAATGCCCAAACAAATTTCTCTCTCTCGTCAAAGATAAATACTAATATATATTCTTTTCTTCACCACATCCCTGCAAATTCAAAACCCCAACAATTAGCTCAGTAACAGGTCAGGTCCTGGTCCGTTACCAACCAGTTGCTTCAGCTGTGAATGACTAACAGTATCAGTCGAATAAAATATAATAAACAACTAACAAACACATATACATACACACACACACAATTGGGGGTGGGGTCAACCTGAAAGGCTGGCTGAAAACCGGAAAGTTCTACCCCCTTTCAGTTATATATATATATATATATATATATATATATATATATATATATATATATATATATATATATATATATATATATATATATATATATCTGTAACTGGCTCCTGATTTAAGATAAATGTTACAAAAGAGGATACATTTTGCAATCACTAACACCTTACATAATTAAACCATATCACAGCCAAATGAAAAAACTGACAATACATTTTTCAGTTATCCAATTATATGTCAGTGACGTTCTCAGCAACAATAATCAAATGGAAATAGGCTACTGCCTTGCATTATAAAGAATTATCTATTGTAAATTTAAAATTCAATAGCGGCAGAAATTTGCGACATTATATTTATTATTAATTTATTATTACTATGAACCGTCGTATACAGACGAAAATGCCCAATTGGAAGCAAAGGGCGGCAAAGATGAACTGAATATGTAGCGAAAACCAACCATTTTAATGCCTTTCAACAAGTGAAAAATGCGCCGAAGTTTCTTCGGCGCAACAGAGTTTTCTGTACAGCGTATAATCAAGGCCATCGAAACTAGATCTATCTTTCGGTGGTCTCGGTATAATGCTGTATGAGCTGCGGCCCATGAATCTTTAACCATGGCCCGGTGGTGGCCTGTCCTATATCGTTGCCAGACGCACGGTTATTGCTAACTTTAACCTTATATAAAAAAAAAACTACTGAGGCTAAAGGGCTGCAATTTGGTATGTTTGATGATTGGAGGGTGGATGATCAACATACCAATTTGCAGCTCTCTAGCCTCAGTAGTTTTTTAAGATCTGAGGGCGGACAGACAAAGCCGGTACAATAGTTTTCTTTTAAGAAAACTAAAAACTGTAAAAATCTATGGTACTACAATTACAAATAATATATAAACAGCTAAAAGATAAATAAATCACATGTACTGAACATGCTAACAAGCGAGGATACTCAAATACCACTCGATGGGAGACAATGAAAGATCCCGAGGTTCGAAAACAAGTTATATATAGTAGGCCTTATCACTCGACGTAAGGCAACTATTGAGATGACCTTGGTGCTACGTACACTCGAATCAATTTAGAAATTACAAGTGAAACGAGGGAGAATGAGAAATCACTAAAACAAAAATCTTTTAGATTCCGAAAGTAAGAAGATGTTAATCTGAGAATTATAACGTCAGGAATATGCAAGGGGAAATGACGACTTACAAGAAGTCTAATTAGAAATAATAATCGCCGCCTGTGGATTTTTCCAAAGCGGTCAGACAATATCAAGAATATTTCCATGCTCACTAAAGTTTGTATATAATCCGTACTGATTTTCTATTTATCTGGTCAGTTGGTATAGTGGTTAGTGTCGTGGCATGCCACTCAGATGCTGCGGGTTCGCGTCTTCACCAGGGCAATGAAAAACCACTGGCTCTGTACCATAGTCAGTTACTGCTGCAGTGTGGGGACTGCAGTGGAAGGTTGAAGCCAACATTTTGGGAAGCTTGAACTTGAAGTCAGTGGCCCCTGTGTGCTTATTCCATGTGAACAGATTTCATCCACTGAAATATAAAAATAATAATCTCTTTTCCAAATACAGTATGACAATACGAAATATGACATCTATTTTCAGTATCGATAACCCACATTTCTAAGAGAGGACTCTTATTAAATTTTAACCTAGCAAATGTCTTGAAACCATCCATCACCATACCTTTACCTATAAACTGCAATGCAAAACTTCGTCAGTTTCACACCACCGTCTCCTCCTTCCATACCCTGCTGCCCGCCTGCTTCTCTTCCTCCCTCAAACTCTCCACGAAGACGCCTCTGAACACGAAATCTCTGACAGACAAGTCGCTTACTCTGCGGACCCTGGTAACAACCGCAACATCCTAAACAAAACGCCCGAAAATTGTCCAAATATTTACTACGCAATCTGGACCCCTCCACATCAACACGTCACATGGACGTTATGAGTCGCCCCTGGAGGAAGGCCAGGGAGGGAGACGGGGATGGAGCTAGAGCTATACACAAAAGGGAAACAAGAAGTGGGATGGTGGGTGTCGTGGGGGGCCTAGGCTGCGCTTTCCCCTAAATCTGACGGGTTAAAGAGAGGGAGAGAACTGGCTTCTGATATTCTACACTCCGTGTACTGTCCTGCACGGCAATTTAGTTTTAACCCTTTACGCCGTGATTTTCCAAGAATTATCTAAGGATTCGAGGGCGAAATTTAAACAATAAAATGATCAAACATAATCTCTTTCATGCCTACATTCAAGTACAACGCAGCACTCGACTTAAGGAAAAAGTTATTCGTTGACTTTAGCGAGTCTTACTCCACTCTACTAAAATCAAGTGTATTCGAAGGATTAAGAATAACGTGAAAGCATCATGAGAATCCTAACCGTTTCAAGGACATTCAACACCTGAAATCATCTTTCAAGTGTGAACACTACATGTGAAGACTTAGCCCTACAGGACGGGCATTCCTGAAATTCACAGTTCCGGAAAGTTAATTTTTTTTTTTTTCAAAACCGCAAGAAAGAATGTTTGAGGTTGAACAAAAACTCGATGTTCATCTGATAGATGTGATTAGTTTATACGGACGAATGTTTAATAAAAAAAAGTATAGAAATATGATTTTCAATTAGTTATGCAATTATTAAATCATGGTAGCATTAAGCGCAGTGCCGAAATTAGGTCAAAGTACTTATTTACAAGGGTATTAAAGCTTTTGCAAAACAAGGTCTGGAGAGAGTATTCTCTAGACCTTGTTACACATATATGTTTAAGGAGGAAATACCCTACTCGTGGAGTAAGGAGAGTTAATTTTTCAAACAGAATACCGTCTACTTTCAGCTGGCCAGCTGATATGGTGGTTAGTGTCGTGGCATGCCACTCAGATGTCGCGGGTCCGCGTCTCCCCAAGGACGATGAAAAATCACTGGCTCTGTATCATGATCAGTTACTGCTGCAGTGTGGGGTCTGCGGTGGTAAGTTGAAACAAACATTCCCTGTAAGCTTGAATTTCAAGTCAATGGCCCCTGTGTGGTTGTTCTATGTGAATAGGTTTCATCTACTGAAATAATAATAATACTTCGAACATCTCCTATGCACTGTGCATTGTATGGATCTCAAGCTTACCAAAACCCTCCAAGACAGTTTCTTCTGAATAATAATAATTTCTCCTTGCATTTTAATATATTTTTACTATTTATTAATTATTTTTTCTACAATACATGTGATCTCTTCTTTCTGTAATTCCCTTTACTTCATCTTACTTCTTCCTAATGGCCATCATATTCTTTGGAAGTTTGAATTTTATGTCAATGGGGCCTGAAGGCTTGTTCCTTATGAATAGGGTTCACCTTCTGAATAATAATAATAATAATAATAATAATAATAATAATAATAATAATAATAATAATAATGTATGCCACAACCTATTTTCCACCTTTATTCTCACGCCTCTCATACACTCATTCCACAACTGACTTGATTTACATAAACATTCCCTTTTTTGATCGCAACCCACTGTTCTTCCTTGTACAACTCTGGTATCTGTCATTTTCATCGTCTGTGAAAACCCATTTGCATATCTGTAGGAATTAATATTAATAAAAACACTGGTTTCTCATCAGATAATGGAACGCGTCATCGGTTTAGAATATATAAAAAGACGAAAAATTAATTCCAAATTCAGTATTCATTTATTAATATCAGTTAAGACTGAAGCCCCACGGAATAGGATATTGAAAAACTATACTGCAAACAGAATCTTTAAAAAATATCGCAACTACAGTAATATAGCAACTCTACTCAGTCCCTTTTGCTCTCTCTCTTTCCCATGACATCCTTCCTCCCATTCAGAATACACCACGCTAACACTGCAATTAGATGATTTATTTGGAAGATTGCTTATGAGAGAGAGAGAGAGAGAGAATCTACTTCCAAAAGACGATTACTTTTTTTATATACGTCCTAATCCTCATAATCCAATGTACTGTCAAAGTTCAGATATCTATTACGAGAGACCATTCTTCTTAAATGTCACACGATACCAATAAAGCGCCATTGGAGATAATATTCAATTAAACAAGATTATAGTCTTATGCCCATGAATCTTTCGGAAAGGAACTCAATTCGTCATACTCTTGGATGCCGTCTTCATCACTGTCAAGTTTTCTCCGTTCAAAACATTAAACGCTGTAGTTAAACAACCCTAACACGCACGTTAACAGAGAGAGACTTTACTATAATAAATAAGCACTATCCGCAAGCCATCGTGGCCTACTTTTAACCAAATCCATAACATATGTCAACCACAATATTGCTCTTTCAAGCACCAATGCCTCCGTTCCCTCTGGTAATAACAGCTTTCATTGATATCTCCCCAAATGAGATTATTCCTGTATGCCACACAAACCACTGCCACTTCTTTCTCACTCTCGTGAATCTATTATCAACGTCCTGCCTTCATTTTCAACTTCATTTCACTGAAATTGTTTACTCATTTCCAGTTTTAAATTGCTACACTTACGCATTGCCGAAACATTAACATACATGTAAAACACTGTTTCCTTATCTTACAGAGATGGCAGGTGAGCCAAGACGTTTAACACAGCATAAAAAAGCTTGCATATTAAATTGCTCCGATAATAATTTTTCTTCTACATCACCATCATACTGAAACTACTGTTTGTAGGCAAACATCACCCTTCCTTTAAAGTATATACCAATAAGCTCAGTACTTGAAAAAAAAATTGCCTTGATCAAAACTCATTAAATAAACTTAACAAAAATATGCCTATCTTTTACTACACTTAAAAGGCCTTCGTTTAACATTTCATTCCATACAAACTGCTCAAAAGATACTTTCATAACTGTACATGTTGCCCTATGATCCTCACTGATCTTCAATCAACTGAAATGTCAATTCTCTTTTTCGAGGGAAAGTTGGTTTGTTTTACTTTGTCATACATCTATAAACCCAACGCCTTGCTCAAGACTAACTTACTGTATACAGTCTGTAATTGGTCGGAGAGCAATTAGAAATTATGACTTCTAATTTTTAAACCATCCGGGTTTCTGGTAACATTTTTCATGCCCTCCATTCTTTCCCCCTTTCCACAAAAGGCAACCTCTACCCACCTCCATTGGCCCATCTGCTGATTGTATGCAAACACCCATGAAAGTTTGTTATAACTATTAACACAATTCAATACACCCATAGGCTATGCAAGCATAGCTGGTGGTCCTGGGTGTGGTATATTATCTGCATACACCACAATTATATGAAGCACTAAACTTCGTATATATTTCTCTGGCCCTTGTCGTTTACATCTGCATGATACTTCTCAATTTTCATTATATGTACTGTGCCCGTATAGATAAACTTAAGGCTTTTCTTCACGTCCTGTTCTTCAAAATTCTCACACATTATCTAAGACGCTGTTCTTGACAACTGGCCACAATTTAGAAAAGATGGCAGTTACCTCTTGTGGCAATATTATTCCAGCGTCTATACCTCCCTATACTCTGGCTACAAAAGGTTGAGACTTGAAGGTGATTAGCATTTCTGCCATATTTTCCTAATGCCTTGGAAGAAGGGTGTTACTCTGGTAGATTTGGCTATTTTTTTTTTTTTTAGCGGCGTTGCCATTTCCTCTGGTCACAAACAATGAGGATTGTCTCCTTGGATTGTCTATCACCTTCCTCCACTCGTTAGTACAAAAGCAAAACACAAAGATCAGAACATTACACCCGGTCCCTCCTGTACATTCTATTTTCTCATGGCCCTATACAAAAATTTAATTAATTTTGTGTGCATATATATATATATATATATATATATATATATATATATATATATATGTATGTATGTATGTATGTATGTATGTATGTATGTATGTATGTATGTATGTATGTATGTATGTATGTATAATATAATATACATTGCTTAAAAACGAAGTCACTTGTAAGTAAAAACAAACAGCTGGACAGCACGTTCGAGTGTGTCCTTTCTCAGGATTAACCTTAACCTTCAGGTTAATCCTGAAAGTGTACCTTTTTGGATTAGGATAAAATACTTCCTTCGGCAGGATGGGGAACGTGCCAACACCGCTAGTCAACGGAAAATCTCAACCCTTCGTGGTTATAATAGTGTACTGCATAGTAGTTATTAAGAGGACTGGCTTGAGATGGCATAATCTCCTCGGTGTCCTGAATACATATGGTAGGATGAAGGTCAATGTCTATCTTTTGTGTAATTTACTTAACTGGATTTTGATATGCATATCTTATGATAAGAGGAAGAAACATCTACAAACTGCTTCCAACTTCCTGACTGCATACTACAAATGTTTACGACTATACAATATAACGACTTCTTTGTCTTTATTATATTACATATTAGGCCCTTTGAAAATCGCCAACTAGGGCGTGGAAAATTCCTTCGATCGCTCTCCAGGTAGCTTAATGACAGATGATGATTACGGACTTTGGATCGAGTACAGTCCACACAGAGGAACTCATGCATCACAAGATGATAATCGTTTCATCAAAACAAAAGCTACATTTTGAAGTTATACAGTGAATGGTTGGTAAAAAAAAAAAAAGTTTAGGTTTAGTTAATGAGCATTTCCTTAACAATCTGATCTAATATCCTTAATTTTATTATTCACCAAAAACTCTTCATAATTAACTTTATTTTGTACTGTTCTTAGGGCAATGACGCTTGTTTTAGAATTTTTACAGCACACAGAATGCCATAAAGGTGTTAGTTGATGAGGCACCTAATTAAAACAATCCGAGTAACAAGTTGCTGTAAAGTCTCTAGGATTCTACAGAACATCTGATTCCTTTCAATTAAAACAAACCCAACTACTAGTTTTGTTTTGTAGCTTATATGAACTTCACTGAGTACTAGAGACTTCCGGATACCCAGCAGACACTAAGTACCAAAACTGGTTACTAATAATACTTAAACTGTATTCTTCGCTTTCCTTAGTGCTAGACAAGTCTAGAAGGTATCTACCAAAGAGACAGCTGTCCAATAACGAGTGTGTGTCTGTAATTTAGTAACTATGCCATTACAGAGTCCTTTCCTAAACCATCTCGACTCTTCACTTCAGTTGGTATGAGAAACTGTCAGTTCAAAAACCAGCAAACCTGACCGGTTCAATCCCCTCGTCTCTAAAATATGAAATCAGCGCTTCCTGTAACGTTGCTTGGTCTAAATCCGTGATTTCATCACAGGTGAAGTATATTAACATATAATATTTTTTCTCACTGGACACAAAACCACATTCATACACATGGCACAACTATCATGGAAGCAGCTCCGAGCATTTCTAATTCCTACATTACTGGACCTTGCTTTATAATCGTCCAAAGGCATTTCTACCATCGTCACTCATTCTCAAGTTTGTAAATATTCCAAGATCACTGAAAGAGATTTTGTGCAAGGCCAACACTGATCTGTGATTCATACTGCTGGAGCCAGAATTGGATGGAGTTTTGCTGCCTAACTCTAGTGAACTAAAGTCTGACCTAAATAATGGCGCCCCATTAAAAAAAAACCCACGTGGGTACTAAGAGTAATACTAATCTAGAGGAAATTTTATTAATTAGGATGTACAATAAAGTGTTCAAATGCAAAAGAAATTTAAATGAAGTAGAAACAAACTTGCTGAAAACAAACTTTCAAAGTAAATAACATTTAAACTTCCGCGACTCATGGGTCATTTGCTTCGACCCTCTTATCTCTGTAACCCTTCTGCGTGCAATATTCACTGGACTCTCCCTCTGTCTCGTTCTGAGACGTTAAAGATGAATATCACGATCAATCTGTGTTGTACAGATACAAGCGACAAAATACCATGAGAGAGAGAGAGAACAAACTTAAGATTTTATCAATGAAGTATTTTGTTTGTAAAGACTTGAATGAACAGAAAGAAGTACAGCCTCAAAAGTCAAATAAACACAAAACCCAAACAACAGCCGCATTGTGTTATGCTTGGAAGCAAGGAGAAGTGCCCACATGCATTCACAGCAACACTAGACTCTACAATGCCTTCTGAAAGACAATTGGCCTTGCAAAGACTTTATCAGCGTCCCGAGAATTGTATCTCGAGTCTTGCATATAAATGTTCAATTAAATGCAGCGTCTGCTTTCCTATCTTACTTCCAAAAGGCAGTGGTCTGGCTATTCTGAAAATCGATATAATTATCAAAACAGTGGCAACAATAAAAGCCATTATAATGACGAAAATAAAATAATTCATTATATTTGAAAATCCTGCAGTATTGCAAAACCGACATCTAACGCCAACTCCGCCATCAACCCAATTACAGATCAGTCCGAACGCGGAAGTCATATTTTCACTTCAAAGAGTATGCTAATACCTAGCAAGATGAAACCAAGTACTGCTGTCTTGCTTAAGCTACCAAAAATAGGTGATTGCCCATCAATGACCAGGCAGGTCAAGCATTTTAAAACGATACATTCACCCCGTCAAAGACAATTTTATTTTTACAGGTAACAACACACTTTTCCAAGCATTACTCAACGGAAGGACAGTGAGAAGGAAGGAAAAAGAATGGCTAACTCTCGAAAGAAGTTAGAGACCAACCTCTTACACCATTAAAAGTTATAGTTTGAGAGAATGGAAACAATTTAATTTGGCCTCGTCTTACTTACTGGTGCCGTTTCAGGATTTCTTTAATAAGGAAAATAATTTTTACTAGAGTAATAAATTGCATAATATTTATAAAGCAAAACTTTACTTCTATCCAAAATCCAACGTGAAAAAAAAATCCAAAAACTCTATACAGTATACGCCTTAATGCTCTTTCCTTTAAAACTTCTACTAACTCAAGCAACATGGTTCAGAGTTTTGTGCCTTTAGTTTTTGCCAGACTTTTTAAAATAAGCTACCTACGCCGAAGTCAATAAGCAAGTATCTGCATATTCTAGTCATAATCGCACAACGAGAAGAATGAAGCTACAAAGTCCATTCCACGAGATTTTCGCAACCAATTTCATTATAATCTTAGTGGTTCAGTAACAAAAACTTCCATAAACATGACTTGCTGGAACTAAATTCATTTTATTAGCCCTTTTCTAACTGCTATACCAAAGTTGGTTAATGAATTTATACGAATCTGAAAAAAAAACTGCATGCTTGCTTAGTTAAGAGCTAGCCTGGTGAAATGCAAATATTGTTTCTTTAAAAGTGATAGATGTATCTAGAAACTTGTACATCATTAATTAAAACTAATTATAATCTTTCAATTTTAAATAAAAGACTAACTTATATTAATGTTAACTACTTTCAAGTGCCTTCTTCACTGTTGTACAAACTGAAAGGGGCAATAAATGATTAACATCATTCTGATAACAGAATTAAAACAAGACAGAAAGACAACGTTAAAGGTCTTCTCTCATCAGAACAAACCTGTCACCTCAAGCCGAGGTGAGTATGATGCAGGAAATTTAGGCTGTCAAGCCAACCACTAGGATACTTTTGGTCATTCCGCGATTAATACATTGAATGAGGGCGTTGAAGTGGTTGGACAGAAAGATAAAGAGATTACAAAATAAAGGACCCGAATTACAAGAATAAGAATGAAGAAAGCAGAAATAGAGGTAAAGTAAAGGAAAATTAATGGGTGCTACAAATAACAGAGGATTAGGGACCACATAATGAACATTCTTCTTTATAGTTGGCAAATTTTAGACATTTTTTGTATTTCTCAATAGATGTTAGTATTCTGTTGCAGTGCATAGGAATGCAAAACCCTCTGGGTCGGTGATGAATATTAAACTTTTTACCGTAAGACCAAGCGCTGTTTGCACTTATATAAGAAGGCCAATAATGTAACTGCTAATCATGTAGTCTGTCCCATTGTTTTAAGAAAATAGTCTAAAATCTTAACTTTCAAGGTAATATCTTGGTAATATAGCGGGGGGGGGGGGGTTTGACCATCAGCGCACCTCTGGCGGTGCACTGTAGACATACTTCAAGTTCTTTTCAGCGTCCCTTCGGCCCTTAGCTGCAACCCCTTTCATTCCTTTAACTATAAACTGTTTACGCTCTCTTTCCACCCTCTGCTGACAATTGTTTCAACATTATTTTCAGCAATGAATGACCTCATAGGTCCCAGCTCTTGGCCGTTGGCCTAAATTTTATATTTCACTTCCAGTTAAGGAAGTTATTAAAATCTAGCATGATGTAGCAACTGTCGCGATCATGGACATATCATAAATAAGGCCTGGTAAACAGAGGGTGCTAAGGCGTTTACATCCATCTACCTGATGTTTGTTATTCTGAATGAGCAATGCCCACTTCCGACTGTGAAATCTTTTTAGAAACTTTTTCTTTTTTGCCAAAATTGCAGAATACCCAGGGCTGTACAAAACGTTGCGGATGATCCCCCTTTGTAACCATTATAAATACTGATTAAAAATAACCGATGTTGCATGCGTAAAGGTTTGTATCAAATATTCAGGAAAGTGTGCAACCAAAGTTTCAAGGTAAGCAAAAATGTTTTGGCAATTCATTATTACAGTCTGCACTTTCTCTCTCTCTCTCTCTCTCTCTCTCTCATATATATATTTATATAATATATATATGCATGTATATATATGTATATATATATACATATATATATATAAATACATATATATATATATATATATGTATATATATGTATGTATATACATACATACATACATACACACACACACACACACACACACATATATATATATATATATATATATATATATATATATATATATATATATATATATATATATATATATATATATATATATTGCATTTTAGGCAATAATTATATAAAAAATTTTCCTCTGACAACAGCTTATGTTGACCGGGTTTAACTAAGACTCCACATTTAATTAGCTCCAAGAATTGTTTATCTGTCTAGAAAACACATCACTGTCAGAAGACATTCCACAATCAAGGGATGGAATCCACTCTTTTGAGCTGATAGAACCACAAGCAAGTTATTTCAGTCAACTTCAAAGTGGAAAAAAACGAAACACGCACAGCCTTCACGAGGCTTGGGTGACATCAATGATTTATAGTCTGGATGATTTTGCGTTCTTATAGAGCTTTCAGAACTCAAAATGACGCTCCTTCCTTTATTACCCAACAACCAAACGGCAACAAAATCACTTGGAATGGAGCAAGAACGTGGATGTCAACCCCAGTGAACACACTGCTGGCGCAAAGCCCTTATAAACTGGATATATTTACATCCTTTTAAAATGAAACGTAACTAAAAAAAATATTTCTTGGACCTTTGCATTAGAATAGAATAGAATATAGAATTTAGGCCAAAGGCCAAGTGCTGGGACTTATGAGGTCATTAGGCGATGGAAGATGGAAGGGAAACTGACAGTCAGTAAGAAGGTTTAAAAGGTGTAGCAGCAGGAAAACTTTGCAGTTGCACTAGGAAACAATTTTTGGAGTGGGCGGAGAGTCAATGGAAGAAAGAGAATATGAAAGGAGGTACTGTAACAGAAATGAGAGAGGCTGCAGCTATGGGCCGAATGGACGCTGCAAAAACCCTTAAGTAATGCCTACAGTGCACCACGTGAGGTGCACTGAAAGCACTAACCCCCTACGGGAACCTTTGCATTAGAGAATAATTTGACATTCTTACAAGCTCTGGAGATAGCTTTTGATAGACGAATACTTCGAAGAGACAGACATATGCGAATGTATGTATGCCAGGATAGCCTGAGAACAGGGTTAGTCCGCCTCTGACCAAAATAAGGGCAATCTCGCGCATGTCATCGTCTGGCTGCTTTTGGTCGAGGTTAATATAAAGAAAAGTCATCAGTCAGTAACTGACCTTACCAGAGTGAAGAACATGGAAGCTCTCTTAACTCGGATCAAGGTGCCCTTCACCTGGTCGGTCCTTTTAATCTCGACCTGGCCGTGTCCATGGCTTCTGCAGTAGCAAAATGACAATAAAAAGACATACGGAGAATTATTCATATCCTTTAGCTCAGGAGTACCTGGCGGTTAACAGGGACCTTTCATCAAAGGTCGCGAAAGAGAGAAAGAGAATGTGTGGACAAACACTTGCCATAGTGACCCTTCATTTTCTTGTTTTCCTGGTTTTCTTCTATGGTAAACTTCCAAGCCTCCAGCTACGACACGAAGATGCGCAGTAATGCCGGGACGGACTAACTCTGTACTCTTTTAATCCTGGTATATGCTGCCGAAAATAGTATCATGTTCGCTAATCCGCTGATCGTTCCATCAGACAAGTTAAGCATATTGGGTCTAATCAATCAGAACCTGAATGATTGATCGACCAGATAAAAATGACAGATGCCAATCAGCACATGCATTAAGCCCCTTGAACATGTTTCTTGTGCCATAGTATAAGGATAGCAACCTTATTACATACATAACTGCTGAAAACATGATACTACACTTTTGAAACCCTGTTACTAAGGGAAAAAGGTGGATGTGTATGTATATATAGTATATATATATATATATATACATATATATATATATACATATATATATATATATATATATATATATATATATATATATATATATATATATATATATACATACACATATGTGTAATTATATATATATATATATATATATATATATATATATATATATATATATATATTATATATATATATATACATGTATATATATATATATATATAAATATATATATATATAAATATAAATATATATATATATATATTATATTTATACAAACATAAATATATAAATATAAACATATATACATCTTGAGTGAACATGACGAAAAGCATATCCAGCATAAAGCATACCAGAGCTTATGTGACAAACTATAAATTGTACAAAGAAGTTAACAAAGCCGTTTACAAATGAAATATGAGCTCTTGCTTGTATTAGCCAAAACAATCATCTTTAATTATCATAACGCATTTTAACTTCTTTTACAAAATTAAGTCTGCAAGAAACATTTTTTCTAAAAAAAAAAAGAGAGAACTGGAAAATACACTGGCAACAGACACAAAAAAAAAGACAAAAATCAGTAAGAAACAAAAAGTGATAGCACAGCGAGGAAAAAACGTACAGGAACCCCTCTCCATAAGGCTTCAGGAAATACAAGATATACATACATATACACATACATACACATATATAGATGTAGGTATATGTATATATGTATATATACATATATGTATATATATATATATATATATATATATATATATATATATATTATATATATATATATATATATATATATATATATATATATATATATATATATTATAACATACATAGATTGATAGACAGATAAATAGATATGAGCTCAGCCGAAATCTGAAAATATACTGAAAAATGCAAGTACATTTGACAACCTGCTCGCTGCCTGTGTTTAGCACCGACTGCAGCTGCAAATGACTTTCTGTGAGCAGTAGATTTTTCTAAACAAACGTGCCTTTGCTGTGCTTTTCAAAAACTACAGATTTCAATTTTTTTTTTTTTTTTTTTTGGATGTCTAGTGAATGACTAATGTAAAGTCCTGCAAACAGAAGTCAGTAACCGAAGCGTTGTATCAAAGAGCTCACGATTACAGGTAACGTTAGAAGACAAGCTGTAAATCTTGAAAGTATGAAGATATCATTTCTTTGTCTACCGCTGCTGGGGAGATGCGGAAGGCTGTATCGACGATAGAATCGAAAATCCGATTTAGACCAAAGGCCAGTGCTGGGACCTATGAGGTCATTCAGCGTTGAGAGGAAGAGAGAGTAAACAGAGTTTGAAAGATGTAACAGGAGGAAAACCTCGTAGTTGCACTATGAAACAAATGTTAGGAAAGGGTGAAAAGTAACATGACAAAAAGATAATATGTACGGAGGTACTGTAAGAGGAATGAAAGGGGTTGCAGCCGAAGGACCCTCCAAAGGACTTTAAGTAATGCCTACAGTGCACCCCGTAAGTTGCACTGGCGGCACTACCCCCCACGGAGCCAGGAAGCAATCAAAGGATCAATGGAACTTCATGCTACTGTGATATCTAAGAAAGAAGAGGCCTAATTGCATAGATGGAGCAGCTTCTCATAAGCTGGGTGGAGGATTCGTTACAAAAGAGCACGTAGCTTGGCTGGGCCTATCACTGATTCATCTGCTGATCGATCGTTGCTTATGTCGTGTCCTTGCGAGCTTATACCCCCTGATATTTTGTTATGTACCCCTGTTTAACTGTTCATTATTAATACAAATGCCCTGCATTTTTTTTTTTGTGTGTGCCTCTGATTACATCAAAGTGCTGTAGATTAATAAAAACATAATTATAGATAAGCATATTCACTGGAAAAAGTTGAAAGCACAGAGCAAATTGTTTGGTAATGTCGGTAATGCGTAGGAAACTTATCAATTACAGTATTTTTTATGAAGTAAAATGTGTTTTAATTGTATCATTATTTTACTTTATCATTTATGTTTTAATTGTTACATTACTTTACTGTGATATTTATGTTTTTTATCGTAGCCTTATTTCGCTCTGACATTTGTATAAGTTGCCATAATATATATTTATACTCTAGATATATTTTCGGATAGTCATATTACCGCATCACTTAGGTAAAGAAAAGACATTCAACGAAATCAATCATTTTATTGTTACAGAAATATGAGACGGGTTTCAGAGATCTGAGAGTTGCACCGTAAGCTTGGATGATGCAGTTGTTAGGCCGGGATAATTATCAGCCATTGATTACTGTTCAGGACACGTTTGGGCTCAACTAAAATACATTTGGTGAAGATTATTTGCCTTCTGCTCATATATTATGCATGTGTAAATCATTACGAAAGCTAATCATCGCCATATCTGATTCTCTGCTTTAGATGTTTTTATAAAGCTTTCGGTGGGATTTGAGGGCCTTTTAAGGGAGCTTTGATGGGGTGTCAAGGGGGTCTTCCGACCAATGTCAACACTTTCAGTGTACGTACCATCCACGACCGTAATCCTTACGTATGTAAAGGAGTAACTGCATGTATGTCCGTGTATATATATATTATATCTATATATGTGCGTATATGTATATCATATATATATGTATGTGTGAAGATAAAAAGGCCCATAAAACACTATTGAAACATTACAACCACATATTCAAATAGTGTTTTATGGGCCTTTTTATCTTCATATTATACTGTTGTATTAAAATAAAAGACATTCATATATACTGTGTATGTATGTATGTATGTATGTATGTATGTATGTATGTATATATATATATATATATATATGTATATATATATATATATATATATATATATATATATATATATATATATATATATATATATATATATATATATATATACACAGTATATATATGTGTGTATGTGTTTATTCTAAGAACGTGTTTTTTCCCAAACAGACTCCACAGACAGACTGAATAACCGCAGCAACACTCATTGCAAATTCTGTTAGGAAAAAATCTTCCCACTGCATTGTGAATTTAGTAATAAACGACCATTTGGACTTAAACCATTATCGTAAATGCTTTCATGGGAGTCTGATTTTTCGTTTCACCAGGAGGGGACAAAGCACACCACCAAACACGACTTATAAATAAAATGTTGGGAAGAGTCAATGCTTAATCATTTTCCCACATTGGCTGTTGAATTTCAAAATGGGATTTGGATGTATCACCAGGAGTGATGACGCAACCCAGGTAAGCCATTAAATTAAATTTTAAATTACTTAAATGAGACTGGACCAATTGAACTAACGCGATCAATCAATTACTATCACCAGAAATGGGTACTGTGAACAGCGTTTGTGAGGATCGGTTATTTGCATTTGTGAGATCAGTTTATACTCGTATCAATCATGTTAGCTTTAGTACTCAGTTAATACTGAAAACTATTCTTTCAATACCAATGAACAACCCGCTATTAGGCTGTTTTACATTTTCTGTATGATTACTGTTACAAAACTTCATTATCAGTTTTTATTCATATTTCCGTCTTTCACCTGACTGTCATTTTCCTATGTAGACTTACATTGTATTATATTATATAAGGGGGATTTTACTTGACCTTAAATCTTTCATTTTCATTCTGGTCACTAATACGGAGCCAATTTTTTTCTCTCTCATTTTGACCGATTTTTCTCCCCCTCCCCCTTGCTGGTGGCTAATTCGTCGTGTTTTCCTGCTTCTATTTCTTCCGAGTCCCCTAAATCCTCACTTCAAATGCTTCTGCCTCCTCATGTTACGAAGAGTCTGACCTCCGAGTGTTACACTTCAACCAAATTTAGAATATTCTCTTCTACAGATTTCTACATCATCTTGGGTGAAAGCTTTTCATCCAAAAGTACTTCTGTTGTTACCACCTTGCTTTTATCTGAAGACACGCAGTATGTATATATAATATATATGAAAATACAGATATGATATATATATATATATATATATATATATATATATATATATATATATAGATATATGTAAATATATATATGTAAATATATATATATATATATATATATATATATATATATATATATATATATATATATATATATATATATATTAATATTTATATGAAACTCCTTTTAAATTTATTTATCTTTTTAGCGTCCCGTTTAATTTTATTTCGGCGGTAATAACCTAGGTGCTGCGACGCAAGTTTTAGTAATAATAAATAAATCAACCAATCAATTTTATCTGAAGCTCAAACATGCCTCTATCAACTAACTTAATTGCAATAATACTTTATAGTCTACTCTCCTCACATCACTGACTCCTGTAAAACTGGACATATAATGCCTATCCTCGAACAGCACGTGAATCCTTTCTTATCAATGATGCAACATGTTAGTCATCAGGCGTGACAGCAAGAAAAAAAAAAAAAAAATATATATATATATATATATATATATATATATATATATATATATATATATATATATATATATATATATATTATATATATATATTATATATATAGTTTATATATATAATTTATATATATATATATATATATATATATTATATATATATAATTATATATATAATTTATATATATATATATATATATATATATATATATATATATATATATATATATATATATATATATATATAAAAATACTCCTTAAACGTTAACGACGAGGATTAGTGTATGAATGGATCTTACAGTCCGAAAAAAATTGCCTTTTAATCTACCCGGGGACAAACAATCATTCCTTCACAGCTGTCACAGCAATGCCTAAAAAATTAAATCAGCAAAATAATGTTTCCTCGTTAACTAAACTGTTAAAAAGAAAGAGGATATTGCTGGAAAAGCCGAATAAAAACATGAAAGAGCAAAAAAAACTAATTTTCATAATAGTGAATGAGGTACTTAGGAAGGCAATGTTGTTGCTTGCGCCTTCGCTTTTGCTATCAAATCTTAAATCAGAATATTTCATTACAGTGCCTAACTAAAAGTCAACTTGAATACGAACCTGTGTTTACGACTCAGCAATATAAGATGTTACTGCACTTACGCCAGTACGCAATAAAAAAATAATTTTTTTATTGTACGAAAAGGTAAACAACGTACTTGTTTATACAAGCTGAAGAGGTTGAAGAAAAAAAAAAAAAAACATTTAAAATTCTAGTTCTTTACTGAAATGAAACGTGCGTTACCTTTTTGGATGTGGTTCATTTCACACGCATCTAACAAACCCACCATCAGACTAAATTACTGAATTATGATATTAAGCTGCCAGCCTAACAAGTATTCCAAAACGGTTCTAGAAAAATTACTAAAAGTGAACATGCAACATGCATATATATATATATATATATATATATATATATATATATATATATATATATATATATATATATATATATATATATATATATTATATTATTTATGTATGTAAGTGCGTCTGAATGCATGACGGAACGTGGGAGAGTGGCAATCTCATCAGCTGTACTCAGAGAACAGACCCTCTCACCACCACAAAATGAAACGAAGTAGAAATAAACGAGACAGCGGATTTGTCAATAGTTTCCATAAGAAAGGAAAGGACGAAATGGCGCACGGCATTTCACCGATGACGCAGTAACAAACTAAACAAAAAGGTTTTATGACATAGAATTTATCACGGATATGTCGTCATACTACGATGAAAATTCATCCGATCTGCCATTCCAATAAACCCAGCAAAACTATTTTCTTTGTCTGTGTGTGTGTTAATACTAACCCATGTATGTTTGTGTCTTAATACTAACCAACTACAAATAGTCCTCCCACAATGTAATTTTTTTTTCTTTCTTTGCAGAATAAATGAATTATCACAGTGCTGAATCAATGGTCGAAATCATGTAAACAAACGCTATTCAAAAGACAAATAGAAACGAAGGTGAATCTATACACAAAATTTACCAGGCAAACAGAACATCCACTCCCAGATAAGCTTAATAAAACACTTAGAATACTGCAAAGCGCACTGTTAATAAAAGCTCTTAATACAGGTCGTCTTACCAAAATTTGAGTTAAATGATAAAAGCGAATTAACCCAACACAAGCACACAGTTCTCCATCAAGATACGTCATTATTTTACTCCCCCCCTACTACTACTACTACTACTACTACTGCAAAAGCGCATTTTTTTAGGAAATATACGAAATTTAATTTTGCTTCAAGGACTCAGCTTGGTTTTGATACAATTTACGACAGGAAAACAAAATGTACAATTTCTTTTTTCTACTGGTCTTAAAGAACAATACACATAGCTGAGGAACGTGCTTTATTGGGAATGTGCAAATCAACGAGCGATAAAAGTCTCGGAAAAATATCTGCGCAAAAAAGAAACCATTCCTCTGAAATTGTTAAGCTAAAAATATCTAATAAGAGATTTCAAGGATGACACAGAAAGGTAATAATATCCTTGAAATGCGTGAAGAGAGAGAGAGAGAGAGAGAGAGAGAGAGAGAGAGAGAGAGAGAGAATCACATGATCTCTACGGTCACAACAACCCAAACACCAAATCACACAACTTAAGATTTTTAGGAAATCGATGATCAAATCTTAGGCTCGATGTCAATAAAATGCTGTCCTTAACAAAATTATCGTTTTTTGATGAATGTGCAACCTAGTTGAACTTATAGATTTCAAATAACAATTTTCTAATCGGTGAACCAAATACAAAATTCTGCTAAATTTAAAAATACAGTCTATTCTTTCAACAAGCGATAATCCCATTCGGATAATCCAGCTTAAATGTGTGTAATAAATAATTCATATCCTGCCGTCACCTGACTTGTACAGTCCATTAAGCAAAAAATTTTCATTTTCGTAAAAGGATTACGACTTTAGCTAGGAATTTATTTCCTGTAGTTACGGACCTTATATAGGTAAAAAAAAAAAAAAAAAAAAAAAAAAAACGTCTCTCTCTCTCTCTCTCTCTCTCTCTCTCTCTCTCTCTCTCTCTCTCTCTCTCACAAAACACTAACCTAATATTAAAAAAAACTTGTCTTACAATATCTGTCCAACAAGAAGTTAAACCGCAGCACGCACTCTCTTCAACATGCCTTTGTTGTAGGATTGTATTGCAAAATAATGAACACAGAAAATTGTTCTACGATACTGTAAAAACTATCAAACCAGATACCCGCAACAATCCAGGAGGGTCAAATAATCAGAAGACCAGGCAGGAACCTGGTATAAATAATCTGACCTTGTAGAAATTTCATTCCCTCCGATGACGAGGGCAGTCGTTCTCGTCAAGCTTCAAGATTTTAAAAAGTGTATTTTTAAAGATATACCTGGATTTACACACAAGAAAACGGTCTTACTTAATCTCTTCCTTACAAGACGTGATTGTTCATATCGTTCATTATGGACACACTTGGTTAAAAGGTATAATATTCTAAGCATAAAAAGGAAACAAATCTCTACCTTAAAATGGATAAAAGAAAAAATAAAAACACAAATTAACTTGACGCTGTGCGATGTTCTCTCTTATCATAGCTTAAGTCAGTGTTGCCCAGTCACACTACTACTGCGCAGCTGTTTGCAACATTATACCAGTTCATCATCAGCAAACCATAATGGACAATGTCATGTGCTCAACCCTTCAGCAAGATAAACAAAACATGAAGAGATCTTCCACCTCAGCTATGAGACTTCTCATAATTACGAGAAAGCAATAAGCTTCTTATATTCTACGATAAAGCGTGTTCTGAAACTTAAAATGTTATTAATTGTTATTGAGATTCCTATTTCGCCCGGAATGCTTAAAAACCACGCGAATATTTATACTGAGAATGCTCACGATATGAAGTGGTTTTTCGTATGGTCTCATCAATGAATAGTGAACACAGTCTCTTCAATGTTTTACGCACACACCAGATATCATATCCATCTGCAGCAACGTTCTTCAACCAGAAAGAACAGTCGCAGTAGGAATGAGACACAACAACCACACTTCGAAGTTTTTGCATTCTTCAGACTACAGAAGAGAAACATCTGATCCAATGAATGAGTAATCTTACTCAAAAGCCCTCCATTCGACCAAGATAACTCCCCAGCTGGGTGAAGCATCAACCAAAAACGTTACGAACATCCTCGTTATCAGGCGTGCATGACACACATTGGATCCATTCTCTCGCTCGGTCATGCACCACAGTCTTGCGTCAAAATATTTACACTGCTACACACACACACAAACATACACCCGACTCGCTTCACTGCCAGACGTAAGATAACGCTTTGCTGCAATGTTACCCTTGTCCAATCACAGTCCTTGTTTATCAAGTTATTTCGGCTCAGTAACCTTGATCATATCTGAAGTCTCCGTCATCCCAATCAACTTCACGTCTCAAATCTGCCGTGAAATAAAAGAAGAGAAATTCGTGTTTACCTCTCTCCCAACACCTGGTAATTCTCTCTCTCTCTCTCTCTCTCTCTCTCTCTCTCTCTCTCTCTCTCTCTCTCTCTCTCGTTGTTTATTTTAAGATTAACAGATACACAGGAAATATAATACAAAATCATCTCTTATCGCTGAAGAAAACATGTCAACGTCAATCATCTTTATCCAGCGTACAAAAAACCAAAAATCATAAAATTATCAGTGCATACAAATTCACTGCTATCTTCTGACCCTTGTACAAGATCTCAAAGTACAGCAAACTTTGTAATTTTACCCGGCAATATATATACTGAAGCACATCTCCTGTCGTAAATCAAACACATAAATCTCACTAGCGCTGAAAATATTTCAACGAGAGAGAGAGAGAGAGAGAGAGAGAGAGAGAGAGAGAGAGAGAGAGAGAGAGAGAGAGAGAGAGAGAGAGCTCCGTGAGAAACTAAATACTTCAATTTAGTCTGACACTAGCATTAGTCCCTCCTCCATATGAGAGAAAACGGTCACAATTCTTCTTCTCTCGACGAGTGTGGAAGAGCGACTCGGAGAAAAGGAACAACCGTGACGTGGCGAGTGGAGAGGTCATGTTACCTTTTATCTGCAAATTCCCCTAATTGAACAGTAGCTGGGAAACGTTGATAACGACTGAGATGTCTAGATGAAAAGGTTCTTCGTCTTTATAACTTTGACCGTTCTAATTTGCGAGGAAAAAAAGGCTACAACACATGAAGGCAACTACTACAAAATAATAAAATTCGTTGGCAAATTCAGGACACCACTGCGTGAAAAAGAAAAAAAGAATAAAACGTAAGAAAAAAGCATTCGTTACAGCGTTCACGAATCTTAAGAGTCTATAGTACTTTTATACTTCAACTGATCCCAGCGCTTGATTTTGCTCCATACCAAATGAATTGGTAAATTGAGAGCATGTATATTTTTTTTTTTTTTTAAAGTGATGAGTGAATACTGTATGCCTTTTAACAACCTTCTCTACCACTTCTCTTTCCAACACCACAGTCTCACAAAACACCGCGTGACTAAGATACAGATTGAAGAGTGTTCATTCAAGCTAGAAGATAGCAATTTGGAAACAAATCGCAGAAATACGGTTTAAAAGTCTAAAAAAATCGTAAATCAATGCTTTGAACCAAACTACTTTTTCATACGAGCAAATTCTTAATAAAAAAAAATGACACATAACCTTGTCGTGCAAGACAATGCATTTCGAAAAAGACTCGCCATCATACACGGTTCGTTTCGCAACGTCTAATCAAAATTGCGTGCCAAGACAGAGTCGGTCCTAAAAAAATGTGCTCAGCACACCGCAAGATTACGGCCACAAACAGAATGACGTGAGAATTCTTATCGGTAAAAAATAACAATTACATTCCTCTAAGTCGCACCGCACAAGCAGCACCAGTTTGAACCAAGAAGACATTTTGAAAACCCAAGTCACTAACACCAGAAAGAAAACTGGCATTATCTCTGAAACAGTGCTCTCTCAAAACAGTGTCAACGTAAGGCATGAGTAATGCCAATGGGATGGGAATGGAAGGGTTAAGGCAGTATGGTGCGAGGAGTAAGGAAAGAATAAGCTAAGGGTGCATATGAATGGAAGGAGTAATGCCGAATGAGTAAGGTAGGATCAATGCTGCATAAGTAAGAAAAGAGAATGTTAAGACTCCGTACGAACGGAAGGAATGATCTGATAGGCAAGGACGGAAAACACCATGTAAGTAGTTTGGGTAAGGAATGATGACGTTCATATTTAATTAAGGAAAGAGTAATGCCGCATAGGTAAGGGAACCGTAGCACTTCACGGGTAAGGAAGAGTACTGTAGGCTAACGCCACATGCAAACGGAAGGAATCATGCAGCACAGGCGAGGAAGGGGAAATATCACACGGATAAGAAAGGAGTCATATCGCAAGCGAAAGGAATGAGTGATGGCCACGAGCAGGAAAGAGGAGCTGTAGAGCCCTTGCCTAAAATACGTCACACCAATGGAAGAATTAGGAATATAAGATTTAGGCCAGAGGCTGGGACTTATGAGGTCATTCAGAGCTGAAGCGAAAATTGAGAGAAAAGGAAGTTTTAAAGGTGCAACAGGAGGAAAACCTCGCACTTGCACTTAGAAATAATTGTAAAGGGTAAAAAGTAAGATGGAAGAAAGAAAATATGAACGGGGGTACAGTAAAAGGAATGAAAGGGGTTGCAGCTAGGGGCCGAATGGACGCTGCAAAGAACCTCGGTAATGCCTATAGTGCACCGCGCGAGGTGCACCGATGGCACTGTCCCCCCTACGAGGGTCACACAAATGGGGGTGAAAAGGGTGGCGAGGTCACGGCGCAGATGCCTCCTCCGCATTTCAACGACGCAGAACCAGCCCTCTCCTACAATATGAAGCGTATCCGCCTGTCACAACATTTATAAGCTCCATTCCAACATGCCTAATTAACCAGTTTCACACGAAGGGAGGCGGGCTATAAACATGGTCCCTGTTCTTCCCTTGACAGCACCAGAATAGGAAATCATAACTGGAATATTAACGTTTTTAATACTACTTATTTTGATGCACGGAATGAGATTATACATTAATTAATAATAGGCTAGTTAATTGGTTATTAGTATTCCTAAACCAGTCCCTGTCTATCTCGTTGTGAGGACCGATTTAGCCGGGCTATCTTGCGGGCTAAAATATTCAGCTATTAAGACCCTAATTAATGCCCAGACCTTCTCCCGTCACAGCGAACAATGGAGAATATTAATGACGGCGATCAATCACATTTCCATATTATCAATTTCCGTGACACTGTGGCCTTACAATATTCATTACATTTTTTTTTAATGCGCCAGCCAATAGTTGGCAAAAATTGTATATCTCGATTTCAGTCAACCATTGTTTTATGAAGAGACGCAATGTCAACATACGTGTGTGTAACATCAGGGGCAACGAAAAAATATAACATATTTGATAAAGTCTACGGAAAGATCACAGCCAATCCCCGAGTGTTTTGAACACGGACAAATCAAAATCTCACTGGACCGTTATCAGTTCGCTACTAGGGAGGATTCGCATAACCGGGGTTAAACCCCTCGGGATCACACGACCAGACGCCGTACAACGCGAAAAAGAGTAATAGAAGTGTTTATTCTCTCGGCACTCGAGCCCTGTCAGGTGAGGGGCACAGTGCCAGATGGCCGATCCAATTTCAGCTTCTGGTCCAGAGGACTTAAAGAGAAAAGACCTAAAGACAAACGGGTGACGCTGTAATACGCAATGCGTATTTTCTTTCCTTCTTTCCTTCCTTTCTCGTGGATGGCCTCCTGTGCTTGGTAATCTTCCTCTTCCTCTGGTCCTTTGCCACCCTTTCCTTACAGGTCATCATCTCTTTTGTTCAACTGGATATCTAAACTACTCTCCCAACAATCAATCATCTATTCAGCTTTTGTGAGGACTCTTCAAAAATATATAATTAAATGTTTTATTTAAAATCTTAAACAAAACATCTACACACGTGCCCTCTCAAAATCACCATTTTTAAAAACAACCAGCTAGTAAACGAACAATAAAAACATTTTCATAGTTACCACTTACGCTATTAACAAAATAATATATTCATTGAATGAAATGCTATGGAAATTTATAAAAACCCTGTCCAATATGAACCAGTACAGTACTTTCCAACAGCCCATTAAGTAAAACACACTTTAATTTTCAACAATGTGTATATTACATGCAACAGCAAATGCACGGATATATTTCTCAAAAACTTTCAAAGCATTAATGTTGTTCACGAAGCGAAAGCACTGATGCTATTTTGAAAATAAGCTCTTTGAACTGAACAACTGCTCTTCCCTTCCTCATGAAACTAAACACTTGCTTCCAATGGCAGGTAATTTTTGTATCTGACAGAAGAGTGCGCGTGCACTGCACAGAAGAATAATTCCGTTGAACTGTGCCTCGTGAGAGGCTAGTTGATTGGACGGCCCTTCTCATCCTGTGAGAGGAGAAGCATCAGTAACGGAGACCATACAGAGTCCAAAAGGGTTGGGGTCACTTAGCGAAACAAACCCTGTCTTTAGCAGTGTGCTAAACATTTTAAAGAATATTAGCTATCATAATGGTAATTGTATTTTTTCTGTAAAATTGTTCGTTTAATAATAAATCAAAATTGTACCCTCTTTGTATCATTTTCTTTTAGTGTAAAATACTGTATATGGATTTAAATTCGAAATAAATTATTATAATTATTATTATTACAATCACGCATTCGCATAAACATTCACATAAAAAACATGGCTGAATTCACATAATGTTAATAACAGTAATACACAAATACAAGACAGTAGAGATAAAGACAATGTTCTGAACGTAGGTTACAACAACAACAATAATAATAATAATAATAATAATATTAATATTGGAAAAGTTAAAGTCTTTTAACAATATTCAATCAGAAATCAGTTCAATTCTACACAAATACATGTCGAGAACAACCCAGACGAACGATTTCTGATTGAATATTGTGGTTCCAAATTCCGACACTGTCCTTTCAACATGAATATCGGCCAGTTACTGACTAACATCACTGAGCCTGAAAAGCGAATCATAAGGAGCAAATTCGCATAATACAGCCATCCTTTTTAATAAGACCTGTTTAAAAGAGGGTCTAATTCAAATAATAATAATAATAATAATAATAATAATAATAATAATAATAATAATAATAATAATAATAATAATAATAATAATAATATTATAATAATAACAGAAAGCACGACACCATCGCGTGTGTAAGAGAAATCAGCTTCTCAAAGGAACAACAAGGACGAAATTTTAACCTCAATTATCACTACACCAAGCGGTAATAGTAATAGTAGTTATTTTTGGGGAAGAAATACTTTAGAAGTTTAGACATTGCACAACTATAGTGTCCGGCAATGCAGTATCAAAATTAGCAATCAACAATGAGCATATACCTTAAATGAATATCCGTAATTTGTTACATTTCTGCTCCACCATAAACTTCAATTCTGAATTTAATATATAGAGAATTTAGGTCAAAGGCCAAGCTCTGGGACCTACGAGGTCATTCAGCGCCGAAACGGAAACTGACAGTAAAAGGTTTGAAAGGTGCAACAGGAGGAAAACCTCGCAGTTGCACTATGAATCAATTGTTAGGAGAGGGTGGAAAGTAAGATGGAAGAAAGCATATGAAAGGAGGTGCAGTAAAAGGAACGAAATGGGTCGCAGCTAGGGGCCGAGGGCACGCTGCAAAGAACCTCACGTAATGCCTACAGTGCACCACATGAGGTGCACTGATGGCACTGCTAAGTTTGTTAACTGTCTGAGTATGTCATTAATGCCCTACCTGCAAGCAGATGTACAGTGTTACTCAGCTTCTCCAAAGTTGTGAGATTAATTATCATTCCTGTTCCTGCAGCTCAAGGCATTGTGAGGTGCATGCCCATCATTTTCACTACATATCCTGCATTCACTGGTGCTGCCCTCATTTAATCCTATAATCTGCCACTGGTATCTCTATCTTTGTCTTAACCTATCGCTACCAACTCTTTATGTCTGCTAATCCATTTCTTTCCATGTGTATATTTGGTGTGCATTCCAGTCTTGTCAGAGATCTGTACTGACACGTTTATCTCCTGCTCCTTCTGCCATTGAGTTCAAATTCCCAACATCTGTATCCTGAATCTCTTCTGACATGCTTTATTAGCAAGCAAAAGTCGTATTCAACGGTGTATTTTAGAGCGGCTTCTTTATCCAGAATATCTGCCCTTTCGTTACCAGATATCACCATGAGAGGTAATCAACATAAACTTGATCTGTATGCCCCTGAACATTAATTTATTTTTTCTTTTGGCTCCACTAATTTGTCGCACGCACAATCCTAGCTATTTTCTAAGGACTGTAATGCAGACATAGTATTAATGATTTTCTAGGGCACTATCACTCCTCCCACCAATTATTTTAAGGCAACAGTAATGACATAACTTAAACATGCTCCCAAGCCAAAGCTTCCACCATTCCCTGGAGTTACAACGACACCAACACAACCGAGTCTGTACTGGTCAGTATAACCCGCCCTCTCCCCTATGTTCCTCTGCAGTCAATTATTAATATGGTCTCTGCATATGTAGACATGTCTGAGTGTTTGCACTGTGGCCTGTCTACGGTCAAGTTCACGGACACGCAGGCACGCCCAGGGAGAAAGTGGCTATCGAGGTGTCTTTCTCGATAGACCAAAATCTACAGCACTGCAAAGCTGCATGCTTATTCTCTGCTATCTAGATCATTTCTGGAAAAGAATCTCTGTTATCTTGCAGTGTCTTAGTGGCAATATCAGTACTAATTTCTATAATCCACTCTGCTATAAATACCAGTCCTTATTCTGTCCCCATGTCTGATACCATTATTGTTACTTGACAGTCTAAGGTGATTCTCAATGCTTCATGTTGACTTCTGACTCTGAATGGCATACAAAACACAGCATAGTCAGCCACAGATGCAATGTAAGTCACAAACATTGTAGCATACTCCATGCCTTTTAGGTCTCAATCCGGTTCTCCATATGAGTAAATAATGAAGCAGCATATCTATCAAGATTAACGCCTACATATTCAAGCTTATGTCTTCATTTGGAATGTCTCCTTTTGATTTTTCAGCTTATATGTTCAACTACTTTTGTATCGACTACTTTTGTATCTGAAGATAAGATCTGGCATGTATAAGAATATCTGCAGTATAAGCAGTAATTGTAGTTCCTCTTGGCAACTTAGCACACACAATGACATTAACAAGGATAGTGAACACGGTTGAACTCAAAAACATCCTTTGAGGGATGCCACGTTCAAAGTCCTTAACAGGAGCGCTTCCTTTGAAAAATGATATAGCCCCTCCTGTCTGTAAGATAGTTACTAATTTAGGAAGTGGGCCACGTTCCTAAAACAATCTACAAGATTTTGTTAACGAACCTTTCAGTTAAAAGATAATCCACCTTTATACGTTACCCAGTTTGAGAAAGAAACAATCAGAAAAGCAAGCAGAAATCAAAAGAATAAAATCAAGCTAAAGGAAGAATACACGAATACCAAATTAAGTGATACGGTAATCTTTTGGGGGTCTTACCATGACTTTCTAAAACAGCTTTCTGACCGACTTCCTTACATCAGCACTACTTCAGCTTTCCCTGAATTCTATGCTGCAAGCCCTTGTTAAGAGGACTATCCATCGCTTCAGACAAGTTGGATCTCATTTTCCTAGAGCTTGGGATGCAGAGTGACGCTTCATTTGTCTTTCTCGTTAACTTGAGCATAAAAAGACTCCATTTTCAATTCTTAGAAAGACTTCGGTATGAGTATACTACTGAAACCCTCTTTACCGTTACAACTGGAGTATTTCGATATAATTACCACTTACTCCAGTAGTACGACATATTTTTTTCTATCATACAGTACAGAAGTTCAAAGAGGTCGTGTTCTTCCTGAACACAATAAGAAAGGAAATGGATGACTTGTTCTTCCTGTATAACAGAATGAGAATCTAAACTGACTTGCTAATCCCAAAATATACACAGTCTAGTGACTTTATTTTAGTCAACATTCTTCTTATAAGCTTCCTCCTCGCGCTACCCTGAAAAAAAAAAAAAAAAGATTCAGAAAGCAGCAAGTTGTATAAAAAAAAAAGCACATCGCCCAAGATATATCTCTGGAAACGACCGCACCTCAAACTTCTAAACGACGGCAAAAAATGTTGCGTCATGCAAAGTTCATTAAGAAACTCCACACTCAAAACGGAGCTTCACACGAGGAAATATTTTCCCACACACACACACATGTTGTTAACGATACATGCTAACTTTTTAAAATACTGTACGAATGCATACACACGTACGTAACATAAATATATATACACATATATATATGTATATTTTATATATATATATATATATATATATATATATATATATATATATATATATATATATATATATATAAACACAAATACACACACACACACACACACACACACACACATATATATATATATATATATATATATATATATATATATATTATATATATATATATATATATATATATATATATATATATATATATATATATATATAATTGAAAGTGATTGTCTTGATTTCTGTTTCTGATCCAAATGCATATCCGGAAGAAATGTGTATTTAAACTAACGAATGACATTATATCCCTTGCCACTGTCGGAAGAAAGACTCGCACAACAAAATTATGGTTAATACCATACAATGACAATTAATATAAACACGGAGTGGGAGAAAAAAGGTACGTGTGTATATGTATTATATATATATATATATATATATATATATATATATATATATATATATATATATATATATACATACTGTATGTGTGTATACATATATACAAAATATGTTTATATATCTATAAATATAAACATATATACTGTATACACATATATGCATATAAAATAGGCAAATATATTTATAAATACAACACATATAAACATATAAGTACATTTGTGTGTGTGTGTGTGTGTGTGTGTGCACTTGCATGATGTGTTTAATGTACTGCATAGGCATTTTAGCCTAAAAAAAGTCAGTTAACATAAAATATGTAACTGGTCACTGAAAAAGTATTCTCCAGTTGTTCAGTTCACCTTTCAAATACCAAGAACGACAAATTGATTAATAATATATGTCCATCAACACCAGGCAAAGGAAACGGTAATTTGTACATTTTATTTTCATCCTTCGACGAAAACAGGAGTGATCCTAAAGTGGAGGTGGTTCCATGGGGAAAACTCACCCATTTTCGGTGTCTATGGGATTACTTTATTCATGTAAATTTATATTTTGTCCCTATTTCTGGGAGCTCGTTATTTCCAACTATGTCCAACCGTGACAGACTGCTCTAAGGTTTATGGTTTACATACATACGTACATATATACAGGTGTGTTATCAGAAAAAAAAAAGGTTACGTATACCTTAGTTTAACCAGACCACTGAGCTGATTAACAGCTCTCCTAGGGCTGGCCCGAAGGATTAGACTTATTTTACGTGGCTAAAAACCAATTGGTTACTTAGCAATGGGACCTACAACTTATTGTGGAATCCGAACCACATTATAGAGAGAAATGAATTTCTATCACCAGAAATAAATTCCTCTAACTTTCATCAGCCGGCCGAAGACTCGAACTCGGGCCTAGCGAGTGCTAGTCCACAGCTCTACCGACTCACCCAACGAATTGTTAATGTAAGTATGCAATGCATTAAGTCGAATGCTCCCAAACTTTTTTCGACAGATGTCACACAGCGAAGCAAAAAAGAAAAAAAAATGCGAAAAGATCATACACAGAACAAATACGACTATTATGAGAGAACACAAAATAACCATTAAATCTTTTTATGGCTTAGACCTATACCGTCAAAACGACGGCATAAACCAAGATTTTATGCCTCAACGGACAAGGAGAGAGAAGGAAAACTAATAAGGAAACGAAGAAGCAAAAATAAAAGACACAAGTAAAACTAGGCTGCTAACATCTGCCAAGCCTTATTTTTATAGCAGAAGATTCGAAGCCAAAAATCCCGCTTGTTAAAACGGATAAATGTCAAAAGGCGAAAACACAACCCTGCTCTATTTTTTCTTTACATTACTGTCACTCTTCTCTTTGAATGTATCACATCCACTGGTTCGCTGGTACAGTGGTTAGTGACGTGGAATGCCGCTCAGATGTCGCGGGTTCGCGTCTCCCCCTGGCCGATGAAAATTCACTGGCTATTGATTATGATCAGTTTCTGCTGCAGTGTGGGGTCTGCGGTGGGAGGTTGAAACCAACATTACAATCTTGTCTACTGATGCCATCACATTTTACTGGCACTCGAATTTTGTGCCGATAACGAGTTATCGTTCTTTTCTGAGTATTAGGATATTCAAATATAAAGCTTGGTTTTTATTTACATTCCTTCCAATTTAACATAAATACTTGCCTTCATGTCTGTGCTGTTGACGTTACTCCACAATGCTATTAGGGAACTTTCTTCAGCATTGTAATGGCACACGTTGAAAATGCATTTCAAGTTGTCGAAAATTTCAGTGTCGATCAGTCGACGAAGCCATTTTTGGCCACCCAGTCTCCTTTGTTGTAAAAGTATATTTTGTTTATTTGAATACAATTTATAAAGACATGTAGGCTATATTCATCTATTACAATAAAGAATATGTAAAGAAACGAAGAGGAGTGTGGGCCAAAATTAAAACACCCAAAAGATATTTCAAAACCTGTTGGTAAGAATGACATCAGCACATTTAAAGTAAATGTAACAATAATACCGCCCACATCAGAAGATAAGAATTTCACTGCTATACTAAATGCATGCTTGCCTCATTATCAGAATTAATCTCACTGATGTAACACACTATGCAACTACAATGACAGGGGACACATAAATGAACAACACATTTTAAAGTACAATAACCAGAGGCTTCTGGAACGTTATTTATTACATTTCAAAGTCATAAAATCATGGAGCATGACCGACACAGTACATCTGCAATTAGAGAGCTGTAACTGAACCAAGGTGCCATTAGTGGCAATAACTGATGAAATATTAAAAATGGGATGCTCAGGATGTCTCAAACTGGTCGCCCTACTCACAACATGCACTTCAACGAAAGGTATTGACAGCTCCTGTTTTCCAAGAAACAAATTTATTAATAAAGGCTTTGGAAACAGGTGGCCAAATGAGCCCGCAACGCCTCCTGAGTGGCTCTTACAGGGTCTGTAGTCTCAATAATCAATGAGGAATCCAAGAAAAGAGAAACAGAAGAACGTAGAAATATAAAAAAAAAATAACGTTGTTACTTTTCCTCTTAAGAGGGCAACAACGCACAAAGATAAAATACAAAAATAATAAAAAAAACAATAATCTTTAGATTCAATAATCAATCAGCAATTCAAGAAAAAAGAAACAGAAGAATGTAGAAAGTATAAAAAAAAATCATATGGTTACTTTTTTTCTTAAGAGGGCAACAACGCGCAAAAATAAAATACAAAAATAATAAAAAAAGCAATAACCTGTAGACTCAATAATCAACCAGCAATTCAAAAAGAGAGAAACAGCAGAACGGAGAGAGTATAAAAATCCATGTGGTCACTTTTCCTCTTGACTGGGCAACAATGCGCAAAGCTAAAATACGAAAACAAATAACAATAAAATGAAGACAATAATGCTGAGCTAAAGGTCAGGAGACGCATCACCCAGCCAAATGATATCTACATCAAGTGTAAACACTTGAACGTGAGATGTGCAGCTACTTGAGGGCTAGCGAGCGTGCAAGCAAGCAAAACATCCCACCTCGAGGCTCTAGACGGAGTTTGGATGGCTCCCGGCCTCGAACTCGACCGGACCGCTCTCACATAACTAATGCCTCTAGGCTCTCTCCTCTCCTGACTCATCAAAGGCAAAGTTGACTGCTGTAGAGTGATGCAATGTCGTGTACTCAGCCACCTAAAGAACTATTCAATAAGAACTCTCACATCACTTCATAACCTTCCAAGACACTGATAAAAAATTATCAAATATATTTACATTCACAGGTAAACAGCAGAGTTAACAGAGAAGTCACACATATACGACATGAATAAGACATTTCACTGTAAATCTTAAATTTCATATGATAAACACGCATGAAGCAAGTAAGAAAACAAGCAAAAATGACCATTATACATATGTGGCTCAAAACTTTGGATCTGAACAACTACCTAAGCACACATTCCAGAACAAGTGACTGTGCAAAATTCCTTCTTCATTAGTTGGCTCAACTCTGAGAACAATCACCTCGAGAACCAAAGAGGCCACGTGACGTTATGGTAAGCAAATCTAATCCTCA